>NC_031774.1:24716071-24891633 GCF_001522545.3 Parus major | reverse complement strand
AAAGTACTGGCATGAAACATATGTAAAGTGGGTGAGATTTGGGAAAGTAAATCTTGATTGTAAGTAAATTTTGTTCACTGAAATGAATAGGCGATCTGCAGTTTTAGAAAAACTGCTGCTGTCGAGGCTCTGAGGCTGGATGCAGGCAGGAGTTGTACAAGGGTTTGGCATGAAGCTAACAGCTGTACCCCAGGACCATTTTGCTTCCCTGGCTGCTGGATTGCTTTCTTTGGGGCTGTTTTGGAGAGGGGGTAAAAGTCATTTTCCAGGAGTAGTGAAGGTTGCTTACAGGCAAAACTAGTTTGGAGAGGATGCTTTGTCTAAGCAGAGAGATGAGGGACACAGATAAAGAGAGGAGTGTTGGGGCTATGAGACTTAAGAGCTCCCACCTAGAAAGTGGTTCTCAGGCTAAGTTTTGAAAGAAATCTTTGTGCTGCTCTGTCACTGTCAGCTTTGGGTCTGAAGTGCAGCAAAGACAAGAAGCGACACTAAGAGAGATGTTAGGAGGGAAGCTGCAGGAATAGGAGAGAAGTTGGGAGGTGCCAGCAAGCTTGCAACCAATGATGGGAGAAAAAGGTGGGAGTGGGACACATTTACTATATGTGCACAGCGGCAAGCAAATCTTTTATGAATATTAGGAAAGCAAAGCCTCTATCAGGACACGCTGAACTTCTCAGAGAGCTGCAGTTGCAAAAGTACCCCCAGTGCAGATACAGGGACTGCAGCTGCAGGATCAGGAGACACTTTGTACTTCTCAGCGTAACAGATCATGTAACTTCCAGGCAGGAAAAGAGCAAACAGGTTGTTGGGTGCTGCAGCAAGCTCTTGCTAGCACAGTGCACTTCCTCTCTCTGGCTAAATGATGAACTTGTTTATATTTATTTTTATATGAAGACATACTGGGGCATCAGTTTCTAAGCAGGTTTTACAGTTTAGTTCTATTTACAATTGTGTGCCAAGGCACAGAGCAGAGTTTTTGATTTCTATTTCTATTGGGAGGAAGGAAGTTGTTTTACTGTGGAAGGGTCCCAGGACAAGTGTACCTCGTGCAAGCAGATCTGTATGTCCCTGAAGCCTCAGCTTTCATGGCATGTGGTCTCATCAAGAATTGTCAAGTATCTTTCCAGTGTTTTTGGTAGAGTGGCTTTCAACATGCAAGTAAGGTTAATATAAGGAATAATAATAATAATATTTGCTGTATATCCAAGTCTGTGATATGAGGTATGTTTGTATTAGGAAAGAGATGCAGAAAAGGGTGTGTTACAGAGAGAGTAAGTAAAGAGCTCAATGAAAATAAACCTACATTTTACAATCTCTGTCCAATCTTCTGCCAAAAATAATCTCAATCACCCAGGGGAGACTTCAATGCATGAGCATTTAACTATGTAGCTGCTGTCACAATCTTCACATGGGGCTTGCTTACCTCAGTATGAGAGCTGTTGTGGTCAGCTCTCAGACTCTATAGGCAATTAGTTTAAAAATCACTCGTATTTCCACTGTACAATTTTTACCGGAGCATATTCTTGGAGTGGCTTTACATTTCCTTCTTTATTTGGAAAGCCCAGGGTCTAAGTGATGAAGGAATTTGCAGGTCTTCTCTCTCTTTTATTTTCCTGGCTGGCATACATGTTTCTAATGAGCTCTGTCATAAAAGGCTGATTTCAGAGTTCCCATCCACTGACAACTTTTGGCACATCAAAACACCAGAGCAAAGCAGCTTCACAGTGTTTTGGAGGCTGAGGTTGCACACTAGCCTCAGGTCTCAGGAGGTGGTTAGGATGAAGGTGAAAAAAGCCACCAGATGAATGTCTGTGAGAATTTTCTTTTTATTTTAAACACCAATATTACTTTGAGCCTTCATATTGGATTGTTTTCTTTTGGTTACTTGAGCTTGGTAAGGGGTGGGTAGGTTGGTCCTTTTCTGTGAGAAACCAGGCTGTGCTTGGCCAGATGTCATGCTCTTGCCTTTGAATGTGAAGAGCCAACTATCTGCAAAATTACAGCACAGTGTACATCCTGAGCAAACCTCAAACACCTTTCCAAATGTGTGGTCATGTTTGTGTCATTGCTCAGAGCTTAGCTATTGAGTACAACCACAGTCCATGGGATAATATTAGTAGAGGCACTTTGTCAGGATTTCTTTGCAGTCCCTTCCAATGCTCGCAGTGCAGCCGTCACAGAGAAGGGTAACTTACATTTAATTTCAGCCTGGTGAATAGTTATGGTTTTGGGTTTTGTTGAATCCTTTCTAAGGCAGAGGAGCACAGGAAGGTTGATGGCAAGTTTAGGAGTAAGACAGCCAACTTTTTGTTTGTTTGTGGAATGGGATATCAGCATGGCAATGATGAACTCCCCATTCCTGGATGCTTGCATTTGTCTAACAAACAGTTTTCACAAGCCCCAAACATTTTATTTCTCTCCCTGGATTTATCTGCCTCTCAGGACTGAGTTGGCTTGTTTTGTAGAAGGAGTATAAACTGTTTAAAAAGTTTAGTCAGCCTGCACGTGCGGGAAGATATAGGAGTACTTTACTTTGTTGTAAGACAGTTTAAAATAAACCAGTCCATCTGTTTCACTTAGACAAACCTTTAGTGCTTGATGTATCCCTTTGTCAGAGGAGAGCAAGTCAAGTGTGGAAGGAAAGGGACCCTCTTTTGTCTCTTCATTGAAGAACTTCTCTCTTATTTCCTTCTTCTTCTGCCCATCTCTGCTCACTTAAAGTAGCACACAGGTGCAGTAGCGATTTCACTTAAATGGTTCCAACCATCAATTCAAGAACATCGAGTGATCCTTAAAATTTGTCTTAGGAGTTGTATCCACAGTCCTTTATTGTGCAGATGGCAGCATGTCTCTACATACTGTGCCCAGACCGAATGTCAAATTCAAGGCGCTGTTGCTGTCACTGAAAGTTAAATATTGAGGTGGATGCCTTGAAATGAAAACAGGACAGTTCTTTTTTAGTCATAGACAGTACAAAGTTGAGGACTCTTTGAAATACAATGGAAAAGGCTATGATAAATTTATGGGAATCCCACAGTAAGGGAGCACATGCAGACAAACACCAGGGACTTCTAAACTGCATCAGGAGGGAGGACTAAGTTGGAGGAGGTAGAAATCAGGTAGTGAGCCACGTGTATGGTTCCTTTAGAGCTGAAATCAATGTCTTATGAGCAGCTATAGAAGAAATCTATCTTCCTATCCATATTACATAGCTGCATGTTTTCTAATTAGTCCCTAAGATGAAAGTTGGAGAAAAGGATGCCTCACTCCAGTGAAGCTTCAAAAGCATTCCTCTCCTACTCCCTGGAGTCCCAAACAGATCCACAGGAGGATCCCTGTCTTCAGCCTGCCTGTATGTGTGACTGTACTGTGCTGGCTGTACTGGTGTGTAGCAGTGCATCTGCGATGTCTGTGGCAGGAGTGGAGAGAAATTTTCATCTTGAATTAATTTTAGTGAAAACTGCTGGTGTGTGACACTAAGATGCTTCATAAAGTGGTTTAGGCTTTGAGCTGTTACATGTAGTCATTTGTTTTGTGTGTGCACCAGTTAGTTCATACTGAGACATTCAAATAAATCTACATTTTATTTTTTTTTATTCAAACTTTTGTTCAGAAAATCTTGCATTCAGAAATCTGAAAAATTTATTTGTTAAGCATAAAATATGGTTTAATAGCAAATGTTTAGTTTTGACATGGACTGTTCTAGTCCACCACTCCCTGAAATGTGTTGGTCTTTGCAATTGTATAAAGCTTTTGATCTATAAGATTTTTAGGTTGTCCTGTGACAGGTTTTTTGTTTGCTTTGATTATTTTAAAATTTCTTTGGGCTTGCCGATAACTTGGAAAATCCTGTATTAAAATGGCCTAGTTATTTCATAATACCACATTCCAGTTTGCACTTAGGTTTGTGCATGTTGGTGTTTGTCCTTAGGCTGATGCTCGTTACTCTACATGCAGACAGTGACTGGTACTGTTTGTGGCTTGGTATTGGATTAAATTCCTCAGAAATAAAAGAAACAAAAAAGACTCTTTGCAAACCTTTAGTAAAAGCAGAGACACAAAGCAGCTGCTGAGAGGAGAGGCAGGTGAGCTCCTTCCAGAAATAAATGGAAAAGAAGGAACTCACAGGGTTCATAGTTAACATAAAATGATGGATGTCTATGGGAATACAGTTACAGCCATGCAACATCTTGCCTTTGTATCTGGAGTCTTTTATCTGAGTCTCCTACGAGTAAGCATGATTCCTGTATTGAATCCTTAAATCAGAGGAGGAAAATAATGACATTAATTATGTTAATTAATTGGATCAGGCTTACAGTCTTTTCCTGCCTCTCAGCATCACTCCTTCCTCTTACAATTCCTCTTCCTCCCATTCCATTATAATTGCTCCTCTGCTTCTCTCCTCTACTGGCATGTAACAAACCCAGTGCTTTGATGTAGGCTGCTAACAGCATGCACAAAGATGAAACCCATGGCAGGTAGGAGAGCAGGCCAGCTTGGAAAAGGGGTGAATTGTAGCATTTGTGAGAGGTGACTTGTAGCTGACAGATGTGCTCTGAGTGCGTGGGGAGAGCAGCTCCCTTATGAGAGGAGAGTGGTGACAGGTCACGTTGGTGTGCTGTGTGCTGCAGGAGGAACATGTAGAGCCTTTGTTTCAGGTTGTGACTTGTTCAGCACCACTGGGTTATAGAGGGCCTGTGCCTGGGGAACATCAGGTTCCTGCCTTTTTGTGCTGCATGCTCCAGAGGGAAGTCAAGGTGCAGAACATTTACAATTCAGGACCTCTCCAGACCTCTGCAGAGCTCAAAGGAATACAGCTTCCAGATAAGTGGCAGGGTATCCTGAAGCATTCTGCTTCCCTCAGGTGAGCAGTTCCTAAGAGCTTTCCCCAAGGTGGTGTACCTCCATGCTGTGTCTTCTCCCAGCTGTGTCATACCAGCACAGCTGGACCCATGAGGAGAAATGGAAACGGAGGGAAATGACACAAAAAGGAAACAGAGGCAACATTCCAGTCTTCCTCACCTAGAAAAAGCAACTCTGCCATATGTACTGAGTAAATAAAGAGCTCAGAATTTGTGAGATGTTCAGTCACAGGCCAAATGTTATCTTTTTAGGAGGATTTCAGGTTGGTTTTTTATATGTTCTCCTTAACACAAAGCTGGCTGTAAAAACATGAAACTTCACACAATTCTTCATTTGTTGGTGAAAAACTTCTTACGTTTTCCAGCTGCCTTTGTATCTCCTTTAGGCATTTCGACTGTATGATTGTTGTATATCCCTTCCAACTGAACTGTTCCATTCTCTGTAAAGGTATAAATGTCCCTGACATTGGCACTGATTGAGTTTAAAAACCTATTATACAGCAACCTCATAAGAGTTAGTCAAGAATGAGTGTAATACAGAATTATAATATAGAATCATAGAATTAAATACTGAAGTCTTTTCAAAAAGCACAGATTTATCCTTGCAATTCAGATGAACTTTTGCCCTGTCTAATGGGAGAACCGTGTCTCTTAATAAGACATCACAGATTTTCAGCTAATTGGTATCTGAAATCCCATAAGCTTTGGCTTATCAGCCAAGAATGATGCATTTATTCATGTATTTCAGTTGCTCAGTTAGGTTTTTTTTCCCAGTTTGTAGCACAGCATGTGTTTGAGGGCATGAACCGCCAAACTTTCTGGAGTTAGAGCATCCACACCTCTCCTCTGTGTCTATGTTTGTGCTGATACATATTTATATATTAAAAATATAGGAGTGATAAAGTAGCTGAGAGTGACAGTAGTAAGTGACATGGAAGGATGTGATGGTGTCTGTTGCACAGAATTAAGTACAGGAGGTGAGAAGTATCTATTCCTACATTGTTCTCATGAAGAGGTTTTGTGCTATTCAAGAGAAACCCAAACCACAAGTTTTTTCCTGCCTGGATGCAGAGCCAACCGTCATGTTGGAACTTCAAGGAGAATGGAACCAGACAGGTTACTGGTTCAGAGTCACAGCTTGCTGGAGTCACAATTTTCACATCAGAGGTGCTGTTGGAAGCACCTGCTTCCCTGCAGAGATGCAGGGCTGTTTTGAGTGACCTTTGTCTTTATGCTGGAGGTGAACTCAGTGCTTGTGCACTTTCCCTTGTAGCTCTGCCTTACAATATCTGCTCTGCTTCCCTGGCCTTAGGGAGGCAGGAGGAAGCTGTGGGGGTGCACAGAGGACAGGAGGTGGCCGAGGCTGGGTGGTGAAGCAGGAGGGAGGAATTCTGTTCCAATGGAGACAAGGAGCCCAGCCAGTGTGGTTTTGGATTACCAAAAGAAGGGTTAGCAGCTGTCAGCCTGAACTCAAGCAACCTCAGGCACAGATGAATTCACTCTGGAACAAAACTGAAAAATGGCTTTTCTTCACTGGATAATTAATTTGGTGGTTTTGCAGACCCATGTGCCTTGACCAATATTTTAGACAATGTAAGGAGCATGGATGATTGTGCTTACTTATAATACCTTGAATGTCTTGATTCTTCTTTTTTAATTTTCTGTTTCTGTTGTTATATTTAACTGCAGTTTAAATTTTCCAAGTATTTGCTGCATATATTTTTTTTCCTACTGGGCTCTGAGTGATTAAAGACCTATTTATTACTTTGACTTCAGCAAATAGAATTACAGAAAAGCATGACTGCTTAAAATTTCCATGGTTTTTAACATGTTTTTAGAGTTTTCTCTGTGGCATTTTGATGTGTACTGTGCTGGAGTTCAGATCTCTTTACATGAGTAACACTTTTAAAGTATGTAGTTCACAACAGGAGCATTTTCTGTGTTTATAGTCACTGCAGGAACCCCAATAGTATTTAAAACCTCTGAAGGAAGCTTTCTTTAACCCCATGAAGGCAAACAGTTCAGCCTAGAGCTTAGTGAGACACTGGACTTTATGAATCTTTTAAGCCCTGTTAGCATAGTCATCTCGATCACTAATTTTTTTCAGCTTTCCTGGAGTCCTGCATGCCTCCTGGCCCTTCAAGATTTATCAGGTTCTTAGAAGAGTTTAAATTTTCGCAGAGTTTGACATTGTGTTTGTCAGTCTGTTGCAGTCCTAGAGACAAAAGCCAGTAAAATTTGCAAAAAATAAACTTGTGAGTTAATTATAAGAAAAACAAGGTGAGTAAACCAAGCTGGGTTTTATTCAGCTGTGTTAAAAGGGTTTCTGTTCCAGCTATTCAGTGGGATAGAAAACTGGGAGATGTATGCAGATATAGCTCTTTTCACCTCATTTAGGGCTTGGCTAGATTGGTCTGATGAAACACAAGGATTTAGCTTCCCTTCCAAAAATTATTTTCATTTTTATTTGCTAAATTTTGGACAGGGCATAGGTTTTTTTATTTCTTACCTTTTTATTTTGATTCCCACACAATTTCTTTCCTCTCTTGTGTGCCTTCCTGCATATATATATATATATATATATCTGTGTGGGAAAGTTAAAGGAAAAATATGTGGAAAATCCCTTTACTTTAAACATGCTGTCTTCCCTCAGTGGATGCAGTTATCCAAAACTGTACACTGCTTGGGGGTTGCTTGTGATTTTGTGTGATAATATTTTAATTACCTTTTTTATACAGAAATTACAATTTTTCAGGGATTTGTGCTGCATGTGAGTGCACAGCTTATCAGCTTTGGTAAATCTAGCCAGTAGTTATTTTTCAATTAAGTTTCAGAAGAAATTACAATCACTTTTGTACTAAGGTATATGTAGAGTAAGCTAGACAAGTTATTTTATTACTGGTAGGAATTGCTTTGTGGCTGCAAAAAGAAGGATTGATGAGAAGCAACATCCTAATTACTATTGTTATTGATATTCTTCCACTGAGAAAGGTGAGGGGTAACTTATATCAAGTTGTTGTCATTTAATCCTATGTAGCAAAAAAGCCCCACGCAGCCATTCACTCAGTCCCCCACCAGTCGTAGTGGGGGGAGAATCAAAAGGGTGAAAATCAGAAAACTCATGGGTTGAGAAAAAGACAGCTTGACAGGGAAAGCAAAAGCCATGCACACAAACAAAACAAAACAAGGAATTTGTGCACTGCTTCCTGTAAGGAGACAGGTGTGCACTCATCTCCAGGAGAGCAGGGCCCCATCACATGTAAGGCTTACTTGGAAAGACAAATATTTCTCCAAACACTGCCCACTTACTTTTTCTTCTTCCCCACATTTTATATGTTGAACATGATGCCACATGGTCTAGAATATCCCTTTGGTCAGCTGGGGTTACCTGTCTCAGCTGTGTCTTCTCTCAGCCTCCCATGCACCCCCTGTCCCCTCACCACCATGGCAGCATGGAAAGCAGAAAAGACCTTGGTTTTTCTGTGTAAGCCCTGCTCAGCAAAAACCAAAACCATCGCTATATTATCAACCCTGTGTTTAGCACCAATCCAAAACACAGCCCCATACCAGCTGCTGTGAAGGAAATTAACTCTGCCCCAGCCAAAACCAGCACACAAGTAAATGCAGAGTTTCAGAGATAGAAGTGCTGATTCTTCTGCTGGTTTCTTAGGGTTCTTGAGACTGAGTGAACATGGAGGTCAGCATCTGGGTGATGTTCAGCTTGTGCCTCCAGCTTGCATCCCCATCTCAACCTTTCTAGACAACCCCCAAGTGGTAGCATGGTCTCATCTTGGCTGTGTCAGTAGTACTGCACGGATGCTTTGAAATGGTCTAGGATAAAAGCTAGCTTTCTTGGTTTGTAGATCATTCTAATGTTTCAGTTATGATGTGCCCCTTTATAGCTTGTGTTACAGCTGTTAACTGAGGATATGGTGATTGCTGCCACATGGACAAGAAGGGGATCAGTCTCATAGTGGGGTCAAAAGGAAGGCCAGCTGGGGCAGAAGGAATTGTTCTGGGAAACACTTAGTCTGCTGGGGTTTTTATCTAAATCTGTCCCAACAGCCGCTGAAACAAGTATCTTGTGAAACCAGCCTGCAGGATTAGACACCTGAGGTCAGACTCTGTGCACACACCCTGATCTAGCTTAGGGATGTCTGCTTTCCAATCTGCAAGGGAGCAAGTGCTCGATGCCAGCCTTGTCTGCTTGGTGTCAGTGAGCTGGCAACTGCCTTATGAATTTGTACTGCTGTGAAAACACCTACAATCTCATTTTACTAACTAGAAAAATATTTGGTTTAACTGTCATTTAGTTCTGGTTTTGACAGTTTCTTATTTTTGGAACGTGTTAGTTTTTTTGCATACAGTTAACAGAACTTGTAACAGTTTTAGAGGACAAATTTGGGCTGATAGTCTGAATCCTATCATTGATGCTATGGTGCTGAGGAATAAGAGATAGACCATGATGTTGTGTGGTGTTCAAGCCTCCCCTTTAGCCCTTGAGACAAAATAATCTGTTTTCAGTTTTGACCCATACCATGTACAGAGTGCTGTTAAGAGGAGGTGCTCTTACGTATTTACCAATAGGGCTGAATCTGTTCTGAAGGTGGAGAGTGGGGGTTTACATTTATCATCTTCAAGGAACACAGTAAAATAAGTTTTGAACCCCAGCTTAAATTTTATGCACAAAATGTTTCATACTCTCTAGCACACACAGAAGTGCTCCCATGAGCTTTTAAAGAACCATCAGCTACATACAAAAATATTCCTCAGCATGTCTTTTTATTCTTTGTGACACAAATACATGAAGGGGTAAGAAATAAAGCTGGCCAAAGTACCTTTGCATAGTATTTCTGAGGTTTGAAGAGCGAAAAACTATAGCAAGCTCTGTTTTCCTGGTTTTTAAATTCTCCAAGCTCAGGTTTCACAGATAGGGTTAAAAATCATCAAATTAAACATATTTATGAGCCATCTGGTTTCTGAGTCTTTCCAGTTTGTGTTTGCTATCCTGGGTAACTATTAAGTCATTTTTGTTGCTGTAATTTTCATGTCATTACATGGCTCCAGAAACTGCATGTTTAAGAAAAACACTGTAGAGAACCAAATTCAGAGTAGAATTATAAGCACTGGCAGCACTGGAGGCATTTGTCATTCTTTCAATCAACCTAACATATTACTAAAAGTAAATGTACAAAATAAATCAATTTTCTCTTTTAACATGTATTTAAGTTAGGCAATGCAGTCTTTCAGCTCTTTGCCTACCTTTCTTACAATATGGTAAGGAAAGTCAGACTTCCTAGGGCTAATTTTCAGCCCTAAGTTTTCTCTATGATTTGAGGAAGACTCCTTAGCCTTGGTGCCATAGTCCTTGTCCTAATTTACCTATTTAATCTCTCTTATTCAGATGTGGTGAGATATAAAGCAGTATATATTCTAGTTCCTTCAAATAGATCCAGTGCACAGAATGACAGATTTTTTTTTTTCCTTTTTGTAGTAAAATATAATTAAGGAGAATCTATAACTCCATTTCAGCAGATATTTGCTTTCAAAAAAATACTCTTTCTCATTGAATGTTGGGTTACTGATTAAGTTTTTTAACAGCATTGGCTTTTCCATTGGTAAAGGGCACAAAAGTGTTTTCCCTAAAGGTGTACATTTGTATTACTCTTCCATAAAGTATTCTTACCTGCTCCCGAGAAGGCAGCGCACTGATGCATAGATGTAAAATTCCCTCTTTTTCCTCTGATGACCTGATTGATATTCTTCATGCCAGCCATTTGTGACACTGAGTCAATTTTCAGGGTATAGTTTCATTTTAGGAAGAAAGAGAAGAGAGAAGATGCCTGCAGTTGCTGGTGTTTGTTTTCTAGGTGCGACCAAATGCTTGCACTATTTGAAGTGCATTTTGCATTGATGCTACTGAAATACACTAAAAATGCTACTGAAATAGACTGCTACTGAATACACTAACCAGTGTCTCTTTCTCACTCTGCCTCATCATTTTGGCAGAGCTGTGTTCTGCTCAGTTTTCTGAAGTCAAATTCAGTTTTATGGGGTTTGGAACCTTTCTGGCTGTTTTGTGTGCTGTGCAAAGCCATTCCCACTTCCCTGCACTTTATCATCCCTGCTGGCTGTCCTGCTCTCTTGCATGTGTCTCGGTAACTCTTGCTCACAGTGGATAGGAGTACCTGGCATGCTGAGCTCAGTGAAGGATGCACTGGCGTCTTTAGGTCTTGTAAGAAGTACACAGCTTATTTATCTCCTTTTCCCACTTGCACCTGGCATGAGCTTTAAAAGAATGCAAAACAATCACCTCATGACTCTGTGCTTTTGCTTTCAAAGCCCAGATTCCCAGATGCATAAAGAGGAAGGAATAAGTGTATGCAAAAAATAACGCACACATTACTCTGGCTCTGTGTGCTTTGGAGCCAGGAGTTACTTATCAATGATGCTAGATATGATGCGAGGAAGACATTTGAAATCTTGGCTAACAAACTGTTTAATGCACTGCTTAAACTTGTGCTCAGTTTCACATTCCACCTTCTTAGCCTCCTCCCAGTGTTTGTTTGACTGCTTTCCTCTTCTGGAGTCCAGCTGGCACTGAGAGGCTCAGCTGTTTGGAAGCACATTTGGAAGGCTCAGCTGGCACTGGCAGACTCCACATGCTGCTGGAGTACTTGCTGGCAAAGCTGTGGTCCCTACCTTGGGAGCTGGCAACAATTTGTAGCTGAGGCTGTGAGGAAGCTGTCTGAAAGGTGTTTGACTCGAGAGCTGCAAGGCTGAGCTGGGGAGATAACAGGAGGGGCAGGAGTTTGCCCCCCTTCACTGGCGCAGTAACCACACTTTCTTCAGACACACAAGCCTGGGCACTGCACTCTGTGCCCTCAACATGTTGATGTGCAGATACAGAAGTGTCCATGACTGTCTTCAAAGCCAGGTGCAGGCCTCCCTGTGCCCTGCATGCTGCAGCCTGCTCCTTCACACGGCTGTGCCCATGAGGCCTGCCTCAATGGTGTCCTGGGAAGGGAGCTGGCTTCCCATCATCCCTGAGAGTGACTTCCAAAGCTAGTCTTCTCTGAGAAGGCTCTGAGCCTAGAAGACAGTGGAATAAATATTCAGTGTCCCAACAAAAACTACTTCTATCCAGGCATCCAAATATATTGAGATATTTTTGGAGGACACAGTAACAGATTCTAGCTTGGATTTTTCAGATTTGGTTATGACCCTATGGCAGGATATGTGACAGTGTTTTAAGACAAGATGAAATTACTTCCTGTGTGGAGGAGCACATGTGGATATAGATGTATACATTTCTTTGCCTGTGTGCATGTGTGTGACTTGATTATGTATGAATGTTGTTAATGTAAATCTTTAATTCAGTCACTGTTATAATTGTTGCAAATCCTATTGGATTGATTACTTATAATTGTTAAACCAGTCGATGATTAAGTGCTGCTAAACCCTTCTGCACCCATAACTTTTGTGTTTATATCCTTTGATTCTGATTTGATGTTCCTTATTTTGTTTCGTTCATTTGGAAGTAATAGAGTGAAACTTGCTGCTGAACTCTGTTAAAGTTACAAATTCATATGAAAGCTTTCTTTTTGCCAAAACATTCAACTGTGATTCTTTAAACAGCACAAACCACTTATTTGCAACAGAAGGCAATGCAAATAGCATCATAGAATTATTTAGGTTGGAAAATACCTTTGAGTCCAGATGTTAATCCAGCACTGCTAACTCCACCACTAAACCATGTCCCCAGTTGCCAAATCTACACATCTTTTGAACGCTTTCAGGGATGATAATTCTAGCTCTTCCCTGGGCAGCCTGTTCCAGTGCCTGACCACCCTTTCAATGAAGAAACTTTTCCTAATGTCCAGTCTAAAGTTCCCCTGGCACAACTTGAGGACATTTTTTGTTGTCCTGTCACTTGTTATCTGTCAGAAGAGGCCAAACCCCACCTGACTAGGATCTCCTTTCAGGTAGCTATAGACAGAGATAAGGTCTCCCCTCAGCCTTCTCCAGCTTAAAATCTCAGCTCCCTCAGCCTCTCCTTGTAAGATCTGTGCTCCAGAGCCTTCACCAGCTCCATTGCTCTTCTCTGGACATGCTCCAGCACCTCAATGTCTTTCTTGTAGTGAGATGTGAACATGTGCTCCCAAGAGAACATACTATCTACTACTGACTGTGCAGATCCCTCAGAGTGCACGTGTTGTGCTCTGTCACACCTTCTTATTACTGTAAATAAAGTGAGGTTCATACTCTGCTTGCAAAGGTAGCTGGCTGTTGTGGCAACAGGGATTCTTGGCAGTTCTTAGGACACTTCTGGTATTTACAGCATCATTTGCAACTTCCCGACCCAGAGATGTTGAGGCTTATTCAGGGGAAGCTGGTACAGAAAGGATGTTTTGAAATGTGTGATTCTGTGAAAGACCTGGAAGTAGTTCTGTTGAACTCTCTCTCCTCTGTTGGGATGATATCTAGTCAAGTACCAAGTGGGCAGGGAGAACACTTGACAAACATACTACTCAAATATGTATTTTTCTGTGGATGATAATCTGCCAATTACAGCTACAATTTCAGGCTGCTTAGAACTGAAAAGGTAAAATGATCTGCTGGATGAGTAGTCCAATGATTTAAATGTACAGAAACTGACAGGTGTGCTGCATTTGGTGGGCATGACAAGTCAACAACCCCCTCCTTGGTCTGGTAGTGCCCTTCTGGATATCAGAAGAGTGTACACTGGAAATGTAGGAATTGTGTGGAACTAAAGAGCCTTTTGGGCAGTGTCTGTGTTAACTGTTATGAACTGCATGCCACTGTGAGTAAAGGACTTCAGACATTTATTAAGGACTCCATGTTGATATACTGCACTGGGGGAAGATTAGCTCTGGGACTTGTGATTCAGGCTTTTAATAAGGACAAACAGAGAAGAAAACTGCAAACTCTTGACCTCATGTTGTTTGTTTTCTTCGTTGTGCTGGCTGGTATCCTGGGAGCAAAGAAAGAAGGCTGTCTACTGTTTGTAAGTTATTCATTCGAGGACTCAAGGAAGAATAGAAATCTCATTTTTCTCCCTTGTGTGGACAGGTCTGGACTGACCCTTTGCCAGTGAAGAAACTAGCCCCAGGCAAACAGTAGTTAGACATTGATCTTTAGGGACACTCTACTGGAATATGTAATATCCATATATTACATATATATCCTGATAAAGAATCTGATAAAGCTAAACCTGAAAGGAGCTGATGTTCTCCTACCATTTCCTCTCCTATCACCTCCAGAGACTGAGTGCTCTTCTCGTGATTCCAAAAGAACTTAGTACATCACAAGTTAAGTGGTGGTGAAAGAGGTCTGGCCTCCAGCAGCTACAGTATTTCATGGATTCACTTTAATAGAAGATATTTATTTTCTCTTGCACGAAGCTAGGAGCTTGATATGAGATATTCAGAGAATTCAATATTTATGCGTTCTGTTGTATCCAGTGGTTTTTATGTGCTTCTTTCTCATGCAAATAAGCACTTTCCAGATATATCCAGAAATGCATCCAATTATGTTTCCTTACTCCCCGTAAATTAAATAGCTCAGGACTGTCCCCAGTCATTTTCTTTCAGGCACTACTTTTTTCATTAGTGTTTAATCAAATTACCTGGGGTCTGAAAGGAAGTCAGAAATTTTTCCAAGAATCTTTGTTTCTTTACAGACACTTATTCTGGTTTCCTCTTGTTTTGATATTCTTGCACTGATTTATCACCAGGGTGGTGGGATTTTTTTGTGACATTCTCATGTCCATCATGAAGCCTGAGATAGACAGAAACATCTTTGAAAGGAATGAATGACAGAGACCCCCTTGTCTTAGATAAGATTGGTGCTGGTGTGGTCTATGACATATCAGCCACTTGGATTTTTCTACTACTCATTCCCTTCCATGAAGCCATCTGAATGTAAGAACTGGAGGATGTTTTCAAAGCAGTTCATGGGTGTTAAAAGTATCAGAATAGCCACAATATTGTTGGCTGTGCCAGTCTATTGAGTAATTCATAAAGCTGTCAAACCCTTAAGCTCACCCTTGCAGCAATGAGAGACAGTAATCTGAGGCTGCCTTCCTTGGCAGGATAGATATTCCCAACATCACTGTTTCTGTTTTGGGACTGTTTCTGAAGGGGTTCTTTAAAGGAAAGGTCCTTTAAAGGAAAGGAGGAGCTCATTACATTCAAGGACTTTGTGTTAGAAGTAAAATAAAAGCCTTTATAGGAAATAACCCCGCTTAGCCGCTTTCCGGTCGGAAGTGTGATATTGTAACCCAAAGATTTCATCTCTAAACCACACTTCACTCTCTAAACTACATCTTACTCTCTTGGAAGCCAAAAATAAAAAAAGTTAAATGTAAAGATAAGCAAAGAATCTTTTCAGTCCTAGTCATTCTTTACAGCACCACTGTCTGTCTTCTCTTTTATATGTTCTGGGAGCAGTGGAAGCATCTGACTTATCATCCCAACTACCTTTTAAATTTCTTTACTAGGGGAAAACAAATGATAAAACTGAAATGCAGGTGATAGCTTTTCTGTTTGCAAAGTCAGTTTCCTACCAAAACTAGAGCGGTACAATTCACGCATCTTGGTTATGTTGTTTTAGGCCATCAGCAAAACTGTCTTATTTTTTCAACACAAGGGTGGTATTTTTGGATCAAAAAATAAAGTTCATGTCTTGGCACAAATGACAGAAGTGTCTTTAAAAATAAGGAAACCATTTTCCAACAAACAATAAGGTAGTCTAAGTCATCCCTGACTTTTAGTCCTTTCTGAAAGTTCCGAATTCCAGGGCTGTCACACCCACTTGAATACTGTTACACGAAATTCATTGCTCACAACAAAAATTCCAATAGGAGATTGAAAAAAATTATTCTGCACCTCTTTCATTGTGTGGCTGTGAGTGAAGATATTCATACTGGAGAGTCATCTTTCAAATGGTAAATGTTTTGCATGGTGTGAATGAGTTTAGTCCTAATGTTTTCCATAATAGAATTGTACAGATCTTAGGAGACTGCCCAGACACACCTTCCTCAGAAGGCCTGGCTCTCACACTACTCTGAAGCAGTGGACAATGAAACCATCACTCTTTTTAATGTTCAGCGTACCACCAGGACTCCATGTTTATTAATCTCTCACTCTTAAGAAGACTGTTTATATTGGTGCTGAGATTCACATCAGCATCCCAGCCCTGTCTACACAGATGGATTTCCTGATGACTACTCCAAGTCTTACCTTTTTTTCTCCAGGTCCCTGCTAGTTCACAGCTTTTCTTTCCAACAGAGATTTCACCAACCTCATATACACTACACCCTAAAAAGTGGCTTTCTAGACATGCCATTGTGGCCTGTCAGGCCTCTCATTGACAAAGGAGATCTAAAGTATTTTTGTACTTCCTGTCCTGTTGCAGTTGAGGAGGGCCTTCTTGGTCTCTGATGTCCTTCCTTGACATATTCTCCCTTCTGTCTGAGACCTTTTCTTTACCTTCTTAATTTTTGACCTCCTTGGACTGTAACTGCCCCAGCACTGTCAATTGTCCTCAGCTTTGCCTGCTCTGCTGAGTCTGAGGTTACCTGTAACTTGGTGTTCCTGCACCTGCCACCTTTTGCCACCAATTTCAGTAGCTGTGCACAGACCTGTTCCTCTGCACTGAGTGCACTCGTGTCCAAGGCCACAGCAGTGTGGCCTCAGGCAGTTGTGTGCCCCAGCACTTCCCTTTTTTACACTCTGCTCAGCTCATCTTGTTTCCCTCTGGGCTGTAGCACACTGTGACCACGTGGAGCTCACTAAATACTTTGGGTGCACTGATTTCTGCTCTCTGCTTCAGAAAGTGTATATTGTGGTGGTGCAAAACTGCCAACTAGTAGTTCATCCTCATCCTCATATCTCTTTTTGCCTTATGCCCATTGCTTTCTGATGTTTTTTAATCATTTGTGGCCTTTCAAGTATCTTTTTCTTGCTCTCCCTTGCAGTTAAATCTGTGGCACTTAAGACTAATGTGACATGGTCTGTAATTTATCCATGGTGCTTTTTTCATTAGTTGTTCTAGACTGTGCAAAATATTCCTCCAATTTCTTAATTATAATTCATGTAAATGTTGTCCACTTCTGGAGAGTGGCTGAAGTAGCAGGCCATGGTGCTAAGATAATTTCTGTCATTAAAAATAAAAAATATCCATTCTTACTTTGCCAAGTGTTGTGTTGGGATTTTAAAAATTGTGAACTGTCCTCTTGTTTGACAGGTGTATTATTTGCATGTCTTACATCGTTTCATTTGCATCTCTAACGAAATACATGCTTTTATGTACAAATATAATTGGAAAATTAGTAATTCTTATTAAACTTCAAACAAATCCTCTTGCTCTTCTTTCATCATATCTTTACATCCTTCTTCTCAATTCACATATTTTGGTTTAGTCATAGCCTACCTTGAAGTGTTCCTTCAGAAATCAATAGATGTCTGATGCTTGGAATCTTTATTCAGACTCTTCTGATTTTCAGCTTATGCACATGTGCTTAACATTTGCTTCTTTATGTCTCTTTGTTAATTGTCATGCCTGGGTTTCATGATACTGGTTGTTCTCCTCCTTGACATGATTTCTGTGCACTTATCTCCATTCAATAAGCAGGAATGTCCTGGGCATTGGGTGGTTAGGGGTCAGTGCAGATTAAGTGGAAACACTTTTCACTGCAGTTAGCCTAGTCACAGTTGAGTGGACTTTATGTGAGCTCTTTTTCTTCCACATTTGCTAATTCCTTTGCTGGGGATTGTGCCAGGGCTGATAAAACTCAACATTTCCCTGGGCTGCGTGTAGAAATCTTTTTTTAACTTCAAATTACTCCCTAGAGATCCATTTCCTTGTAAACTATTCTTTTTATGCCATGTGACTGCTGGACAGGGTCTGGTCCTTCATCTGTATCTTTTATCCTCAGGCTTATTCTTCAAAGTTACATGTTGGTGCCAGAGGTCTTCACAGCATAATATAAACATCCTCTCCCTTTTTTGACGTCCTGACTCTTTTTTGTGGGGGAGGAGAAGGCAAGGAGTAAAAGAATAGGATGTGACCCTGGAAAACTTACAGGAGCCATCAAAGGATGAGCAGGATTGAAAGTTCTTCTGCCCTCTTCTTACAGATGGTAGTCTGGACACTAACAGAAAAAAACCCCAGGTAATGACAAGTGCTGGGGAATTCAATCTGGGGGATGTAATCTGGGGTCTTGATCATGAAGAATGCAAGGGATATTGACAGAAGATTCCATTTTTATCCCTTGTACTTCCCTGCAGCTTGGTTTAGCCACCTAGTTTAGCTGTTTCAGACATCAGTCTTCTACTGTCATGTCAGAGATTCTGAACACACGTTAAGAGGTACACAGTGAATGCGTGACAGATCGAGTCACTGCATGGCACTGGCAATAGAGGTCCTTTGGGCCAACCTGGGCCATTCAGAAGTGAGTAGTTTAAGCTGCTCTTCTCTGTGAGCTAGCTTAGAGTTAACAGCCAAGAACTAGGTGCCTGAAGTTATAAATCCCACTCTTATATATTTGCTGGACAATTTATGGTAAGACATAGTTTAATCTCTTACCAGTATTCTTGTGCATCCTACCTTTTAACAACTTATGCCTATGAAAACTTAATTTTGGCATGGAGCAATTGGAACCTCTCCTTCTGGAAAGGAATTTGGCAGACACTGAGAGGAGGCTTGTGGCAGTGCTTCCACATTTTCCTGGCGCTATTGCAGAGAAATTATAGAGGATGGAATCTTCCGTGCTGCTCCACATAGCTGCTGCCAGGGTGCTGGTGGTAGGCATGCTGCTAGATGAAGTTTAGCAAAAAAATCCTGTATTCACAGTCTCATATAAAAATATAATTTGAGAAATACAGTGCTTTCTGACAATGGAAAACCACAAGACTACAAGCTCTTGCACAGCTGCATAAATCTGATATGTTAACTGGAAAGTTAAGCTCAAAGTTGAAATACTTGTGTTGTAAGGGGAAAGCAGGATGGAGCAAGTTACTGGGGAAAATATATTGGGCACTAGTAGGAAATTTGTTGTTTGTAAGGTTATATGAGCAGCATTTCCCTGGTACTAGAATCAATTGTACATCTATCTGTAACCTGTGTCTGACACAGAGTGGAAACAAGTACATAAATGTCAGTGGTCAGATCCAATTGTTTCTAATATGGTGACAAAAAATTCTCTTTAAAAAGTAGGAAACAGAAAATGTGAAGTTTGTATGCTTCTGAAACCCACTGTTCATGAACAGAGCTGGAAGGTCCCTATCAAAGGACATCAGTTCATTATTTGTTTCTATTACATGAAAAGCTTCTGAATATCTCTGTGGGAGGCAGGAGCTTGCTACCTTAACACTTCCTGGTCGATTCCCTGGAGGTCTATCATGTTCTTTAATATCCTAATATCTTTAATATACAGACATGGATTAATATCCAGACAGTGGATCATAAAGAATGCAATACCAACAAGTGAACTAATAAATGCTGTTAAAAGGAAAAGTCACGAAGTAATAAAGAATGTGTTTTCATATAGGTTTAGCCCAAAAGATCTCAGAAGTAATTTCTTTGCTATGTTTTGGAAAGCTGGTGGAGTATGTCCCTAAAATCACCAATTTCAGGTGTGGTTTTAAATTGGTGGGTTTGTTGCAACTTTAGGGATAGGAAGATTGCAAAGAGCTCAGGATCTGTAGGAAATGTTCATGTGGACAGCAACATTATAGTCTTCAAAGATTAGGGTGGGTTTAAAACAATTTTTTATTCTAGGAAACATTATGTTTTTAGCTGTATTTCTATTGTTAATTAGTCAAAAATAATACAATATTCCCATTATTTTCTTCAAAATCGTGATCAGGATCTGGCATATCATTTGGCTCCCCTTTTACCCTTTTTTAAATGTCAAGCAAATGTTCCCTTTCTTTGCATACTGAGATACTTTCAGCATTTTGAGACTTTCTAAAATGAGTGTTATGGCAGAAGCACCACCAGGCAGTTTGTTAAGTACTTTAAGAGTTCAAGCTCTGGATATTTAAGCTGTTTATGCCTGAGGAAGTAGTGCTCTTACATTCTTATATGGCATTTATGTACTGTGGGTTTTTATCCCCTCTTAAATACAACATCTTCTGTTAACAGAACAATTTGCCTTTTCAGCATGATTATTGAGAATTTTATGATTTCTGTTCAGTAAATATTCATGTCTTTACTCCCCCTTGTGCTCTGTGCTACCTAATGCTGAGCCAGGTGCATTCAAACCTCCCAGAGCGGAGGCACCGGTGATGTTACATAGCGTGTCACTGATACATCTCTAACAGAACCTTTCCTTCCTGAGCAGGTTTACAACCTCACAGCAGCTTCCCTAATATCTCCAGGGTTCTGGAAAGGTGTGTGCCCAGGAGCTAATTACAGAGACAGATACACCAGTTGCTGGTTCACTGGATATCTGCTAATAATTTGATACTTCTAACCTTGTTGAATGACCTCAGATTCTCTTTCTCCTCTGTATTAGAGAACATGTATTCGCTTCTTTTATTTCTGTACTGTGGTTGTTTTATTGCTGATCCATATCCTTGTGGTTATCTGATATGTATCACTGTCATACGAGAATAAAAGCATCAACCATGACTTCTTAAAATCAGCCAAGGAGGTTTTGTGCATGCATCAGCAAAGGAAAGGGTGAAGGGTTCAGAGAAAATGTTAGTAGATTTGTCAGATAGCACTAACAGCTGTTGTATATGTGATCACATAGATATTGGAATTGTGTCAGTCACTGAGGTGCATCAAAACACCAGGTGCCTGATCACTACAAACTGTGCAACACAGAAATGAATGTTAATTCTTGACTGCGAAGGATAATGGGAAGAGGATGAATGTTGAATTCTGTGCTGCAACATGCCACCAAAAAAGCTTGAAAGTGACCAGGAATGGTTAGACAGCATCTGCTATACTTTGTGGTAGAAATATTGCAAAAATACACAGCTTACATGGAAGTAGAAGAATCAGCAATAAGACCGTAAATGGAAAAAACAATAATACAGAACATCTAACATCTAAGCATATTCATTTTTAGGTTGCCATAATCAAAATTATGTAAAAAGAAGTTCTGGTAGCACAACAGGGCTTTGATGTGCCAGATGAAAGAATAAATTAAACAAGGCTTTTTATTATTTTTCACAAAACCTGTGGAATTGGGGTAATTTTGAAATTAGTGGAAAGCACTGAATGGAACATAGAGTATTAACTGCTGCCTTCATGAGGATAGATTCACTAACATTGACAATAACAAAATAGAATTGTGACCAGACTGAGGAGAGAAAACTTCAGAGATTGTGCTTGTTTATGGGTAGAAGTCACTAAACACTCAAAGCCTGTGTTGGAGATACTGTAACAGCATTTACATTTCAGAAAACAAACATAGTGCTGCAAAAAGCTTGCTGAGAATAGAGATCTTAAAAGCATGCTTGAAAACAGGACAAGCTATTACAGAATGGAATGGAATATACATAATATAATATGAATTTGAAGTTTGGGTTTGATTAGGCTGATGTCTCGTTCCAGGATCATCATGTAATGAGGAGTGCCCTATCCTGTCCTTCTGAACCCTTAGTCCTGCCTCTCCCTCCCAAAATAAATCTGGTTCTGAATGATGGGAACAAGTTTAAATAGAAGACGTGGAAAGAAGGTTACTTCCAGCAGTACCCATTTCTGGTACTGAAAATGGCCGCATTAAGGAACCAAAATGATCTAATATATGTATTTAAGAGAGTATTTTTTGTAACTGGCCATACTTCCAAGCATAAAAATGTACTGTGCATAACAGTATAAAGTTGCTGAATATTTAATAACAGTATACAAATTATGTGAAAACATAGCATGCAATCAGAAATCTCGTATCTTAGCTTCAGCATGCAACTTACTACTGAGAAAAGGACAGAAACTTCTAAATTTCATCAGTGTCAGTTCTGTTGTTATTGCAAGTAAATATCAAGGTTAATAAATATGTAGCCAATTCAGGAAGCTACATTAAATTCCTACCAGTGTTATTCCATGGTTGGTGTTAGTCTACTTGAAAGAAACAGGAAAGGTTTCCTTTTATTAGCTGTTACTCCAGTTTATTTGCAACTGAGCTGGAATAATTCCTAGCCAAATACATCTGGATAAACTTTAATTTACATAAATTAAATGACACACTGAAAAAGTTGAGAGCAAAATTTATTCTCTCTTAATTCCGATGTGGCTTTCTCTACTTCTCTCATTTTCTCAGGTACAGTGATAGGGTGGTGGTGAAGAGGTGTGTGAACATGCATATGAGGTTTTGGGAAGGTTGTTTTATTTCTTTTCAGAGCTGCTAGTAGGCTGTATGAATTTGGGTGAGGAAAGGAAAGCAATGGTTCAGCTGTGAGCTATAGCTGTGAACATTCTGGGATCCTTTTAAATCAAGTTCATACTGTCTGTACTGTCCAACTGTTACTGCAGAGAAAGAAGAAAAGGAGGGTCCTCACCATTGTGTTCTGTTCACCCCAGCTGAATATTGCTTTTGTCACATTCATGGCACTGAGGGCTCTTTTGACAGCGTCATTGGGGTTCTCTGTGGAGAGACAGGCTGAGCTTTGACAGGCAAGTGCCAAGGTATTGTGGGTTTTTTGTTGAAGATGTGTTTTAAAACTCCGACTAAGGTAGCCAAAAGCAGGCATCTTACAAGAGAATTCGACCACACCAGCTATTTCTAGGATGCAGAAGTCACTTATATTGATTTCATTTGATATAAAAAGGTTTTGCTATAACAAGGTTCCTAAATCTCTTGGCAAGTGGAAGTCCATCTCAGTGCAGATAATTTTTATTAATTTTTATTCTTCAAAGAAAAATTATGTTTATTAGGGAGAGGGGCTTTTTCTTATGATTCACCACTTGTATCAGCAGACAAATATTTCCAGTTCACATTTGTTGTCTGGGAAGTTAAGACGCTTGTCCTTGGCTATATCAGTGAAACCATTTGGTCCTGAAATGCTGAGATTCATCCCACCTAGCCTGTCCAGAAAGGATCCAATTCTGTCACAAATCCACAGCTGGCAGACATGCAATGAACTGCTTTTCAGAGGCACTGTTCTCTGCCCAATGTGTGTGCAGGGAGCCTCTAGACAGACCAGGTGCTTTGGACACTTCTCCATCTAGAGAAAAGTAATCTCATTTTACTTAAAGTTTTTGTTTTCATCACAAGCTGCTGCACTGTTTGGTAACTGCAATCATCTGCATCAAAGATTTCAAAATGGCGAAGAAAAACTCTCCAAACCTAAGTCTCATTCTCTCTCTCTTTAACCTTGAAGGATAGACACTTCCTTGTTCATTACCCTACAGAAATATGTGGAGTGTCAGTATGGTTAAATGGTGGGAAACAGTGCTGTTAATAGTTCCCTGCATGTAAATGAGAACTGGATAGGACTTTTGGAAACCAGTGAGGAGGTGAAGAATTGTTATTCAGAGCTAGTAGTGTGAGCTAATGTCCTGTTTCAAGAATGACTTTGATTAAATGTTCAGGGTTTTGTACACAACATCAGAAGTAAGACTAGTGCCGTAAGAGTCTGTGTAACAACAGTGTGAAACAAGAATCTTGCTGCTCTCTCTTAGAACTTGTGTACAGGTTTAAATTCACCCTGGAATGTTGTGTTCCACCGTGACCACTGTGCTAGAACAGAACCAAGGTGCAGCTTCAGATCAAAGGAAAACACCCATCGCCTTCAATCTCCTGGTAGAGGATTGATGAAAAGCAATTCTGTGTGTGTTAACTTTGTGATTTGATTTGATTAGCTGATGCATTCATTCGATGATTTCAGAATTCAATTATCTAAGATACCACCATTAACCTATTTGATTTATTGATTCATATTCTTTGTGACCTGGCTATAGTTAGATTTTAATTTAGATAATTTAAACTAGTTTAGGCCTAGTAATATCTTGGTTTGTTCTTAATATTTTCTTACTAATTTTTAGAGAGAAAATCTCTGCAGAGTGCATAGATCTATGTTTTGTCTATTATTTGTTCTTTAAAACCCAGAAGCCTTCAGGGAAAAAATGTAATTTAGTTCTGGTGTTTGAGAGATATGGCTCTCTTTAAATTAAATCCTTTGTTCCCAGATATTGCACAATATTTCAAGCAGCAGGGAAGTAATATCCCATAAGTTGCAGTTGCTCATTATAAAATCCAAAATTAACTAATAGCAGGTAATTATCCACAAACTGTCAGTCACTCTCTTAAATACATCAGTTATTTACTTAGTCAGTAAATGTCTTAAATACATCAATTCTTATGCAGAAACCCCAGTCCTTACTGTGCTGTGAACTGAGTTAGCAGAAATATAATTAGCTAAAGAAAATAGCATCTAAAATCCCAGCATTTAGTTCCAGTGAAATATCATAATGATGCTCAAAATGAATCATCAAATTCACTTATTTGGAGTCCTGGTTGGAGGTCAAAAGCTTTTATATTTAACAGGCTTCTTTGGAGAGAGTCAATTAACACAGATTTTGTTGTGAGTGCAGTGTGCAAAGGAGCCAGAACAGAGAGAAAGCTACAAAAATGTCATCCCATGCGGGTGGGAATTGGGACTGGATTTCAGTAGAGCGCTTAAAGGCTCCTAGAGACGAGGGTTGGTTCTGCAGGAAATGGGAATATGTTACATGCCTAGGAGGGCACTTTGACTGTCTGCTGCTTGAGAATATGTAGAACATTGCAAAGCTTAGCTGTGTCACCAATGCTAAAGCAACCTTACAGTTTGATTTCTTCATGGCTCTGTCTGGTTTGGGGCTCATGCCAGACTACCTGGACTTATGCAATGGTGGTGTAGCCTGCCAAGGCAAGTCAAGTGTGTGACTTACTGACAGCAGAGGTGCTTGAGCAGCCAAGCCTGCTGCAAAAAACCCCAAAGGACTACAGGACCCATTGAGTCCCTTGGGTTACTGAGTACAAAGTGCCACAGACCCAGGCAGCCCTGTCATGAGAATTTAGAAGAGAAAGGATCACAAAACATTCAACCTGTGTCAGAAGTGCTGGAAATGCAAAAAAAAAAGGGCAAGAGCTGGCTGAGATGCTAAGCTCTCAAATCTGAGGCAATGGAGCAGAGCTGCCTGACCCAGGTTTTCTGACCCAGGCCAAGAGTCAGACAAGGATTCAATCTGATTTCATGTTCAGTGTGCCAACTGCAGCATTCCACATGAAAAAAGATAGTTGCTTCATTAAATGGTGATTTGGTTTGAATTCTGTCACAAAGACTGCTCTAGCATTGCAGGAGTGTCAAAATGGGTAACAGAACAAGTTCTCTGATTGTGGGGGTAACAAAAAGTAATGGTATGAGTTCTCTTCACTAGCTTGATTTTTCTAGACATCTGAAATCCATTTTGGGCAGCTTAAGTAAGAGTATCCCACAAGCTAATATTCTTCCTGTTTAATGGAATGTGTTAAAGGAGATTATTTTGCTTAATTTCTAAAATGCTGGTTTAAAACTTTCCAAGCAAATTGTTCTATATACCACTCCTACCAGAAAGGAAACAAAGTACTAACAAACAAAGCACTGTACAGCATGCCAGCTGCCCTGACTTTTTAGATAATAAAGAAATTAGGGTCATCCTTCTTTGCTCCTCTGTAACTCAGTTATTAGACTGATTTCTAAAGAAAGAGCAGGCTTAGGATCTAATACCAATAACAACATTTTCCATGAATGTCTCTGCTAATGGCATAATACAGTGAAAAAAATGTGCTTTTTCTTGCTGATCCCCATCCTATGATCTGCAAGATCGATTGGATGTTCACTGATCTGCCTCTTTCCCTCCCAGTGTCAAATAGCCATATTACAGGAAATGACAGAAGCAGCATGGGCAGAGGAATCTTTATTCAGTCTTGGTTTATGTGTTGAATGCAAAAACCATCAAGACAGGTTAAAGAAAATTGATCACATGAGTAAAAAGTCTGCCTGACTACATGTTTTCATTACTTTCTCTTTTGCAAAAAGCAAAAGTGGTAGGATCTCAGTCACTAGGATATGCAGACACACACATATGTGTATTTATGTGTATTCTCAGTGATATCTCTAGGCAAAGGCTATAGTAATGTGTGAACTGCAAGTAACAATGCATACTCAGATACTGCCTTCTTGTGTGGAAACCCACCATAATTACAGCGTGGTGTCTTTTTCTCTCATCAGTGGTTTTAATAAAGAGTGGTGGGTGGGACTTCTGAGCACAATGATTCTGAGGAAGTCGGTATTGTAGAGGAAAATGCAGATGCTGCTGCTCTGAAAAGGCTTGTACTGTTTTGTGTGGTTCCCCAAGGTCTAGCAGCTACATCCTTGGCTGCCTGAAAATGAGAACCTGATGAGTGGCTGCTTGTGAATGAGAACATAGCTTTGCTACCATTGAACAGTCAGTTTATTAAGTACACTTTACCATTAACACTCCTGTAATTCCCAGCAGGTTCCATATCTTCTGCCTGGTAAAACAGGAATTGATGGCACAGCTTGTGACAGCTGGAGACTATCCACTTTGGGACTCCTGTGATGTATTCTTAAAGCAATGGGCATTACCTGAGGTTCATTTCTCCAGGTTCTTAAAATCAAAACAAAACAATCCCAAACAAACACAAAAACAATCAAAAAAGCAACCAAACAACAACAAGCCCCAAAACAACAAAGCAAACAAACAAAAAAAATCAAAACAAACCCCCCAAACCCAAAAGACAGACAAAAGGTTTTTATATTTTAATGCAATTCAGTTGTGCATGCCCCTTTTCTCATATGAGTTTATTCTTCTACTCTCCATGCAGCTTTATTTGCAGTGCTATCTCTTCATTGTTACTTACCTGAGAATGTGAGGTGTGAGCTGGGAATTTGGCTTCCTCTGCATTGGATACATCATGATTCTAATCATCTGTGTTATCTCTGTGGAATGTATGATTGATCAGAGCTTCTGACTATGCCTAGACTATTAATAATCCATGGAAGAGCTGAGAATGGGACCCAGTTCTTCAGGTCTTAAGGGTTCCTCTTCCCATCCTGAGTTTCATAACAGATGTTTCATACAGCTCTAAGAAACCACAGTCTCATATAGCTTAAAAAGAGGTGGCCAGCAGCCAGCTTTCAAATAAACAACCTCAGCTCTTTCATTAAAAGAAAACATTATCATAATATTAAATTACATGTCAAATGGTGAAGGTATCTTTCCTTGTGTACAAGATATTATCCTTTGAAGTCACAGAGCCCAGAGTGATTTTCACACGAGGGTGACCAAATAGGAAAGAGGGAAAAAGTAAATAAAACAGTAACACTGGTTGCTTTTCACATTCCTCCCCTGGTTATAGAAACACATGTGTTTGGATAACAAGTTTCTTGTTACCCACATCTTCTTCTTCCCTTGAACTTTAATGCCCTATATTCTTTATTTGTTATCTAGGCTATCTTACCTTTCTGGTATGCTTCTCCATCTTGGCAAAAATGGTTAACATTGCAGCTGTACCTTGGTGAAATATTTTGAAGTCAGGTACTCTGTCCAAACTCTCACTGATGCTGTTGTGGGAAAGAATAGAGAGCTTGCTAATGAATCTAGCTGAGATAAAGGAGAAATTTCAAGAAAGAGTTGATGAAAGGCCGATTTTTATCCTGGTGCTAGGTAGCAAGCTTTTAGATGAAAGAGATGACTAACAACTAATCCTACTGACTATTGCTATTTTTCTTTCTTTTCAAATGATGCAGATAACTCGCTCGTAACACAGCAGTGTTTTGTAGAATACAGGAAAGTCAGGAAAGAGACCTGGCAAAGCAGTGTGTGAGTCTGCCTCATTCTCCATTTGCACCAATAACTTATTTGGACTTTGGTTTCACACAGTTCCTTGTCCCTTGACCCCTTCCAGCTCAGTTGGGGGTTATTTCTGGGGCTGATGAGTGTTTTTATTGGCAGCTACTGCTTGACAGTCTGGATCACCAAGTATCACATTGTATTTAGCATTCTAGATGCTACAAGAAAAATAAATGTTTGTCCTTGAGTTTATTTTGGCTTTTTTGGTGCTGAACGATCTCTTAAAAATTCTGGACATCTGCTTTTAATCCAAATTGTACAGTTGCTACCCTTTAAAGTTTGCTATTGACTGTGTCTTGAGAATTCTGATATTCATTTCTGCTAACTGGGGAACTGATTGCTATACACTGTCAAACTTTTTAGTGAAGGCTTGCTGTTCTGGTTTCTCAGGATGTTAATATTTTAACTACCTTCCAGTTCATTTTTCTTCAGGGGTAAAGACATCAAGTATAAGCAGTAACAACTGTATTCTCCTTTTTTTGTGAATCTGAATTGGTAAGTAATGAATGATACATTGCAACAACATCATGTAAAAATATTTGTTATTTGTTCAAATTACCTTGGTACATTTGAAATTCTTGTTCAAATTATTTAACCAAGAGACCTTAGACATAACTATAGTAATCAAAATGCAGTCCACAGTGTTTTGCTCTCTTAGTAATGTTAAACTTTGCTACAGGAAAGACAACAACTTATAGGACTAATTCAGTAATAATTGGTACCATTTCTAAATAGATGTCTATTAGAGTCAGACCAATAATGTCATGGTTCTAGCACATCTCTCATTCTACACTCCATGGTCTGTAACTACTGCTGACTCCTCCTATGGATGCTGTTTTTCATCTAAGGTATTTGTGTTGTGTTACAATAAGAGTTTTGAACCTCTTTCTTACACTTTCCTACTCAGATCAGTACTTTAAATCACACACTGTGCTTCTGATACCAGACTATATTTCAGTACTGTAGCTGGGCATGTTTCCTGTTGCAAGAATTTCTCTCTTCTTTATAGACATTCTTCATGTACCAGCATAACATTAGGTATCCCCATGCAAGTGTCCTTATATAATTGATAGTTTTACACCATTTTCCACAGTCTCCCAGGAAAAAAATCAAGTATCTGGTAACTCTGCATCTCCTCCCCATTTATAAACCATTCTGCTCAAATTCTATGTGAGTAGGTTGTTGGCTTATTTTTTGTTTTAAATTTGCTTTTAGGGAGGGAGAGGGTTTCTTGGGTTTGATTAATTAATTTATTTAATGATGAATTGCAATACCTATGAGTTATACTTTTGCTAGGTTTATTTAGATCTTTCCTAATCCCTTGCTCTTCCTTGGATTGAGACGAACATTATCTCTGGGGCAGCCTCTGGAGTGATTAAATAAAGATGAGTAGAAGTAACTAATTAGCAGGCTCTTTCAATCTTTGGTCTTTCTATAGGAGTGGCATAACTCTTCTTCTTCCCTCTTTGTTTCTCATTAAAAGAAGCTGAGAGAAGAGATACTTTAAAAACAATAAGTAAAGGCAATGATAACCTAGTCTTTTTAATAAAGCAGTCAATCATTATTAAGGGTGCTGGAAGGAAAGGAGAGAGAGAGAGAAAGTTAAGTGTTATATGATTACGACTGATTCCGTAAGGAAGATTTTGTAATTTAGAAGAGAAAATGCAGTATGCCCAATAGCAGGAAAGTACCAACCAGTATTCTTAAAGATTGGTATGGTCAAATGAAATATGTACTTAGTATTTACGAATGGCATCATGTGTATTAGTCTGACTCTTATTGTTTTGATTAAACATGACTTTTTTTAGCTTAAAGCATCTCATTTGATGTTTTCCCAAAAGGACTGCATTTGTCACACTTTGGAAAAGACTGTATATGTTGAGCTTGTTGGTTTATATAGCCCATATTTAATTTACTATCTCAGTCTATTCTCAATATTAAAAAGAGTTGTGGTGGTTTTTAGGTTTTTTTTTTTTTCACTGGGAAGACTTGTCCAGGTGAATTTGTGCATATGAATATTACATTTGTGTGTGAAGAGAGAGTGCACAACTGTGCCTGACTTCTTCAAGGTAAAATAGTAGAGAAGCACTTGGCATGAAGTTTCTGCATGGGGCTATGAGTATTAACGTGGGAACCAGCCAGGATCATGCAGGGTTTTAGGCATTTCTCTTCTGTTACCAGTACTCTCTCAGTGTTGTAGGATTCACATGGATTCAGCCATGTGCTCTTCAGCAGTGACTGAATTTCAGTAAGTTTTAATGAAACTAGGAGCTGACTTTGTTTCTGACGCAAAGTGGATGGAATTATCTGCTATGAACAAATTAGTTTCTGATCCTTCAATAATCTCCAAACAGATTCATCAGAAGTTGAATGTTGGAGAAAAACTTGTAGGTTTTACTGGCCAAATGACCTGGAGAAGGAAATTAGCATTGGCTGTGCTAGTTCTTCCTTGTCCAGGTGAACCAAGAGAGCTGATAAGACAGCAGTAGTCAAGCCTTTGCATCACACTTTTCCTTTGTTTTGCTAAAAGCACCTTTCTCAAGAGGCTGATCCCATCCTCTGTATTATTGCACACAGTGGCTCAGAGCATTGGCAGCAGGATGGGAATGGGAACCCTTCTCTTGAGTCGTGTCTGCTCAACAGTGCTGTACCTTGAGAGAGCTTCTGTTCCTATTTGGGAAGAGTTACCAGACAAAGGGGTGTATAAAAAAAAATCCGCTTTTTATGATACAAGGGCATCCTTGTAGCTGTCCTGCACTGCTGTGCAAGGGTTAAGTACTCAAGGGGGAATCCTTGGATGATGAGGAGCTGTTGACAGTCATCCTTCTGTCAAAAGTAGATCAAGGAAAAAGGAGTGCAGGAAATGTGCCTTTGTGCTTGGATAGCCTCTGTGAGCAAAGCAGCCCCTGAGGGATTTCTAAAGCAGTGCATACATTTCGAGCATTCCTAAGGCTCTTACTAGTAAAACAAGGGTGGAAGGGGACATTAAGTAACCTCTAAGATCAATGGAGCTCAAAGACAGATTAAAGTCACTTTTGTCCTCTCCACTTATGTTGTGTGAAATCAAGTAATTGAAAATAATTTTATTTTTACTAAATTTAATTCTAAAGGATCAATTTCATATTCATTGTAATAATTTAATCAAGAGCTGGATCTGAAAATTGTATTTCTTTCACTTTCTTGCTGGCACACAAGTCCTCTTTTTCTGTGAAATGTTGTAGTGCTGTTACATGGAAGTTGAAGGGTGGGGAGACAAAACTCCTGCCACAGGCTACGAAACTCAGAGGCCTCCTGAAGCTGGCAGATGAGCATCTCCTGAAGAACAGATGTCTAGCAATTAGGTGTCCCATTTCTCTCTCACCTAATTTTGCTGGTTGCTCTGGGCAACTTGCAGAAATTTTATTTTTGTAACCTAGCATATGAGTTTGTTAAAAAACAGATATTCTCTTTAATGGGAAACTTGTTTTTAGAAATATTTTTTCATTTCTAATCATGATATAGGCTCAAAATCTTAACATTTCTCACAAAACAAATTGTTCCAAATTCATGTTTTGACTTCTCAAAATTATTCAGTATCTCATCATTCAGTATGGCAAACAGTCTGTTTTGAGAACATGAAAGTATTTTCATTTAGCTAGGTATTACATCTTTTTACTGTATTAATGTTAAAAACTCCAAACTCAGAGCAGATAACAGAGTGAAGATGACCTGTTTCAACCTTAACGAAATGATGTAATATTTTTCCACATGATTATTTGGAAGATACTACTATTTCCTATTAAGTAATGTATCTGGCATTTCCGTACAAAAACATGCCATAAGAAAATGGTCACTCAGCATTTTACTGTCATCAGCAAAGGGTGAGGCTTCAGGTATCTTTTTGAGGGATCCCATCCCTTCTGCTTTTGTCTCTGCACCCACAGGCTTCCTATCTTCCTTCACCTTCCCTTGAGGCTATGCCTGTCTCACCTGCATGTGTGAATTCACACCTACCTCCTTTGAAGCTGCAATTGAAAAACCCTATGAGTGCTGCTCTAAAGGAACCAATTCTATTTCTTCCTCTACATTTATGTGCAAGAACAAACTAGTTTGGAAGAGCTGTTCCCTTGGAAGGCAAAATGCATTTCCATCATGTATTCTTGGTTCTTTGTAGCTGCTCGAAATCCTTCATTCAGAATTGAACATATTCCCCTGAATTTTATTAATTTTAGAATAATACATCTCACGTATGTCAGTCATCCAAGCTACATTCCCTCTGGGAGGATGGTTCTTTGGTAATTTGCTGTAAAACATGTGTCTTAAGGTGCAATTTCATATATCTTTTCTCAAATGACAAAGCCAGATTGAAAGACTTGAGTCCTTCCTCTCTCTCCAGCTTGTTGTCCTTCTGATTTTGGCAACAGATGGCATGGCCAGTAAACAAGACTGAAAACCCTGAAAGGTTAATCTAAACCATTTAACCAATGAGAAAGACAAAATTTCCTTAAGAATGGATGGTATTTTTATTGCAGAAAAATGAAGAAGTATTTTGAGGTTTGTAAAGTTCTTGAAGAATCAAAGAATTTAACTTTTTGATTCATTTAACACTTTTGATTTTTTTTTTATTTTTACTTTTCTTCTTTTTCCCACTTCTGTTTTTGGTCAGTTTTCAGGAACCCAAGAAGATCCATATTCTTCACAGGGAAAACCACAGTTTTATGTCTCTTAATTTTAATTTTTTTCCCCTCATTAATGTGAGTGGAGGAGGAAGGGAGGAAAAATATGTAGTCAGGCCAATGGAATCCTAGCAAGAACAAAAGCTGATTTCTGCACAAATCCCTCTTTTTCAGAACTGACATTGTACTGTACACAGGTAGCAGGAGTGCAATAGGTGCCTCTTCTACCACTCACCCCAGCCTGAACAGAGGAGAGAAAATAAAAAGTGTGGTAGAATGGAGTTCTTCCAAACACTACATCTCAAATGTCCATGGAAAGCTTTTGTGCTGTTGTGCAGCATAGGACTGACTCTGGGCAGCCTAAAGAGAGGTGAGACACAGTGGAAAACCCAGCCCTCATTACCTGTGAATAAAGAACAGTTAGTATTATAAAAATAGATGTATGAGTATTGAGCAGCTTAGCTGTAAAAAGAGAAATCTTTCCAAGTTAGTGTGGCAACATGTGCACACATAAGTATGTGCATGTGTACAACACACAAGTATTTTTGGATTCCAATAAGTGGCTTTGGCATCCTATTTCTCAGCAGTAACTAAAATAGTAATTCAGATCTATTTCAGTAGGTGTAGATGTACACTGAAAACTGAATAAGAAAGCATAATTAGCAAGTTGCTATTCAAAGGAAATTTGCCAAGTTAGGGAAGTAGTATCAAGAGGAGGACCCAGGATCACCTTGCATCCCATTCAGTATGTGAGGTTTGTGAGAAAAGTATAGATGGCATGGGCAAAACTTTGTCTGTGTGAGTTCTGTCTGTAGCTGTAGCACAGGGGTGGAAACCTGCAGTGTGCTGTGCTTACTGCCAGAGCTTCACAAGTCTTTGCTTTTGAAGGGAGACGCAGTGATTTTCTTAGAAACAAGTATTTGATGCATGAAGGGATGAGGATGCACTCTACAAAGCATTGGGGAGAATAAAGAGCAGTTGCACAAAATGGTTCAGGAAACATCACTATCCAGGGAAGGAACTGGCCACTGAGTGACTGAATTAAGAAAGCGAGGAAATGTGAGACAAAGCAGCATTTTGTGTATCTAGGGGCAGCCAGGAAGCAGCTTGCTGTGAGCAGCAGGGGAGGGGACTGTAGGAATTTTGTACAACCATAAATGTCTGGTCATTCAGTATGTCATTGAAACTGCAGAAGATCTTTGGCAATCCAAGTGAATATTATAACAGGGACCTACTGGTTGTGAAAATCCCTTTGGATTGATCCACTTAACACCCTCCAAGGAAGATTCTTGTCAGGTGGGCAAGGAGTTTGGCATTCTGTCTCTTGTGGATAGGATACCAACTGGGATTGCAACATCTGAGAAGGTTCTCTGAAGTAAATACCTACCAAGACAGCTACCAAGTATAGTCCATAGCATAAGTGACTGGGTTTAGTTTTGCAGAATGCAACTAACTTTAGAAATTTTGCAATGATCCCAAAGAAGGATGAACAAGGTATGTTCTTAGATACCATTCATGATCTGCAAACAAAACAGGAAGGAAGTTAAAACCAAACCAAATAAAAGTCTGTAAGTATTCTTCTAGTCAGGAAAGTTGTATAAGACATGGGTCAATGAAATGCATGTCTACATTCCCCAGTGAAAAGAGTCTGTGCAGTTTGACTGTCCTCCAGCTCACTGGAGAGGAAGCAATATTCCAGACTTGTTAGGACAGACTTTTTCACATAGTGTTAAATTAGCAGCCAAGGGAAATGATAGAAGAGCAAGAAATATAAACACTTGCTTAGCAGAGAGGAAAGGTATTGAGAATAAAATTTTAAAAGGCCCCAAGGACTGAAAGAGGAGTTCTCCAACTGCTGTGACCAACATGATGAGGCTGGCTAATAAGCAAGTGGCAGTGAAATGCAATTATCGACTTCTAAACACACAGTGCTGATAAACTAGAATTTCTCAGACTAGGAGGAAGGATTCCTGTGATTGAAATCAAAAGACAGAAGTAAGTTTGGATCAGCATTGTATAGCTAAAAAGACATTGCCTCTTTCCCTAGCCATTGAACAAAATGATCTTGAAGGTCAATTAATACGTAGAATAAATGTCAATGGAATTGCTGATGATTGCTATACACTGTCAAACCCAGCTAAAGATCTGGATGAGATAATGGCTAGCCTGTTGTGTGTAAGGGGAGGGAAAAAAAACCCCTTTTTCTGTATATGTGAAACCTTCAACAAAAGTGACATATTGGTGGTTTCATTCTGCTAGCATGCAAGCATATTTTCAGATTCTGGATAGATGACAGTACAAGAATGAAAATTCCCCTGTCACTTGTTAGGATGATATCTTGGATCCATTCTCAGCAGATAAAGAATTGAGGTAAGAATTGAGATCAGAACTAAACTGGGATATGCCACAAGTGGAACTGTTTGTGGCTTGAGTACACCTTTCTTGGAAATAGAATAAAATTCTGAAGTTATCTGATATGTACTTCAGCTGGGATATCCAAATAAATGGACTTCTGTGCCTAAATAACATCTGAAAGTGCTGTATCTTGGTAGTTCCAGAAGAAGTAAATCTCAGAATTCAAAACAGTGACAAAGGTACTGTTTTAAAGAAAGATTGTGGACAGAAAGATTCAGATAATAATTGAGTTGCTTGTCTAAACAGCTAGAAAGCTACAAGCCTGTAGCTGACAGAGGAGGCTGTGCTGTTAGAAAAAATAAGGAAAATACTACATTGCTTGCACTAAAAGAAAGTTGAAAAGTTGGAAGTTTATCTATAGATGAAAAAAGCAAAAGAAATTAAGAAGAAATCAGCAGGAAGTCTAAGGAAATTTTCCAAGTGCATTAGTAGAAAAATATTTTAGCAATTATATGAATCTGTCATAAATGTATGTGGTAGGTTTGTGAATAATAGAGACAAAATGAAAAATGGTTCAGTAAATATTAGTATTCTAGGAAAAAATAGATTGGTTTTTCACTATCACATAGAAATAATGCAATGGCTTTCTTAACAACCAAAAAATATTGTGAAAAAAACTGTTATTAAAATGCCTACTTTGTAAAACAACTGGTTGAGACAGCTTGTGTTCAAGAATTTTGAAAGAACTAGTTAAGGAACTTTGAAAGACATCCATGTGTTGATATTTTTAGTAAGTGTGTCAGGATACTGAGGAAGTTCTGCAGAACTGGAAGAAAGTGAATGCTGCATTAGTATTTAAAAAAGGTAAATGGAGTAAGCTGGATGACAATACTAAATTGCATCTGCTCTACTCCTGCCAATTAGGACTGCTCAGTAAAATGAAGATTGCTGCCTTGAAATCAGTCTGAGTAAAAATACCAGAATCATCTATATCATATATAGGATCAAAGAGCTACAAAAAACACCTGATGTCATGGTAGATGGTCAACTAAAATAATTTATTTTGGCCAAAATGTCTGATGAGATTGTTGTGTGGAGTAACAGGGACCTCAGGAGAGAGAGAATGGCCATTCTGCATGGCATGACATTGGTGTGCGCTGATGTCTGCCTTTCTGCCTTTTCCCCTGAAAAACTGGAGAGGGCTCTAGAAGATCCTGAAGTAGCACCTTGCAAGCCTTGGGAAAACTGTATTTTGTTGTGCTGCTCCCCTTTTGACCATCACCTGCAATCTGTCCAACAGAATACAACAAGAGTGATGAAGTAAGCAAGGGACTTGGGGTTGAACCAAATAATGAGCAAAGAATAAGAGAGTTTGATACCAAGCAGCAGGAGATCCCAGTGGTATTTTCAAAGAGCAAGGTTAATAATTTAAGGCTGTAAATATGAATGAGAGAGATTATTTATTGAGCTGAAAGTAGAAGTTTTAACATCATTGAATAGGTAGCAGACAGAGTCCTCTTTAGGCTTAGTGTGGCTTCCTGACAGAGCTGTTAGTCTGTCTTCTCAGAGAACAGTGAGAAATACTGAGTTACTATTTTGATATTAGAGAATACCACTAGAAAGTGCTCTAAAGGAAATTCCTGTTTTGTTGGGAAGATGTCTCGGCTGATCTGGAATTGATTTCCCATCAGGAGTTCTATAAATATTTTCTGTTATTTTCTTCTCTCCTGCAAGGTAACAACAAGATTCAGGAGAAAATCACCCTGCAGGTATCCTAATGCTTTTTTTTCCTGTAAGATAATGAAAGGAGTGGAATTGCCTTCTCACTGCTGGAGGTTTCTTATTTTACTGAATAAGAGATGAATTTGCACTGTGCTGTTAAAAGATCCCATCTTTTTCCCATGGCAGTTGAACATATTACACTTTCTTCCTGATCATTTTATGTTCCTAAATCACAGACTTAATACAAAATCATGACTCTCCTTCCTCTTCATCCTTTATTTCTTTTCACTTAAACAATTGACTTTTGCTGACCAAGACAGAGAAATCATGGTGGTGAAAAAATAAGAATCATTCTTATTTTTTTCATGCTGAAATTTATGTCATACAAAAATTACATGTGAATATGTGTGAGAGACATGATGTGAAGCATCTGTGGATTATCAGAAGCATCTTAGTGACTATGTACACTAGATTTGCAATTCAATCTAAGAAGTGGAATACATGAGAAAGAAAAATAATTGAGATAAGAGCATAGTAATAATTGAGGTAAGAGCATAAGATGGACTAGAGGCTGCTAAGCTGCTACTGTGAGTCCTCTTCTGGTCAGCCTTAGCCAGAAATTCTTTGCTCTGATGAAATGAATGAATGGGGACCTATTTCTGTGAGTGCATATGAACGAATTCCTTGTCTGTCACTGAGTCTAGGGTCTTCTGTCCAATTATACCTTGTCAGTGAACTCGGCTGTAATGACTGCCCTTCCTTCCTCTCAGATGTCCAGTTAGGTAAAGTGGCATCTTCCCAGGATAGGTGAATACTGTTATTAAACACATTAGAGTGAACTCTTGCAGTTTTTGCCAAAAATGAGTAGGGTATTACTGTTGTTTTGTATCTTATTTGTCTCAGACATCAGCAATGGCAACGGAGGTATTTTCCACTCTAGGGGAATAAATTCATGTTTCAAGTACTTTAGGGCCCTGTTGCTGGTGATCTGCCATTGGATCTTGTGCTTGTTAATGAAAAACAAGAGGAACATCTCAAAGGTGTTTGTAGGGGAGGGAGGTGGGGTGTGACTGTGTCAAATATTTTGTTTAAGTTTTAGTTGTAACAGGAAAAATGTCTCTAGCAGAACTTCTGCTGTGGCTGTACTATGTTTGTGGGCCTCATGATACTCAGGCTGTTTCCAAAGTATACAAGCAGCCTGGAGTGTGTGAGGAGACAGTGGGTGGAACAGACTTTACAGAGTAAAGCCCTGAGGGAAGTAAATACTGAAGCTACAGCAGAGCTGAGCAAAGATTGGGAGATAAGAGAACTGAGCAGTAACTCAAAAGACACAGAACATAAGTTGGGAGGAGCAGACTTCAGTTGCTAAAAGCCCTATACGCAGCAGAATTTGTTTTAATATAATAAAATAGATTTGTTTGCAATATATGATTTTTAATTAGCATAGATTTTTCATAAGGCTGGCTAAACTTTGGCCACATAGTTCCCTTTTTTTTTGAGTATTTCATCCTGTTATTGAAGATACCAACTTAACAGGGCAGTGCCTGTGTCTTATATGCACTAAGATAAATGTGCATATATAAATGTATAAATATATTTGGAAATATATCCCTAATATATTTGGAAACAGAGAAAGGAAAAAATATAGTGTTTGACAATTGATCTGTGAAGACCCCAAATCTGTCAGTACAGCATGTGTCTGCTGCAGCATAATGCTCTTCTGTTCTAAAATTGCACTTCCTTGGAACCCCTTGAATGACTGTCTTTAGTAACATAATAAAAGATGGAAGGATGTAGCATTTTTATGCTATGAAACATTTCACAGCATTTTACTCGCTGTGTGATGTGTTTTCATATATACTAAAATGAAAATTGTTACAGCAATTCAAAATCAGACCAGATATTGCTGAAAAACTATATGCAATAGTGAGTGAAACATATGAACACATGTTCAAGCTTAAAGGGTTTTTCTTTTTATAGGTACTGATGCAAGTTTTTGTAATATTATTGTTCAAATTAGTTCTGCTAAAAATACCTTAGATGTTATCAATGGCATGTACATCCTTGTCTCAACTGCAATTCATGTGAATAAGATTCCTGTCCCCTCTGACATAATTTGACATTTTTATATTGCTGAACTCAAATAGCCAAGGTTTGAAAGCAATTCATTTTGCATCTTATTGCCTGTGAACACCTTCTAACAACAAATATGTTTGTTTTTGCCAACTTGTTTATGACTTCTAGAAAAGACCAGGGATAATCTTAAACTACCGCATGCTTAATCTGGGACTTGAGTATTTTCACATTCACAGGTTAAACAAATAAAATAGCTGTTGGTATGAATTGTTCTGGAGATGTCAGGGTGGTACTGCAATGATGCATTGCAATGAAGGTGAGAGTGATGCAGCAGGGCTTTGTTATATATATATATATATATATATATGCACTCACACTTTATTAAATAGGAGCAGAGTTTTGTATAGCAACATCAAACACATCCCTTCTTCTTTTTATTTTGTTATAGCTGTTGTCTCCTGCTCTGGGTCACATGAAGAAAACTCTTCTTCACCAAATCCAACTCAGAAGCTCTCCCTGATTAAAAATAGGATGGTTTCATTGCATCAGCCTTCTAAACCAGGTACCACAAGTCCTCTTCCTTACATCCTCCTTATTTCTCCCTCAGAATCTAGGGGTAAGATAGATGCTGGCAGTCACAAGCACCTCTTACCAGAAAGCTGTGACACTGTTTCTGACTGGAACTAAAGCAATGACTCAGAAAGGCCAGTGTAAACTTAAGGGAATTCCTTATTTCTGTATTAAACAGAAACAAAAAAGCCCAAATCCAGAAGATAGAGAGCAAACCAAACCAGAACCCCTAACAACACTCGACAAAAGAAACTTATTGCCTCCCTCCTCAATAAAAAACAAAACAAACAAACAAAACAAATCAAAAAACCCCAACACATCAGGAAAAGGGAAGAGAAAGAAAAAGGAAGGAAAAATAAAATCCTTTCCATCAGTACTCTGAAATCTACCAGATTTGGGTTTGAGAGTCCTTGAAATAAAAGCTAATTAATGGAACTGCTTTCCCACTACTATAGAACAAAGTATCTTTTTTGATACTAAATTAAGCTTCTTTTTCCAAGTGGAATTTTATTTTCAAGGCATTGTGAAAACCAAGTGAGTGGTTAGGTTTTTTAACATGTGTTGCCTGCCTCTTGTCCTGTCAGTGGACACTACTGGGAATGCCTAGCTTCCTCTTCACTCCCTCTCACCAAAGTGCTCATACACGGTGATAAAATCCCTCTGACCATACTCTTCTACAGACTGAGCAGTGCCAGCTGTGCCAGCCTCTCCTCTGATGGAAGATGCTCCAGTCCCTGTCATCTTTGTGGACCTGTGCTGGGCTGGTTCCTCTAGGTCTGTACATCTCTTGCATTAGGGAGCCCAGAGCTGAGCTCAGTACCCCAGCTGTGGTCTCACCAGTGCTGAGTAGAGAGGAAGGATCACCTCTCCTCATCTACTGGCAAAGCCCTTCCTAATGCTGCCCAGAAAGCTGCTGGCTGCCTTTGTAGTAAGGGTGCACTGCTTGCTGACAGAGAGCTGCTTGTTCACCTTGTTCCCAAAGTCCTTCTGGGCTGCTTTCCAGCCAGCCAGGGGGTCCTGGTGCAGGGGGTTATAGCCCCAGAGATGCAGGACCTGGCTTTTCCTTCAAGGCCTCCCTGTCAGCCCAATCCCAGCCTGTCGAGGCTGCTCTGCATGGCAGAACAGCCCTGGGGTGTGTCAGCTGCTCCTCCCTTTTGTGACCTGTGGGAACTTGCTGAGGGTGCACTCTGTCTCCTTGCTCAGGTTGTTAATGAAGATGATAAACAATGAAAAAAGGTCTCTGGGTGTTAGAAAAGTCACACATTCCTTCCAGGTGTAACAATAGCCTTGCCAGAGGAATATTCCTTATAGTAGCATCTTCCAGATGGTATCTAAATTCTTTAAAGTCCTTTCTGACATACTACCCTGGACTGTCCATGAGCATTTTTAAATCCAATCCTCTTTGGAGCATTTTTGTAATATCTTAAAATGTGTCCTTTGCTAATTGTAGTAATACAGATCTGTTTCTCTATTATACCTTTTTTTAAATTTTAATTTGTCATGTTTTTCCTTTTTTGCTGACTTATACTTGAGGTTCTCTAAGTTCTTAAGCAAAGCTGGATATGGAACACGTGTGAGATATTACACAGTGCACTAGAGGTTTCCCCTTTCAGTGTTCTCTTTTACTGTGACCACGAGTGTACCCAGCTCTTTTACTCTGTGGTTTGTGCTAAAACCTGCTTATTTTTGACCAGTCTTTCCATCACAATGTGATGCATGTGATCTCTTCCTAGAGAAATGAGTCTTTTTTCTTTACTGTCAAAAGCTTTCCTGATCTGTTCCAGACTCTTCCAGGTATTCAAATTTCTTCTCCCTCAGGCCATGTCAGACAGGCCTTATAAAGCTCAGAGAGTTGGGAATTAGGTGCTTTTCAAGGGGAAAATTGTGTTCACCTATCTCAGCTGTGAACCGCCCTGTCATGTGAGACATACTCAAAGGATTAAGTCTGTATTGATACAGCTGAGGTATTAGTAATGTTTAATGAAATGATTTTGTCATAAACAACAGTTTCGTGCAACTGTCTAGTTGAAAAAGGATTTTTTTCTCTCCTGAGCTTTCACTTTGGTCTCTTTCACTGTTATGCTGTTTTGAGAGAAATTGCTTTCTGGGGTTTGTGACCAACTAAAAAATTATCTGATAAAAATATTACTTCTACTGACAATAAGTCTGTGGACACTGAGTTAACCTGTCAAACCTCAGTAAATTTGAAACAGCACAGCAGGTCTGGATCAGGACTCTGCCTTATCTCACAGCTATGGGGTTCCTGAGCAATTGAGATCCCTAAAGTTGTTTTACTGGATCATCAAACCATTGCCTGGAGCTGTGCACATACATTTTTCTCTAGATCCAAGAGAGCCAGGAGTCTGGCTGGTGTCCTCATTCCTGAGTGCTACTGAGTCTGGCATTGTGTACACACACATGTACACAATTTGCAGTTTGTCTGCTTGTGGCTTCCATGTAAAAATGATGGGCTGAACACTGCCCAGGTCTTTCCTAAGCTGTATGCATTTGGTTTGGGCTAAGAAGAAATTTGGATGGTTGGCCCAGGTGTCAGCTTGAGAGAGGCAGCAAGCTCCAGTATGAGCAGGCCAGAAAGAGCTGGGGAGTGTCCAAAGGAATGGAGGAGAAGTGTTTGGGTGGGAGACCACAGCCTGTGCCAACCCAAAGTTATGTGCAACTCTGTAACATCTGTGCTTCTCTTACCTCTGCTCACTGGATGCTGTTTTATAAAAATGAAGCTAGCATTAACTTCACTAAGAAGAAAATTTGTCTGCTTTTGCTGTTGTGCTCAAAAGATGCTTCCATTTCTTCTTTTTCTGAAAGCTTAGTTGAAAGTTTAGGTAATCTTCTGGAGGCTCTTATGTTTTTTATTTTTGCCCCACTTGTGCAGCCACACTTCCTTGTTATATCTCTGACCTTAGTTCTCTCCTTCCTATCTGTTCTCCACGGGAATAGGGCTACCAAAGGGATAACTTCATGTCATTCATGTCTGCAAAGTTTGAATACCCTCTGAACATCAGGATCCTAAATACGAATGTTTAGTCTCTTAATATTTCTTACTTGGCCTCGGGACACTCCACTTATTACTGTAATATTATTATTACTACTGAAAATAAATATCATGCAAATTAATATCAGCTCTATTCAACTCTACTCTGTGTGGGAGACTTTTGTGCAGCTAGCATCCCTTCAGGGAGTTTATATTAGATTGATGAGAGAACAGTGAATTACTTCTTGTCTGGTTTATAATATGCTGATTATGAAAAATTCTGGCCAAGATGATCTAGTGTTTTTAATACTGCAAGCAGACTCTGGAGTTTGTTAAGAAGGCATTCTTATCCATCCTGCTAGAGGAAAGCAAAACTGTTTAAAAAAGATAAAAATAAAAATGAAGTAAAGCTTGCATTGCTCACCTATTTTGCTTGAGACCCTGTCAAGATCTTTCTATTGCTAAGAGACGTTTGCCCTTAGAGTATCAGTTCTTTCTGTCAAAAATGCTAAATCCATACAGTTTCAATATCCTTGTTGATATTATTGGTTTTCTCATTTGGGACTTTGAGTACTTATGGTCTAGACCTTCCAATGGCATAAAATCATTGTTGATACCAGTGGGAGAAATTTGACTTTCATTCTGCCAAGATTTTGCAGGTTAGTTTTTCATTCTTATGTGTTTCTTGACCTGCTCTGGGAGAGATTCTGTTGTTATTGCCCAAGACAAAGTTTCTATTTTCTCTTTGAGTCTTCCATTTCTTGGGAGATACAGCCCCCATACACTGTGCATTTGGTCACTCATGTGCCACTGGAGCTGGGACAGGCCTCACCAAAACCTTTGGTTTCTCACAACAGAAGTCTCCTGTGTCATCGGCTCAAGCTGCTCGTGGGTGACGTCCACAGACGCTTTTGGGAAACCAGACTGGGTGTTATCTTCCATTGGTGTCCTGGCAGCCCAGGAGAGGCAGCAGATGCTTCTGGAAAACAGTTCCTCCTGCAAAGATGTTGAAGGTAGGCAGAGCTCCGGTTGCCGTCGAATGGACACCTGCTTTAGCCCAGCTCCGGCTGCAGCAGGAGTCAGCCTCAGGCCCTTGTCACTGAAAGTTCCACCATGTGCTGGCTCTGGTGCAGAGCTCCCAAAGGCACAGCCAGTGCCCAAGAGCCAGTAGGAACCATGTAATTCACGTGAGCTGCCTTGGTTGTCTATGGAGGTACCCTCTGAACAGCAGGCCCCCTTATATATTCATTTTCTATCTCCCCAATTTGGGATAAGCTACTTTTACTTACACAGACTGGATTTTTCTTCGGAATTTCAATCCTATACAAGCCAGAGCTGGCTCCACTTGTCTGCTGTCTGACTGGCAAAGTCTTTGGCTTTTGTTTTGTTGGACATATCTTCATGCTTTTTTTGGTTTCTTCTCTTCTTGTTTCTTCTATAACTTCTTTACTTAAACCCTTATATTTTACTTTATTCTCTCACTACTTTTCTTTTTTTTTCTTTTTTGCATAGTTCTTCCTTTATTTTCCTTTATTCCTTGCTTTGAACTCCTTATCCATTTTCCTCTTATTATCTCTCTTCCATCTGTGCCGTGTGTCTCTTGTTTTGTTGTGTTTTTTTTTCTCTTCACAGGGGACATTTTCCTCCTGAGCACCAGTAGACTCCCAGATAGATGTGAGTTCAGCCTGCAAAGCCCCATCCTACCTGGGAGCTTGGATTCTTGCTTTCTGGAACTGGCCATATGTTCACAGGATGCTGTTCCTCTCCTCCAGAGATTCACAGTTGAAATTAAATACGTGGAGACAGACAAAAATACAATAACTTCTCTGAGAGCTGGCCATGAGGAGAATTCCAGGTAAGACAATCAATTTTCAACTGTTAAGCCTTTGAATTGCAAGGTAGAGTGGAGTTCCTCCAGGCTGCTGTTTATCAGTGTCTTCTGCCTTCTTGGGATCATTGCTGCTATTACAGCAGAAAATGAAGGTGTGACTCTCAGGACTGAAGCACAGAGCCCCTTGACAGGATGCCTGTAACAGACAGGTTTTGTGTGTCCTCCTTGCAAAGAACACACTGGCTTAGATCTCACTCTTCCTCCCTCACGTTTAGAAGGGTGAAGAGTGATTAATTTTTTTACTGATTCTAGGACTGCAGCTGTAAAATGCATTCAGTCCAAAAACTGCCTTGGTAACATGACAGAAATCTCTATGGATTCAGTGGGTCCTGTCAATGCTCCTAGGGTCACAGTTCTCATTTTGAGAATGGGTTAATAATAACCCCATTTGAGGTGGGGTTAATTTTACCTCTTTAATCATTTCTTCCCTTCTAGTAGGTTGAGGAGCATCCACTTCTGCTCCATTTGTAGGGCTCAGGGAGGGAAAAAACTGAGGTAAGAAGAGGTGAAGAAGTAGGTGTAACAATCTTCTTTTAACAACAGGACAATCTGTATTCCCTTTGATCCTGCCAACATTTTACTTTTTCATTCCCGTGTGTAGCAGAATGCAGTTAATGAAGAGAAATGGGTAAAGGGAACAAATCACAACAGGAAAAGAAAGAGAAAAGTCCATGTGTTGTCTAATTTTGCCATTTTCCATGTGCTTGTTTTTCCTTTGCTGCAGTCCAACTTGTAAGAACCTGGGTCAGACACATAACAGTTTTTTATTTCCATCACCTGACTGACTCCCAGGGAGAACTTAAGCAATAGATCCCAGTTCTTGTTTTCTTTGAATTCTTTGGCACTCCCTAGGCTGCCATGGAGATCTGTAGCGAAGAGTCCCCATCAGCCAAAGATAGCAGAGTTTGACTAAAAAACCTTTTTTTCTTTTTTCTTTTTTTTTTTCCCTTTCAGATCTCTCTCTCTCTTTCTCTCTCACTTTCAGCTGTTGCTCAGTTCCTTCCTGACTATTCCTTCCCCATCTTCCTGCCAATTTCACTGGGAATCTGTAGCATTTTATGGGATTAATTTCTAATATCCTTTTTTGCCTGCTCAAAGCTGCCCTTGCTGCTTTTTGAATATTTGTTAGGCCTCTGCAGCTGCAGCTCCATTCTGCTATGTAAACTCATAAAATACCCTTTTGCTACACCTTACTGGTCAGACCAGGCTTTGCTGGTAATCACTGCAGCGTCTCTGGAATGGATCATAGATGTTGTTTAGCAGCTTATTTGAGCACTGCAAAACAATTTTATGTGAAGTCAGGATTATCATCTTTCTAAAAGTGATAGCATTTAGATTTATTAGAATGAAGCTAGCTTTATTGGAAGTTGGCACAGGCACTGGTGTTACTTTTTCTTACAGAATGAAATGGAACACTGGTAAGCTTAGAGAGTTTACTCTTTAGATTTTAAACAGTGGAGGAGACTAAGTTCTGTTTGAAATCAAGATAGAAAGGAGGATAGAAAAGAGACAGTTTGGAACCATCACATACCCTTCCTTTTCCCCCTCATGACAAGGAAACTTTAAAATCTCTGTACAATTAAAAAAATTCTGACCATGCAGGCAGAACAGAATTTATTTATAACACAGAGATTGACCTGCTTCTTGCTAGGCAAGTAGCCTGAAATGAACTTTCTCTCCATGATTAAGATTTTCACAACATTGTTTGTTAAGGGGAGACCACCCTGAAATGTTCCAGGGTTCCACAGGGAGTAGGAGTTCTGCAAGCTTTTCTTTCTTAACCAAACACTGCTGCACAATTTAGGGCTGAGCAAGGAGGACAATGAGCAGATGGCCTTGAGATAGATGCCTATGTGTAGTACCTAGTGTAACCAGTGAAAATTACTACCGAGGGATTGTCTTCAGATCAGAGTAGGGACTTGGACATAGAAAAAAGGCTAGGTGGCACTTATTTCAGGTAATCAGACACTCCAGAAAACCCTGCTTACAGTCCCTTTTGTCACCTCTCAATTCCATGACCAAGCTATACTTCATCATAAACTCCAGCTGCACCAGACTACCTCAGTGAACTCTCCTCTTTCTGGACCTAGAAATATTCTCCTGATGGTGTTTGCTCCTTCAGGATCCATTAGCTACACAGCTCCCAGAACCTTAGATATATGTTACATGTAGGAGAAAGTTTCTGTCTTGTTTGCCTCACTAACCAGTAGTACTTACCATTAAATTGGTAGTACTGAAGTTGCCACCACTTTTTCATACATAAGCCTTTACAAAAGGAAAAAGAAACAGATGGACTTTTGTTACCATGTTCTCTGAACAAGCAGGGAAAAGTCACAAAGTCACAATGCTTATTTTTAAATACTGCCTGTAGATCATGGGTATTCTGAGTTATCTACTAGAAGAAGAATTGCTGAGGGAGTGAGGTGTTTGAAATTCCATGTACTAACAAAAAATATATTAAATTTTATTTCTCATTATGTCAGTAAAGCTCAAACATCAGGAGCCTGTAGCCTTGCTTGCAAGGCCAAGCCTTCTTTGTCTGGCACTTAACTCAGAAAACTGTTTTCATTTTCTCAGTGTTATGGTTATGATGCTTATTCAGGTCACATCTAATATATTTTTCACTTTTTTTTTAAACTTTTTTTTCTTTAATGTTTTTACTATTTTGCTTATCCCACCTTTTACTCTCTACCACACTGTCCCAGAATCAGCCACAGTTGAAAATTTTTGAGTCCTGTGTGGTTTTGAGTGTTTTCTCATGCTTGTGTTTGTTGTGGACCACAGTTATTTCAGTGTTCTCAGCCAAAACTGTTTCAGTAAGAAGCTAGTTTCTTTCAACTCTAAGTACTCACACTTCATTGAAAATAAAAAAGCATCATTTGAGGAAGGGATAATATTTTCACTTTCTGTAGTCAATAAGCCTGGCTGATTTTTTTCTGTTTTCATTCTGGAATGGCCACGGCAATCTTGGTAGACCAGAAAACAAAATGTTCATGGCCATGTGCACACATGGGTTTTCAGTTAGCCAGCCTCACAAAACTGTTAATTGCTTAGTTTTTGTGTCTTCCCCAGTTCTTTTTGGGTTGTTTTGAGCGGTTGAGGTGATAAAATGCTCCACCATCTTCTGAGACACTTGAAAAATCTTGCCATCTTTGACACATCTCTTCTACTAATGTGGTTGGTTTTATCCATGAAAGTTATTTAACTTCTCCTACTGTACAGATGACAAGGCAGTAGCCTGGTAAGTGTTCTCAGATAATGTCTAAATGTGTGCTGACAACAATGAGCAGAGCCATTTTGATTAAAAAATGTATCTAGAAAGGTTGAAGCTGTCCAGCTGCTATATAAGACTGTGAATTTTGAGCACTAAGGTGGGAGTATGATTCAGTTAGTGCCTCTTGCACCCATCTTGAACTTGCACCCAAAAATATACTGTATCAGAGAATAACCCTCTAAGAGTTGGGTGAAGGCAGGAGTGGTAGGTATGTATTTTGCTCTCTCTATTTCCATTTAAGCCCAGTGGCTAGCACTGGATGTTTGTGAGGACTTGCAGACAAAAATTCCTGTGTGTATAAAAGTAATGCAAAACTTCTAATTTTTATGTTCACTGATTGAGTCTAGAAGCATCTAGTGTACACAGCTTTGTGCAAAAAAACAATATAGTGGGTCCCCCTAATTTAGAAAATGTTTCAGCTTTCATGTTCTGCTTTATTGCATTTTTCAGTTCTAATGAAGAAATGGTTATTCTTTACATAAAATCTTTCCTAAACCTAATCATCAATTACGTTTGTTGGATATGAAAAATCACATCATAGAAAGGATTGGTAAGAAGAGGGTGGAAAACATCTGCTCAGCAGAGAAGATTGAGAGGCTAATGAAAACTCAAAGCGAACACTGCAAAAGAAAATTTAGAATTAAAAGTTTTCAGGGTAAATCTTGAATTCCCTTGCCTTAAGCATTAGATAGCTTGCAACTCCAAACTTTCTATCCATGCAAATTTCTCAAAATTATGCCAGACCCTGACAGTTCTTCCATGCATACAGATGAATTTTAACATCTCTTTTTAGAAGAAGAGCAATATTGCCTCAATACTTGAGATCTGGTTTGACATAAAATCAATAGTAAAGTTATTGCCAAGCTTGGCTTATCTGGAAGTCTGCTGCAATGATCCATCTTCTGCTGGATCAACAATGGGCTTGGTTCCTGATTCCATTAAGGAAATTACATTGGCTCTGACTAGCTTCCGTTTCAGCGGTGACACCGAGCAAAGGAGGTGTGATTATTTACAGCATTAGAAATCCTGCTGCAGCTGGATCTGGGGGTGAGGCTTTCTCTGATGGGGAATACCTTGGTGATGAAGAGATTTCATACACAAAAGCACTCTATGTGATGCGAAGCCACTTGTCATTTTTGCAGTCTTTGGATGCTAGACAGCTTTTTCTGAGGAGTTATAAATGGAGAAAATTTCAGTACCAGAGATATTTCAGTGCAGAACTGCGATGTTTCACGGGACCTTACTGCTCTGATTCGGATGATCTGCCAATTGACAGAAGGAGTGGTTTAAGATGGTGGCCTTGTTCTTCTACCAGATACCACAGCTCTCCCAGCAGAGGTGGCAGAATGGACAGTGTGTCTTCCTAAGTCATGGCATTTCAGAGCTTGGTTTATTGACATAGATGACTAGTAGTTATATTTTGATATACAGTCTATAAACAGCAAGTTCCAAAGTATCTGGCTCATAAAGCATATAGGATTAAGGTGCAGCAGAGGAACTGTCACTGTTTTCAGCTGTGGGGCTCTTTAGTTGCTACTACTAGATGTACACTGGCAGTACTGTGATGTCTCAGCTGCAGGGTGGGTTGTAATTTGGTAGAGGTACTAGAACTATGCCTCAGTGCTTGACAGGTCTAGTATGCCTAATAGCTAAATTTGAAAGATTTAAAGATTGCCCTTACCCTTATTGGCTCATTGAATCTATTTGATTATGGCCCATTCATTCTTGTGGTCAACAGGATGCAATGGAGTGATGAACAAAGCTGTGTCATGTAGCAGAAGTGACTCAGTTGTTGGTCAGTTCTGGATGGTCTTGGATGTTGTCCCACAGTGTGGTGGGGGGGGATATATTTGTAAGAATATTTATGAGATATATTTATAAGTGCTGGATGTTCCTGAAGCTGCACTGTAATACAAAATGAAAGCAAAGCAGTTGTTCTCCCATGCTGGGAAGCAGAGATGGTGCTGATGTAATTCAGGGCTGTATCTTTCTGAAGATTGATTAAATTATAATAAACTATTGAATATATTATAATGGGACAGGAAATAGAGGAAATAGGGTCACCTTTCTAAGAGGAGCTCAGTTTCATATGAGTTCAGGGTTTCTGTGGGTATTTATGCATGTGCACAATTGTGAAAGTAAAAGGTGGGTGGGTGCCATAGAAGGGATAGTAAAAATATTATGCAGACAAAGTAATATAATTGGTTTGTGGAGGGAAGAATGCAAGAGAGGCTGATAAAGAAATTAAGAGGTTGATAAAGAAATTAAAGTTACTTTGGATTTTTTTGTAAGGTGCAAATACAGTTCTGTGATTTTTTATACTGAGTCCAGAAGAGATGTGTTTGTAATCTGGGTGTTGCCTTCTAAGGTGTTACTGGTGCAGGACAAGGGCTATGTGACCACTTCATGGCAGCTGAAGGCTTCTCCTAAATGAAAAAGTGATACAAGGAGCAGAGCTGATCAACATGTCTTAACACTGCGGCCTTGACTTCTCATTACTCCACTGGCACTGACTTGGGTCACTTGGCCAGAGTGGCCCCAGTAACATCAGCAGTGTATAGAATGTGGGTAAAATTATCTCTGTCTGATACTATTTTCAGGAAAGAGCTTAGAGCAAGGATTCCTTTCTCACTAGCCTTGCTCCAATCCATTTACAAAATAATAGCACATATCTTTAACTGTATTTTGCTGTCTTGTTAACATAAGATACAAGAACAGGTTTTGGAAACCAAAAATAAAGTAAAAATATTTTTAAGAATTCTGCCATAGTTTTTTAATGACACCTGGATCCCTTGACTTCCATCAGGCTCAATTTGAGTGAGGTACTTCAAAAATTCCCTTTTGGTGTCCTCTCTCTAGCTTTTGATGTCTGACAACCATCTTTAAAATTAGGGTTCATGGGGTCCTTTGTCTTTCTCCAAACCACCACAAGTGCTGCACAATTGAGAAACTTTTGCAATCTAGATTTGCAGGTTATGTCACTTACTCTGTAGAGAAATGTAAATGGCACAAGTAATCTGCATTTCCTGGAACAGCACTTCTCTTCTTTCCCTTGCTTTGTGGGTACACTGTACAGGTGCACTGTAAGGTGGAAAATCAGATAGACAACACACAGATAAAGGTTTTCATTCTTGTCACAACCAAGAAACATTCAGGGTCAGACATTTACTTCCAGAACACATAATGTCAGTGTTGGCTTGAGGAGCTCCAGAGACTCATGCAGCTGCTTGGTTGATCTTTCAAGAGCAAATACACATTTTCCATGTATGTGGAAAGCTTTTATTGGGATAGCGTGTCCAAAACTGGTGATAATTTAAGACCCATTTAGGAATCACTGGGAATCATTGGATCTCTTCATCATTAGCAATAGGCTCTGCAGCAAAGATAACCTTATATGAGCTTGCTAGGCTGAACATCACTTGTTTCATATTAACACCCATTTGTGCCTTGCTATTTTGCATTCATTGGCCCATTTCCCACATTGATACTATTACTTCTCTTTGGCACGGTGCAGAATCTTTATGCTAGAGACCCCATGGATTCCAATGTGCTGTGTGTATGTCTGATAACATTCTGTTGTCCTCTAGGATGAAATGGAAATACCTGGTGGCCCAGATTGGACGAATAGAAAGACCATTCAAAGTCACCCTGGTGTATTCAGACTGTGGAGCACAGGAGGCTGGAGTACTGGCACTGGGCTCCTTGCACCTCAGGAACTGCTTTCATGGTATGCTGCAACACAGACAGGAATTTGGAATAACCAAATGCGTCCTCAGCAAAATGGATGAGGATGATGAGGGACAGGATTTAGAAGAAATATGAGTAACTCATAATTATAGAACTAATTTAAGTGATCCTCTCTGTTTTTCAGCTTTTCTTTGCTTGATCTTTGTGTGGGAAAAAAGCCCAAAACAACTGGACTTACACTGAATCCAACAACAAAGATGAAAAAAGTCTTTACCTAGATTATTTTAGCTTTTAGTATTTTTCTCTCTTAAATAATCAAGAACAACAGTCCACCTTGTGTAACCAAAACCTTTTCCATACTTGGGTTTTATCTAACAAATCTATGAAGAAAAGAAACATTTATCTGCCCCCAATGGGGTCTGTTTGCTACTGCCAGGCTGAGAATTTCTATCTAAAATGAAAATAAGCTGAAGGTTTTTTTTTCTCTAAAGTACCGAGTGCTCAGCTAAGACCTCAGTTTTACCTGGAGCTTTCAGTTCTGTTCTGAATGTCATGCAAATGATCCTCAGTGGCAGTGCAGAACCTTGCTAATGTCATTTAGGCTTCTTGGAAATGCAAGAGTCTGTCAGCACAGGCAGTCTTCAGGTTGGGGACATAATCATCTTCAGTTCCTGAATTTCATTAATTAATATAATGTTATTGTTTCCATTTTGCAGACTCTGTAGAAATAGCTTGGATTGTAATGTGAAAAGAAAACACTATTGTGAGCATGGTTTTGATCATATTAGAGATTTAATTGTAGTCATTATTCTTTTAATTTAACATACTATATTTTAATGTAATCTTTTTTTTGACAGTCCTAGAGTTTTGAGGAGATGCATACACCCTAAAGCACTGTGCTCTCAGTCTCTAAATAACCTGGTGCATGTATCTGGCACAAAACAGTGTCATGAAAAAATACTATTTCAGAGTGTCTACCTGGACAGGTGGAGAAGTGTTCTTTTCTCTTTCTCCTGCAATTGCTTCCCTAAGTTATGCATTTTTTCCAACCCCAGCAGAACTTCTGCACAGAGCTCTGCTAAAGGGCAGCAGGTCCATTACAGGCCTGGGCACATATGCATCCACAGGACAGTCTGGGTGCATTAAGAGTCATGCTTATGGGAAATACCAGACCTAAAAATCATGTTCAGCCTGGCTGATGGGTGACTGTGCAGTCAGTCAAAGGCTCCCAGACTAGAACTGACTGGGCTGGTTTGGGTGCATGAATAAAATTCATGTAGAGCAAGCCAGCTTCCTGGGCAAGCAGCTTCCCCATGGGCTGGATGCCACAGCTGGAAGCTGGCACAGAAATGAGTCAGCAGCCCAAGTGCTGGTTCATCTTGAGCCCCAGCAGGGCATAGCAATGTGTCTATCAGAGCTGGAGATAGGTGGGTATCCCTGCCTCCAGCAGCAGGGTGCCAGCAGCATGTCACAGCTGCCTGGCAGCTGCACAGTCATGTGTGCAGAACTGAGGAGCACATCACCATAGGAAACTTCAAGGCCCTTCATTAAAAAAACCCACAAAATTATCTAAAGATAGCAAAAACACAGCAAAAGCAGCACAGGAGAAAAAAAAGAGAATAAATTTGGTCCAGGCATATCATGCTGGATAGAAACCTACATGAAAAAAGCAGAGATTTATTGTACAAAGGACAAGGTCCTACATGTGAAAACTAATACTGATGAAGGGTCATACACATTCTGTCATCTTATCTCTGGATTTAGCTCTCTTTTTTCTTTTCCCCATTAGATAAAGAAAATCAAGATCTTTTTATATATGACAAAGGCTCAACCTTCCCCTGCATTCATGGAGGCTGTGTCAGCCACCTACAGATCTGTGAGTTCGTCAGTGATTGCCCTACCAGAGAAGAGGAAGGAGTGAGGTGTGGTGAGTATGTGGTATGACACTTTGTGGGAACCTTCATTCTGTTAGAAGAAATAATTTAGAATAAAAAAATGAGTTTAATTTATTCCATCTTTAGATTAATTCAGTATTTTACCTCCTGAATTAATTTGGCCCATTTACTTTAATTGGATATCAAGATTCTCTTTGAAAATTCACCCTATATAGAATAAAATGGATTTTTTAAAAAATTGGTTTGGTTTCTTAAGTATTGCAGTAAAGAGCTCAGTGACCTTCCTTTCACAGTGACTGCTACTTCAGAGAAAGGCAAAACCTTATCTACATGTCTGCAGCTGGGTGAGAATTTCCTTCTGAACCCAAGATCTAAACCTTCCCTTCAGGGGAAAGTGTTCATCATCTTTCCGCTCTTAGTTACCTACAGTGTCATAAATCTGCCCTTCCAAGATCCCAGTTCAGAGTTCTTGCACATCAGGAAAGAGAAATCCCCTAACAGTATGTGTGGTGCTGAGAAACAATTTTTAGCTTTGTTCCAAGTACAGTGCTGGGGCTTTAAAATAATCTGTTCATTTACCTTCCTTAAAGTGGACACAAAACTTTGTGATGCCTGCAATTTCATATGTAGCAAGACCTTTACAAATAGGTGGCAGTGATTTGCCATTCCTGAGATTATGGGAGCTGCAGTTTTGCCTAGTATTTAGAGTAGGACAGCACAAAAAAGTCTCAAATATTTCCAGAAGCAAAGTGTTTGCTTTCTGACTGAATGGTAACTCTGGAAATAAACAAATGAGACCTATTTTGACAGTGTAGCATAGGCTGGATAACATGGACAACCACAATGGATTTTCACTTTTGTTACTGTTTGTGTTCTTCCATAATCAAGTTGCTCCAATTTTCCTACTTCTTCTTGTTCTCAACTGTAGACAGCCTCCCAGAGGGTTCACACTGCTCTTTTGAAGAAGGACTGTGTGGCTGGACACTGAATGAAACTGCAGCATCTCCTTGGTCTATTCGGGGCTTTTCTGAAATGATTCAAGAGGACTCATTTATAGGGTCTACTTTGCAAGCCACTGGTGGTAGGTTTTCCATTGTTCTCTCTCCCACTCTCTGTGTGTGCATGTACACCATAGCCTTGAACTTAAGTTTAGTTAAATTGGTTAAGGATTTTTGGCATCCTTGCCAAATGAACTTCAACATCAGTATATAACTGATATCTATATCAATATCTATATCTATATCTATATATATATATATAAAACAGATCTGTTATCTATAACAACTTCAAATGTACCTAAGATTACCTTTTGAACATGCCTCAAAACTTTATATTAAACAAGTTCTGCAAAAAGTTGACACAAAACTCTCAGAGACAAAGATTCTCCTTGACCTTTAAAAACTCATATGATGTATACTTCTTCCCTGCTCCTTCCTCTTATGAGGATGCAGTTGCAGAGTACTTCAGCAGCAACATAACTGCTGCATCACTAGGTAAAAATTGCCCAACAGAATTAGGCAGCTTGTAAAAATAAGTCTTTTGAAGACCCTTGGCAGACTCCACTGGTAGGTTAGGAAGAGCATCACATGAGAATATCCCAAGTGACCGTAGGCATTCTGTGCCATAAAATATCGCGATAAAAAAAGAATAAAATAATTCCCAGAACTGCAGCCTGTCAACTTACTAAATAAGAAAGGGGGGGAGGCCAGACCCTCACCTGTTCAGGCTGAAAGTCAGAAGTGTTAGCACACATGAGTCTTGCCTCACAGTTGCCTGCCAAAATGAAGGGTTTCTGTCCAAGTGTCCTGTTTGTCTCCTGAGAGCTTGTGTAAGCTCTCCCTGGAAACAAAGACTGTAAATAAACCCTTCCAGCCCAGTGCTTGTCTCAGCAAGAGTCATTGATGATAATGGTGTAGGAATTAGGAGTCTAGAGTGGCGTGTGCTTCTGTATGGGAAGATCTTGAGTGGTATCTGAGGTTTATCCACTCACATTCCAGGAAAGGGTTTGGGATGTTGGCTTTTGTGCTGCTGAACTCTACCAGAGTGTTTACTATAACCTCACCAATAGATTTGCACTCCAGCCCTGCTTACTCCTACCCATACTTACTTACCTACAGTAACATTAATGATGTTAAATTATTGCAAGAGATCACACAGAAGAGCAGAAGACCACTCTGTCTTTTCTGATTCACTTTTGTGTTTCCAGGACACTTTCTCTACCTGCGAGCAGAGAGTGCTCAGACAAGTGCTATGGCTAAGGCTTACAGCACCAGCTTGCCAGCCAGTCTTGCCACCGAAGACTACCAGGTGTGTCACTCTGTCTTAGCACCTTTGTGGAGCAAATCATCAGGCTGTAGGCACTATTTCCACAATTAGCCTGTTCTCCTGTCCCCTGCACACTCTACACAACACTGGAAATCAGAGGAGCTGGCTGTACTGCCCAGCTGCTCACTCGCCCAGAACTGGAAAGGAAATGTGAGGAAATGTGAGGAGCATCCCCAGCAAGTGGAAGCAGAAGCCCCAAATCAGACACTCACTGTGGAAACCTCCCCAGCCTAACTGTACCAGTTAGGACGAGATACTCCTCTGGGAGGTGACCAACAGCTAAATTGTATGGGGCAGACAGGGATTGCAGAAAAGGGAGCTGGCTGGCTGGGCCATTGAGTCTTTTAGTATATCTGCTGTTGAGGCTTTTCTTCATAAATTCTGCACTACTTGTGCAGGAGTTAATAAACTTGATAGTTTCACTGAGAACAGGAGTGTGAAGTTAGAAGGCATTAGATTTTCCAGAAATAGATGAACATAATAAACTTCTGATCACATTCTTCAGGAATTTCAAAAGGTTAATGGCCTTGATAAAATCACACAACTTGCCTCGCAGCTCTGAGATGCTGGAATTAAATATATGAAGTAATATTAGAGTCATAACACTTAGGAAAATTAAGCTGCAAGTTTGAGCTGGAGTCCAGTCTTGCTAGGGGAAAAAAGAAAGCTTTGATGCTTCCTAATTAGAGCTGGGAAAATAAATACGGTGCAGGTGCCAGAAATGTAACTTTGGCATCTTTATTTATTTATAAATCCAGGTAAAATTTACTGGGTACAAAATAAACAACAAAATAAAATGTGATTTGAGGTAGGTTCACAAAAGCAGGAGAGGAGAAGCAATAGCTGTTTTGTGTAGAGGCCATGGGAGATCTGGATCCATTCTCTCCTCCACTGGCAAGGATTTGAGGCCACATTACAGGATTAAGGAACTTCTGTGGTTGTTCTTTGCAGAGCACATGTGTGCTGCCTTTCCTGCTGGTACTGGAGTCCTCTAACATAAAGGGCAGCTAATTACTCAAAGCAGTGGTAGAAATGGCAACTTTCTTTTGCTCTGTGGCAAGCTGGAAGTGGTTACTCCAAAGAAAGAGGAACAAGTCCTGCTTCAAAACATTCTTTGGCCTGATGATTTTGTTGTTCACTTGTCTTAGGGGTGCTACAATTCAGGCGGTGCCTATGAGTTGGAGCAGGTAGATGGACTGAGGTTTCCTGCCTTTAGAGACAGTCCTTGTTTCAAAGGTATTTGGGCCAGGACAGCTCTCCCCTCAGAGGAGGCAATAATGAGGAAACCTCCTGTCAGAGGCTGTGGATGTTGTCATCAGTAATTGAAGAACAGCTGCCCAACAGGAGGGTCAGTTTGGGTCTTCCTTGAGAAAATTCTGTGCTAGTAAAGGTGATGAGTCAAATACAATCAGTGAGTGGGGGTTTAGTGGTTTCTGTCATCAAAGTGTTTTGCCTAGACTCGGAGGTTTGGTGTCTCAAATTCCCAGGGAGGGGAGAAGTGACTACCTTTCCCTTTTGTCACAGATTACCATTCTTTTCCTCTTCTTCCTCTGTTACAGATTCAATTTTCAGTGCATGTTTTTGGTAGCTACAATGGTACAGTCTCCTTCTCTCTCAGGGAAGAAACAAAGGGAGCTCCAATCACCTTGCCAATGTGGGAGAGGGCAGGGAGCTGGAGTGACCACTGGTTTCTCATCACCTTACCAATGCCAGTGCTTCAGAACCGGTAAGAGCTCCACTGTCAGCAGCCAGGGTTGTTCCTATAGATTTAGTAAATTGTTACTATCTTTACTGTGAAGTGTCACTTTCATTCCTGCCTTCTTTCAGGGCTGTTTTAAAGCGAATCTGCTTGCTCAGGAAGTATTCTGTCATAAGTGCATACCTTTGTGCACAAGCACAGCTTAGCTCAACACGAGCCCACAGCACGTGACTGCACTTCTATGCAGCCTCAAACAGTGCTTAGGTTTTGGGAACAGCAAGCTGTACTGAAAACCTTTCAGCAATCTGAGCAAGCCAGTGTACTCACAGGGGCAAAGTGCTCCCAGCAGGGAAACAGGTGCATTAGCAGAGCTGCACTTTGTGCTCCCACAGTAAAAAACACTCACGTGAGTCGAAGGGGTGGTAATCCCACAACAACTGTCAACACAGCTGTCCAGTTTGGGATCTGTATCTGTGCAGCCTGGGCAGCTGGAGAAAAGCTTTCTCAGAAAAGACAGTTGCCCAAATGAGCCTTGCACTTAAATTTTCATGGGTTTAGATGTGGAAATACAGCACAACGCTGGCTTTCAAATGAAATGAAATATTGAAGATTTAAAGAATTTCAGTGCAATCAAATTTTATTCAGGCATTTCTCCTCCTTCACCTACTGTCACTCAGTCTCAAGCCATGTAGCTGGTGTTGGTAGCTGGTTATTTTGCACGACATAAACTTTTTTTTTCAATTTCTCTAATCTGCTTGTTTGGTTTTTTTCATATTCCTGAGGAAAGCCCGTTTCACATGAAACTCAAGGGAAAAAACCCTCTGAGTCTATAAAGTCAATATTATGAATGTTGCTCTACCCTCTGTAGTTTAATTTCTTGATTACCTTTGGCCCCACTATTATCATGTGCTCTCTGTACACACCTTTGCCATGAATGATTCCTTTAGGGTAGGATTGGTCTGCCTGCTAGCACTGTATTTAATATTCTTGTCTGACACAACCTGAGGCCCTGTGCATTAGCATCTGTTTAGTTATGCATATGTAAAGTATGGCCAGTGAATTAGTGCAGAATAGCTCTTTGCTCTGGGCACTCTACTGTGGATCTGCCTGCAGCAGAGACCAAGGGGCTCTTCAGAGATATTTAGGACCTTCTATCTCCTCTGATATACAGTCCCTTATGCTTGTTCCCTGAAGCCTCCAATTTCTGTATTGGCCCTTAATTATGAAGCAAAATGGATCTTATGTGGCAGAAGGGAATGGACAGCAAGACACTTCTTAGGAGCACTTGCCAGAATGGGATGAAAAAAAATTGATATTCAAATGTTCAAATACTGCAATGTTTGAAAATGTTGAGCACTTAGGCAAAATGAAAGACGTGGGTAGGACATGCATGCGTTTATTATTACAGTCTCTTTCAAGTAGTTCTACCTTGTTTTACTTCATGTAACCTTTTTGCACAACGTTTTCAATTTAAAATTTCAATTTAAATTTCAATTTAAAACTGAGTGGCACAACAGTGATGACCACTGTGGGTGAGGATGGAACTGCTCAGTCTGGAAGGGAAATATGTACCACCTGTGCTAGCCAGGTGACTGACAGAAGTGATGGGTTGCCATTGGCTACACTGATCTATAACAGACACAGAACAAGCACACACCTTTGCTAGAAGGTGCTGCAGCTGTTTCTCCAAGGGAGGAAGCCCTGGTCTTTGTGCTCCAGGACATGGGCTCCATTCCAGTCCTCATGTCTTGTTGTTTCCATGCTCTACTCCTTCTGTCCTGTTTTCCCTGCTTCTGTGGGCACTTGGTGCTTTTCTTCCTTGTTTTCATACACTTGGTCTCTTTCTGTTTTGCTTCAACCATCTGGGAACCTATTTTATCTGTCTCGTGCCTCTGGTTGTAACTTCCCTTTCTGAACTCCTCCCTGCTTCTTGTTTCTATCTCTCTTCCAGCAGCTGTTATCTCTGTGTTGTTTTGGTTTGGTTTTTTCTTTATTATTAAGTCTGAATCCCTTTCCTGCACTTCCCTTCTCCTCCTAGCTACCTCTTTCATTTCAGACTTGTGTGCCTTCATTTCAGACCTACAGTAAAGGTTTATTCCCAGTATTCCTGTTTCACTGGCTATTTAATTCTCTCTGTGGATCTTGAGCTCAAACCCCCTGCACACCAAGTCCATGCCCCTCTACAGTAAAATTCCCCATGAGCTCCCAGCCTCTCTCCAGGATGTCACATTTTTCACTCTGGATTCAGTTTAGGCAGCTTTTTTTTTTCTCTTGTTTAGCCAGAATTAGATAGGGGAATAAAATGTTTATCCATTAATTAGGAAGGGCAGCTCTCACCTCATGTAACTGAAGCAGGACCTGACATGGTTCATAATAGCACTGCCTGGAAAGTACCATTTTGCCTTGGACTTTCAGATATCCAGGGAAGAGGAAACTGCAGGATTAAAAAAAAAACAAAAACAACAGGCATGAAAATGTCAGGGATTTAAAGATTTCAAAGATATTTTATTTAAGTTTTAATTGATTCTCATTCACATGAAAAAAACACCTCATGTCTGCCATGTGACTTTTTTCCTCGCAAATTTCAGATCCCACTTTCAATACCTGGTAGCACTGAGTGCTTATAAAATTACCAGCATTTTTGAGCATGGTCAGAATCATGAGTCCCTGCATTGCCTCATCCTTGACTCTCACAAAATGTCTTGACCACCAGAAAAGCCATACCAAATCACTCAAAATAGGAAACTTCAGCCTAAATTGCTTTAATGCTGGTGAAGTTGAAAACAATTGTAAACTGAGGTGTGTGATGAACATTGCTGGAAAATTTTATTACAGTTCAGTATAAAACTTCATGAATGACTATTCTGTTTATTTAAGAGTGTTGTCAGCTTTCCTTGGTAATGCAAGCTCTAGCAATGCTGTGCTTAGGGTAATTTCTAGTGCAGATTTTGAGCTGGGATGCTGTTTTTCTGTATCCCAAATCTTCAGGAAACTCTCTTCTTGCTATAGGAAGGGGCTGTGCTTTCCCCTGGCTCCTTAAGGGGATGATAGGCAGTAGTAAAGTGGGTAGGAAGGGGACAGATCACAGAGGGAGAAGAGTAGGCATGAATTGAAACACAAGAAGTTGCAGGCCATGAACTGCTTGATGGGGCCACAAGCTCTATTTAGGTAGTTCTTAGCAAGACCTTCACCCAATGAATTTATTTCTTAGGAGAGAAGGAAGGCACAGGTTGCTGATCACCCTCCTAGCTGGGCATCTAGCTACTCTGAAAAACTGCTTCTGGTGATTGGCTGGCAAATTCACTTATTTGGTTCACACATACAAGGAAAAAGAATGCTATCAGGAGAAAACCAAACAGGCAGAAGACCAGACAACAGAGAGCTGGTGAACATAATTTGTTGGAGTCAGCAAAATGAGATCAATGAACAGGAACACTGGAAACCCCTCTGGCTAACACAGCACTGAATTGAAAAGGCAAATTCCTCCCCCTTTTCTGAAGTTAAGAGGAAGGGGAGGCATACACAGCCTAGAGGCTGTCAATTCTCATGCACTGGGGGGGGTGTCATTCCTCAAGGTCCCCCTTGTACTCAGCTGGAGCAGAAACCTACCAGTGCCAGGGACCCTTGTCTGCTCTGTCTCCAAGGACCAGACACAGCAGATTGACCTGACCAAGGGTATAATGCCATGAGATTGCCTTAAGGAAGGGGTAGGATGTGGTGCTGTGTCTGTGGGTCCTGTAAGTGCCCTGGTATTGGGCTCAAGGTGCTCTGACTCGCTTCCATCAGATAGATGGGGGATTATTGTCATTTGTCAGTGGACTTATATGCAAGGCTTGAAAATGCTCTTGCTAAGCCTACTATTGAAGAGGAGGGTTTCTGTAGGAAGGGGATCTAATGAAAAATTCCCCCACTAACACCACAGCTAAGAGGTCATTCAAGAGACCCTTGACTTGCATTTGCTGGACTTACTCCCAGAGTGCTCAGATCCTGAAGGTGTGGATGCTTTCATTTAAGCACAAGGGGTCATTCTTGAGTTGGGGTAAAAGCAGTTTATCTCTAAAGATTTGTATGCAGCTATGCAACTAACTGTGGATATCAACCAACATTTGGTTGGTGGGTGGAATGCACACACATATTTTATTGCCACTAATTTGGGACAAGTGTGTTTCTAGGCTGAATGATTAATGTGTTAGGCAGGTCAGTGCTTGATCTCTCAGAAATCATCATTGAGCTTTACCAGAGACAGCAATAGAGGTCCTGTCCATATGCTTTTAATAAGCACTAAATGGACTTTACATCAGACATCTGCTTATTTCTGAAATGTAATGAAAAACAATTCAGTCCTGTCCATTAGAAGGAGATCCTTCAGTTCATTTTCTTACTTCTTTGTGAATTCAGAAGGTAGCAATACACATGGGATGTGACAGAGCTCCCAGATAAGCAACACCTGGTCATAGTGGAAAGAGATGAGACAGCCCAGGGAGGTAACTCCTCAAGGAATTATGGCTGAAATTTATAATGTCCCACCCTTCTGAAATAAACTCATGCCACCTTCTGAGTTACACTGGCTGAGGATCAGGCCCAAGACATTAGGATATTCTGTTCAGTTTTTACTCTATCCCTTCGGAGGAAAGAAGGAGATATTTTTTTTCCCCAGACTAATTCTCTGACTGTTTCTGGTAATTGAAAATGGATGGTTGTTTGTGTATGACAATTAGTGGGGGACAGTTGCTTGGATGTATGTGCAGCTAGAGGGGGAGTAGGGCTCTCATTCTTGTTCCCCATGAAATGTGAAATTGTATGAACATTGTGGTGCTTACGAGGGGTTGGTATGTGTCTGAGACTTATAGCAAGCCCTTTTGGCTGCTCTGCTGGACTTGTCTGGAGGAAAAATTGTAAATAGCGATGATCTTTTTTCCATGATAACATTGTATTTTTAGGGAGGTTGTTTGTTTGCTTTGTTCTGTTTTGTTTTTCCCTCTCCTTAGTCCTTTTGTTGGTGTTCTCTAAAATGTCTCTCTTATTGCAAAGGTTTCAACTGGAACTCCTGGCAACCTGGGGTTGGAATTCCCAAGCTGACATTGCTATCGACAACATCACATTTGGCCTGGACTGCTTCACTGACGGTGAGCCACAAATGTTGCAGAATCCCCCCAAAAATTTGGGTAGTGTCATCAGCATCCCACAGATCCAGGACACACTTTCTGTTCTCCCCACAGAGTGTGCATGGGTCATTTGTGTCAGTTTTTTCAGCACAATGCCATTTTATCTCAGACCTACTGAAGACTGAAAATGGAGGCAATTTTATTCTGTGTCAGTCTCCCAGAGCTCTTTCATTTTTTTTATTTTTTTTCCCTCTGAGCTGAGATATTCTGTATCACCTAGTTGAGACCTGTCTGTGTGTCTTGGCAAGAAACATTAAACTTATTCCTTAGCCCTAAATGGAAGGATTACATCACACTGTTTTTTTACAGTCCCTGCTGATCTGTGCACCCTGGTAATTAATAGCTGAAACAAATTTGTTGAAATCAAAGGGGAAAGTCACCATAATTTTGTGGAGAAAAGGAAGAAAACAAAGGAGTAAATTGACTCTCTGACAATAAAATTTAGATTACTCCAACAAGTTTGTTTTAGTCTGTAAGGAGGTACATCAGCTTTCACTGTCAGATATATATAACAGCTTTCCTTTGCTACATTACTGTGAACGTGACTGGCAACTATTCCAGAGAAAAATGGAGCCATGCTACCCTTTGAAACATGTTAGAAAGAGTTGTAATGGTTTTTCTTAGCATTCAAGGGGAAAGAAGTTAGGTACTTGAACTACTTGCAGATACTAGAAAGTGCCTTCTTTTGTCCCTGAGGAAAAGACATGCTCTGTTGCAAAGGAACTGGAAGACATGCATCACTTGAGTGGTGACTTCTGTTGCAGTCAAAATGTGGATTGGTGATACTGTACCATTCTACGTGTCACCACACCCAGTATGTCAGCGTTCAGGGTAATAGAATGTCCCTGCAGTGGCTAGCTGTAGCCTAACATAACATATGGGAAGGCTTATGTCAAAACAGATGTGTTAAAAGCTCATCAACAGAAGCCACTCTTTCTTCCCAGACTTTTCTGGTTCAGTGTCCTGCTCTCTGTCCCTTTGTTCTGTGGGCACTGAATCCACTCTTCTATAAAATGCTGAGGATGCAGACTTTCACTTGAAATTAAGAGGAAAAGCTGATCGTCTATGGTAATTTCATTTTTTTCACTCCCGCTCCTCGACAGCCCTCTCTCCCAAACACTTTGGAACCTCCATGCCAACAGCTTGTTCTGAAATCTTGGGGAAACTGTAGGGAGTGACTCCAGACAGCTGATGTGCACCCCAGTGCTGGAGTTTACTGCCCTCAGGTAGATCCTCCAGTTTCCCCACAGACATTTTGCTGGGAGTGATGTAGGCATGCATCCTTTGGCAAACAGGTGGGGCATAAATGCCCCTGCAGCAATGTGATCAGAACTTGTCCATTAGACTGCCCGAGTTAGTCCTTATTTTCACTTGGGATAAATCGCACTGATGTCCAGGAGCAAGTGGCATTTACCCCATCTGAAGGCACGACCCAGAGATGTGTGAGTCATGCAGAAGAAACATATCACAAAGGAAACATTTCTCGGAAGCCTTGTGCTTGCTATTGTTTCTTGAATCCTCTTTGCAAATTGACGTTTTCTCGCCTCTGAAAGCAACCCCTTGTATTTGTCTTCTCATGACTTTAATTCAGTTAGGTTGCAGAGAAGCCCAGCAGCTCTGCTGTGTTTTCAGTAATGAAATTACTTCTCCCTGGCAAGGACAGGTTTCAGATGTCAGAGACAGAGCCAATTAAAATCCAAGCAGTGAATTCTTTTCATGAGGGCAGCAGGAAGGATGTATGGCAGGAAGGAAAGATTTGATGCTTGCTTGGATGTATTATTTTCTCCATCCACTTCAATCTTGTAGTTCAACTCTCTACAAAACCCAGAATGAAAGCACTATTTTTGTATGCAAGATGGGAAAGAAGGTGAGGTTTTCCATATAATCAAAACCGAGAGAAAAGGTTCAGTAAGATTTAAGAGAACAACTGAGTAGTGAGGGCAGCTCAAGAGACATCATCAATAAGGACAAAACCCAAACAGACCATTCTTTGGATGGCAGTTCCTGGGCATTGACAGATGTTTCTCCCTGTGAAAAAGGTGAGGAGAAAGCACATTTTGGCTTTTACAACCATTTTGTGTAAGACAGTGTCACAGACTGAATGACATGTCTGGTTCATTGCGAGAATTTCAGGCAGACAGGCATAAAGATACTTCATTGTTTCAGTGAATCAGTGCTTATATAGGAAGAGGTCTAAATTCTGAGTGCCTTAACATAAAAATGTGGACTGGCACAGCAAATAGAATGCTGATAGTTGAGTTGCCCTTCTCACTGCCTTTACTGTTATCTTTTGGTGCTCGAAGCATTGTATTATTCCAATTAAGATCATGGGTCTTGTAGGTCTATCAAACTCTACTTCCCTGGCCTAGAAATTGTATTTCAGTCTGTGCATCATTTGCAATTTCCCAGAAGATTGCTTTATAAATGGCAAGACTGTCCAAAGAGAGCTTTTGTATAGACTATCTGTACTTGATTTTAGAGTCCCTGGTCCAGCAAAGTCTGATTTCCAGGAGTACTGCAACCAGCATTAGTAAGGTGGGATCTCTGAGGAGACCATTCATACCTTGAGGATCCTGTGAGGCATCTTACTCTCATTAATCTCAGCCACCAGATCTCTATCTCTATTTTCATTGCAGTCACAGAGACATTGAAGCATTGAAGGAATGAATTACTTTAGCTCTCTGCCTGCAGAGGCTCCCCTCTCTTTCTCCTTTATAATTCTCTCTCTTTTCAGTGGGGAAATCAGTGTTAGCTAAAACCTGGAGAAAGGAAGTCTGTGCTCTTTGCATTTTTTTTTTAATATAGATACACCTTAATATGAATTAATTCTTGTTCCCTTCCATTCACTCTACTGCCAACATGTTGGCTTTTAGAAGAGGAAGTGGAAACTAAAATAGACTGGAACACTAGACCCTGGCTCCCAGGGCTACACCAGGTTTGTAGAAAATGCCACCTTACAAGTTCGTGTCTGACAGTGCATAAAATACCAGCCTTCAAAGAGTTAACAGCTCATGTGGACAGGCAGATGCTCAGCCTGCTTTGCAGCTCATCTGCTGCTTAGTACAGAGGAGACAGAAGGTTTCTTCTGGAGAGCAAGGGTTTGAGACTGTTTGGAGAAGGAGGAAAGACTGTTTGGAAATGAGGCTTTGCCTTAGGATACTCAGTTGGGATGCCACAAAAAAATCCATGCAGACACACAGATCAACTCTGTTTCAGAGTGACTCACATTCCTTTGCTCTGGCAAACATTACCAAACTTCTTGTACATCTTTAAGTATCTGAAACTGTGACCTTTGGAATCTGTAATTCAGCACAGGCCTCGGGGAGCATCTTTTCTGGCCATGCATTGTATTTTTCATTCTGTTTTCCTCCTTGCATTTGATTAATTTCATTTGTTTTGGGTTAATTTCATTTTTCACTGGCTTGACAACTCCATCCATTGAAGTTCTCCATCTCAGTATGAACAGAGTGTGTCAGTACAAAGCTTTCTTTTATTTGCATGCATTAATGTGCTTTCAGTCAGACCTGGGGGGAATGTTCTCAGGAGTAAAAGCTCAGCAAGGTCTCCATGCTTCAATTAGTTATTTGGCCTTTCTGACACAGCTAACAAGGGTGTTAATTATTGCTATTTAGAGCAGTGGCTTTGTGGCAGAGATAATTGTCCATCTGGAACTGAGTGAGTCTCTTTTCACTAGAGCATCAGGCAGCTGTTAGCTTCTCACAACTGGAACAAATTGAAATATTTGTAATGTTTTTCAACTGATGAAAAATGTTCAGTATTAAATTAATTGAGGGCTCACAAAATGGAAAGAAGCCGCTCGTTTCTCTTAGAGATTTTCCAATCAAAAATCTGCATAAAAATAGGTAATTTAATGAAACAGGATGTTTGCAGATTATGAGGCAAAGGTTCATTAATATCTTTTCCTGTTGTAAGGCAGCATTGGTGTTGTGGTGTTCTCAATGCATCAGATATTTTGGATCAGCAATTGATTTGAAATTCCTTCTCTCTGAGAAAGGGCTGGTTTTCAAAGGCCTGTCTCAGTGGTCAGAAATGTACTGTATTGCTCTGTGATTTACAAAAGTGTTTGTCCAAAGATTTACAGCTTGTGTCAAGGTTATGTTTCTGTTTCTTAACTGTGTATGTTAGTGAGACGTGTAATTTTATTTAGCTATTTACTTTCTAAGTGAGCTCTCAGGTGCTCAAAGTTGGTTGCTGAGGTGGGAGTGGTCTGTTAAGCTGGGTTACTTGCCATGTCACTATTTAGATCCAAAGAAAATTATTTTTGTCACCACTCTCCTTTACACCTCCGGTCATTTGACTGTCCAGAATTGTCACCTGCCTCTTTGACTTGCAGAACATCAACACCTGGTATCTGTTTTTCCTAAAATCTCTTGCAATCACAGCTAGAGGAAATTGCAGACCAAGGAGCTTATCCTGCATGGGGGGGTGGGGATAACATGGAGGGTGTGTGTTCATGTGAAGACCCACTGCCTTCAGCACAGATACAAGTAGGTAACCTAAGACATGGGCTCAAGAGTAGTACAAAATTATGATCGCTCAAAACACCTTTCCTACCCAAGGTAATATTTACTTATCTTAACCAAATGGTTGTACTTAATTAATTCATGTAATCTTTAAATTCTCCATCCCTCTTTTCTACCATACTCCCCATCTCTTTCCTCTGTTCCACAAGCTGTTACAGGAAGACAACCGAATCATTTTGGTGAGAAACGCCAGTACCCACGTGAGATTAGTATCCTGGATCAGCACCTTCTGAACCCCCTGGAAGAGCCCTCCCTCCCAGGTACATGATTCAGTACTGAAAACCTGTCTCTTGGCTATAAAAGGTGTCTCCCTTCCTGTCTCCTGTGTGTGATCTGCCTGCCTGCAGCAATGAGACAACTGTATGAGCAATATAATCCATGCCAAAGATGTGGACATTGTGTCAGGTCATCACTGTTTGGCTAGAGGGAAACAGTTTGCTGGAGACCAGCTCACCAACCCTGAAATGCCAGGTCCTCTTTAAAGAAAAGCAGAATCTCTTCAAGTGAGAACAGAAACTGCATGACTCCGAATCTGAGTGCACAGAAAGGCAGCTTAGGAACAAAAGGTATAGACCTGTACAGAAAGTTGGGAATAGGAAGAGTGCTGAACACTGAAGCGGAATAAAATGAGTGTAGAATAGTGGTGTAAAGGTGGTGCAAAGATGAAAATCCAGGGAGAAGTAAGTGAGGATGAGGAAATCCAAAGAGAAAAATTGGATGAAAAAGTAGGAGAACAGGGAACACTGGGGACTAATTTACTGATAGTGGTAGAGATTGCCACTCTGCAGGACAGATAAGAATTGTGTGGGTGAGAAGAGCTGTCTAAAGGAGAAGGTGAGGATTAGAGGTTCTCTTGAGGCTGTTTTGCAGCCAAACAATACCAGTGTGTGACTGTACCAGCTCCTGAAGGCCGTGTCCACCTGGAATATGACAATCTGCACCGCTGTCTGTCCCCATTAGCTCAGGGGAATGCTGTCACGCAGCTGAAACTCATACTGCATTGATCCATATGCAGGTTCACAGGATGAGTATTTCTGGTGGGGATAGTTTTGCTTGCCTTTTCCTTTAAACAAGATTGGAATTTTTCTTTTAAAACTTTGTCATTTTTACCTCTATTTTAATCATTCAGCTCTTAAACAGTTCTTTTGACCCTGGCTTTTGTGCACAAACTGCATCACACAGTTTTTAGATACATTACTGAAAGGTTTTATTCTTAGGCCTCATGAAATTCAGTGGAGAAGATGGACTTTTTTGGCTCTTAGAAAATGGTTTTGAAAGGGAGGACATTCTTATCTGCTGCACTGTTGTAGAAAGAAAAGAATAATGCTTAATGAGAACCAGGAAAGAAATTGCTTGGGGAAGAGGGGTCCCTACAGATGGTAGCAAGATGCTGTCCCCTGGCTGTTTCTGCCACCACAGGTTTCTTGTGCAAGCCTGAGACAAGTCCTTTAAAACTTCCATTGTGTTTCATAAATGGTCACTAGCTGTAATGACAGATGCCTTCAACCCTTGTCTCTGTGCACATGGCTTAGTTCTCATTTGGAAAGTTGAACATCTTCTTGCTCCAGACTGGCACTGAGAAGAAGAATTTGATCATGTCTGTGAGACACTTTGATAAACCCGTTCTTAGAAGTTCAGTCCCTCTTCCCTTTTCCTTTCCCCCCTCACACCCAATTGACAAAGTTTATCTTCAGCCCATGATTTATCGAATAGTGTGCAGGAAATAAGGTGAGAGAGGAGAAAAGCAAAGCAGCAGTGCTATGACTAGAAGAAAGTGGGTATAATGTAATACTGAGAAATACAGGGAAGCTCACATCTCAACTTCTTATGACTCAACTCTTGCTGTTTTGTTCACAGGGGACACAACAGTTGTTCTGTGGTGGTTCTCAACATGTGGTGCCAGCGGTCCCCGTGGGCCGACTCAAGCTCAGTGTGACAGTGCCTACAAGAACAGCAATGTGTCGGTGACCGTGGAGAAGGAGGGCAGGCTCCGGGGAGTGCAGGTCTGGAGAGTGCCAGCCACAAACAGATACAGGTGAGGATCAGTGTCTGCTGGGGAGGGAGGCAGCCACCTCTAACTGCTTTTTGTTTGTGGAGTTTCAACAAGCATGAGTGTGGGACCACCTGTACTGAGTGGGTGGAGGGGACACTGAAGAAATGGGAGGGGTAGCTATAAGGATAAATATCTGAGCTACTGTGAAGCAGGAAAGGGTGAGCAGTGATGTAGAAGAGGTCAGGAGTGGGTGTAGGCATGCAGTCAAGTAGAAGTTCTGCCATCATCTCAGTCCTGTAGCCTTAGACTTCTGGAGTGGGCTATACCAGCTCATGCTATTTGCTCCTGCAGTCTCTGTTTCAGCACTCAGGTGTGGGCTGGTCTGTCCTCTTGTGTAACCTATGTGGGTCTCAGACAAAGCATAGCCATGAGTGCTACAGCAGGGGAGCCTGCTCTGGAGAAATGTCTGTTTGGAAGTGAAGGCTGTGGAGACCTTGCAGATGGATTTACTTTGGGGATGAGAACTGTGAGAGTTGTTTCTTCAATTATTTACTTTGTCTTGCAGGATTTCTGCCTATGGAGCAGCCGGGGGGAAGGGAGCCAAAAACCACAATAAGAGGTCCCACGGGGTCTTCATCTCAGCCACCTTCCACCTGGAGAAAGATGAGCTGCTGTACATCTTAGTGGGGCAGCAGGGGGAGGATGCCTGCCCTGGGGTGAGGGCCACAAAGCATATGTGGGCAGAGACCTTGCAGATACTATTCAGTGGGTGGCTTGAGGTTTTGTGATAAAAGATAGAAATCCCAAAGTCCAGCAATGAAATCCAGTCAGGAGACAGGAAAGAACCAATAAAAGAAGTTAGAAAGAATCTCAAAACAGATATAAGGAACTCTGAAAAGAAAAACAATCCCAAAGTGCACAAACAAATATGAAGCCCACAGAAACTTTGCTTTAAGCTCCTGGTGTTTGAAATAAGTTCTCCATCAGCTCTCTTGTGCTGATTTTAAGCAGGAAGCTCATAGACAAGTGATGTACTCCCTCAGTTGTTTTTCCCCAGTCTAGGGTTTTTTCTGTCTGCCAGGATTTTCAGAAAATTCACTATTGTTTATGGAAGCATCCAGCAGCGTTGTGGCTGCACGGTGTTACATGCTCTCTAAACTTAGAGACTAAAGTCTGAATCCAAAGCCTACTAAATCCAGTGAGAATCTTCCCACTAACTCCAGCGGCCACTGGATTAGGTTTTTGTGATGATAAAAAAACACTCATGAGAAATGGAAATTTGTGACATGAATGCTTATATATGTGTCCTCTAAATGCTAGACCAAGTGATCTGAAAGTCCTTTTATCACTTAGGCTCAAAAACTACCTCTTTTCAGTGTCAGTTTTTGATACTGCCTTGTTCCAGAGCTGCTGTTAACCCCTGCCTAGGAACAAAGCTGCTTTTTCCCCACAGACTGGTGTGTTTGGGGATGCATAAACTATTCCTGTAGGAATTTGAAGCTGCTGTTTACTTTTCTGCAGGATATGATGTCTCACCCAGATGCTGCAATAGACTCTAAACCCACATTTTCTTCACTTTATATAGTTCAAGAATCATACCTATTTAAATAAAAACACATTTTTGTATCTGCAATTCCCTTCTCAGTGCACTCTCTAGTTTTAGGTCATAATCTGAAAAGTTGTCTGTTAATCCCTTGCATTTCATCGTTTGTTCTCCAAATTGCAAATTATAACCCAGCACTATCTCCCTTTGGCAGATGCTACTGGAAAAAGTTGCAGTTAATTTTTCCCACTTCCAAAGTCCAACTTTCTCTGGCTTTGGAAATTGTGATGAATCTGTATAATGGGTGACTAATGTTTGTTTTTCTTTCTCTGGAGAAGTCTTGCAGCTCCAAACCTTGATGCTCTCTCCTCAGATTTACCCCAGTTGCTTTTCCCTGGTCTTCATCTTGCCATCTTTTGTTCTCCTGTTTGAATTAACCAGACAAATTGCTTCACCAACTAAGAAAGACCATGCATCATCACTAACAGAATTGAGAAAGAGCTCTTCCTCTGTCACCTTTCAATCAGTCTCAGTCTTGGGATGAGACACAATGGGCAGAAAATGGAACATATTCCACCTGAATGTGATTAAGACCTTCTTTGTTGTGGGGGTGACTGAGAACTGGAACAGGCTACCCAGAGGGATTGTAGAGTCTCCTTCTCTGGAGACAACCAAAAGCCATCAGGACACAATCCTGAGTTACACTCTCCAGGGAGGTCTGCTTGAGCAGGGAGGTTGGACTGACCAGATGACCTCCAGTGGTCACTTCCAGCCTTCCCCATTCTGTCATTCTGCATGAATGAGAAGACACAGGCAGTAAGACTGGTGCAGGAAACTTCTGAGCCTCCAAATTACTCTTCTAAGATGGATCAATAGATTATTCTTAACAATACGTGGGTCACCTTTATGCATTTATCTCCTTGAGAAATAAATCGTAAATGTGTCAGTAAGAAAGTTCTCAAATTAATCCATAATCAAAAATATTTAAATGGTTTTGGTTATAAGAAGATCTAAATATGCAAAAACATTAGCTATGTGAAATTAACAATGAGTTATTACATTTTTTCCTATGCATCTTTATTCATTTGCCTGTGTAAAGTGAGTTTGCAAATCAGAAGTTACAGACAGATCTATCCCTCAGTCATAGCAGAAAAAGTCACTTTCTACTAAGATAAGCTACATACTGGTTTATATATGTCTAGTACACATGACAGGCATTAGGACATAATTATACTGAAATACACAGACAAGTCTCAAGAGTTGGACTTTGCTGATATGAGTCCATTTCTTGTCTCCTTTCAGAGCAATCCTGAAACGCAGAAGATCTGCTTAGGGGAGTCATCTCTCATTGAAGAAGATTACAAAAAAAAAAGGGACCTGAAGGAATGGGCTGGAGGAGGTGGGGGTGGAGGAGGAGCAACCTACATCTTTAGAGTAAGTATTTCCTCTTTGTATCCTGCCTGACAGTGTCCAGCAAAGCAACTAGCTCTCACTGTCAGTCATGGCATATGATAAAGAGTTATTTTAAAAAAGACTATGAAAAATGAATCTTCCTCTTCTGCCTCCCTCTCATGTTTCTGTCTCTCTTTGGTTTTTTCTTTTTAGTTGTTTACCTCTTTTCATATCCTTGTTCATATTTATCACTGTCACTAGGCTAGCTGAACTGGTTCCTCAGTCCTTAACAGCTCAGATGTGGGAATTACACCAGGATCCCACTTTAATGTTGGCAGCAGTCCTAAAAAAATGAATCACAAAACCTTGATGTTCAGTTATACAGTTACTTTTGTACTCAGGAACATGATGTGAAATATTTTGGTAATGATTCTCTGAGACAAGCAGTAGCATTGCCCTGGCCATAAGCCACTCTTCTTTGGGATGCTTTCATGGTCTTTGTTAAGTTTGTGTGAGTTCACGTATCCAAGGGATGTGAAGTTTTTCTGATGTTTGATGGGGGGTTTTCCAGCAGAAGGATGGGATTTTCGAACCTTTGCTCATCGCAGCAGGAGGAGGAGGAAAAGCCTACCTGAAGGCTCAGGACAACTCCCTGGATGATGCGCCCCTGGAGCAATTTGAGAACAGCACTGCAGTACCCGGAGTCAGTGGGAGGACTGGGGCAGCAGGTGAGACACTAAAACCACATGAGGTCTGAATCACGTGGCTGAATACAGTCATTGTCCTGTAGGCATGAAGTGAAGGACTTCTTCTTTCAGTCTTTTGGAATTCTTATGTGGCAGTTGTTTTTAGAAATATGCTGGTTGTCTGTAAGGGATGTCTTCTGATATGTTGTGTCACCAGATAAAAAGAGAGTGCACAGGACAGGTGATGAGTGCCCCAGTAGAGGCAATTACATAGGAAGACTTCTTTATCAGCTGAACCAGGGAGAATTATATTTGGGGGATAGAGTCTGCTCCTTTACGCTCTAACAGTAGCCTTTGAAGAGAATACTTTTTCCTCTTACTCCCCTTAAACCCTAACAACAATTCTGTTATGGGAATTATACCAGAAATGGAAGTTTACTTATAATCTTGTGATGGATGTGCCTAGAATCAGCTCCTAAGAGATAAAAGAAACCCAGTGGTTGTCCATCTCCTGCTATAGTAGGCTTACAGAGAGGCCACTAAAGTAAGATTTAGAAATCCAATTTATTTTTATTTCCCTGTGAAACTCAGCATCTTATATGGCTGACTGCCCTAACCAGTTATCCTGAAGAGGAGTGATGGGTTCCTTATTTTCTTAACACCACAAGAAATTGGTGCTGAGGTGTTGGTTTAGGCAGCACAATCACAGCCTTTGCATTAGATTTCCTGTTAGTTATTTCCCATGGCAGCAAGGAGCTTGTCTGTATATTATTTTAAAGGAAGGTTTACCTTGAACTAGGCACTTAAGAAATCAATAATTTTGTCTCTCTACAAAGCATCTCTGCCTGTGCTTCTCTCACCTGTTCTTGTTTCCTTTTCTCACTGTCTGACTGAAGGTGGAGGTGGCGGCTGGCAGGATGAGAGTCTGCTTCCTCAGGCTGGGAAGTCTCTTCTGGAAGGTGGAGAAGGAGGTCAAGCTTGTCCCCAAGCACTAGCCAAGCTCCAGTGGACCACCTCTGGTGGTTTTGGTGGAGGAGGAGGAGCTTGTACTTCTGGGGGAGGAGGTGGAGGGTACAGAGGTAAGCCTGCTGGGGCAATAGTCATGGTGACTAATTTTGTGCCCTTCAGAGCACCTGCAGGTCAGGGATAGTGCAGAGGACAAGGGCTGCAGGTGGTGAGGCACAGACAAGCTGAACAGTAAGAAACCCACCCTGCTCTCCACCATCTCTCTATAACTGGGGAATCAAGGTTCTAAAAGGGTTCCTGTGTGATTTAATATTTGGAAGGTGTGATGAATCACCTCTTCACCCATTCCCAAGTTACCCATAGAAAATGTTCCATCTCTTTTTTCTGTTTGAAACAAATACATTTTTGCCTTGCTGATCGGAAGAAACCTGCGTTAGATAAAGTCACTTCACTAACCTTGGTAGTGGCTGGGTCAAGTGAGGGTTTGGCATTATACGCTCCAATATCACTGGAAGGTTGCAGAGTGACCCCAGGGGATAATGGGAATGAATGCCATCCCATTTTTTGCAGCATACAGCACTGATCAGCTAGCCATACTCTTCTCTCCCCAGGGGGACATGCCTCTGATAGTGATGATATCACAGCTGGTGGGCAGGATGGCATCTCTTTTGTGAACCCCATAGGAGAGATCTTCTTGCATCCCTTGGCAGGTACGATGTGGTTCTTATTCTCATTTCTTTTCTTCCTCCTTTTTCCTTCTTCCTCTCTATTTCCTCTTTCCTCCTCCCTTTTCTCCTGTCTTTGTTTTTTTATTCATTTCATTAAAGCTTATGTCACGCTGCAGGTCAGATCTTTAGCTGTGGTCATTTCTTTAAAGATTTCCATAGTGCTCTGGGACCTTTTTTTCTCTCAACCTCTAAACCAGGAGAGACACAAGTCATCATGTTCAACTGCACTTCCTCAGTCCCCGACTTTTCCAGGTCAATTCACTTCAAGGCCTCTCTGTTTGCTTAAGGAACCAAATACCTTCTTCCCTACTGATCCCCGTCAGGCTTCTGACATGTCCACACTGTGTTGGACTATCTGCTCTCCTGCAGAGAAGGAGAGAAGTTGTAGGTACCTGCTGGGTTTTGGTTTGTTGGTTTTTTTGACCTCACCGGAACAAGAGTGGAAAAACTGAACTAAGCCCACCTGTTGTGTGTGATTCCTTGTTCAGCCATGGAGAGTCATGGTGAGGTGGAGGTTCAGATCTACCTTAACTGCAGCCACTGCCACTCAGACAACTGCAAGCGGGACCCTGACACCAACCTGCCAATCTGCCAGTGTGAGATGGGGGCTGTGCTGGCCAATGACAATGTCACCTGCACTGGTAAGTTAAGAAGTTTCAGCCTCATTGGATAAGATCTCTTTATATCATATCTCCTTCTGGCTTTTTTGATGTTCAATTCCCAAGTTACAGCTAGTGGCTCCAGTGGACAGGGTGTTGTGAGAAATGTCAGTCAAACATAGGACTGAAAATTCCTGCTGACCTTTGTTTACATGCTGAGCTGCATCTCTGCCCTCATCTCAAACATTCACCTTTGGATTAGGCAGGAGGTAAAATATCTGTAAAGAGACGTGGTGTAAATTTCCTGAATGGGCTCAGTGTATCAGATATTTAAGCATAAATACCTCTCCAGGAAAACGTACCACCTACTGCTGAGTTATTTAAGCCACAAATTGCTTCCTTCCACAGCAGTTTCCCACTGTGCCTGTCAGCTGATGCCTTGTACTCACAGTCATTTCCTCTCACAGTCTCTTGGAGCTTCAAAACATCAAGTCTGTAGAAATTTTCAGCTTATGAGTAGTGATATTACCCATTTATAGAAAAGTGAAGAATGGATAAGAAATCCGTGTTTTATCAGTTTGTGTTCTATCTTCACAATGATTTTTAAATTATTTATTACTTTTCCAACATTCAGGGCTATAGAGGGATTTGGTGTAATTTTTGTAAGATACTCTGACCATGATCTGTGTACTGTTTTCTGAAATATAAACAACCTTCAGAGGGATGCTTTACAGTAGCTCTTCTTCTTTTCTGATTAATGCACCTCTATTTTCATTCTTCCAGTGCCCCAGGGTCCTATACCAGAGGGACAGCTGCCTCTCCCCCTCCTCTTAGCTGTGGTGTCTGTGATTGTGGTGCTTGGAATGATCCTCACTTGTGGCAGCCTGTCTATCAGTAAGATAAACTTAGTTCTTATCACCCTTTGACCTGGCTTTTTCTAGTTAAATTAGACAAAAGGAGACCACCTGGCCATGTTCCACTGCTTTCAATACTTGCAGCCAAAGTGTTGTGGTCTCCCAAGTAGATTGGAAGAACAGGGAAAATGAAGTGATAGAAAACATCACCACCCACATCTGGGCACAAGCATAGTCCCAAAGGGCAAGGACTGCTCTTTCCTGGTATTTGCCACAGAGCAAAAGAGCTAGGAAAGCCTTCTTAGCAGGTGTTTCTGTAGCCAGATAATTACAACCTGTAATTAAATATATAATTCATTCAGGGAGATGGTTTGATTTTTGGGACTTGATGTCAGCAAGATGTCTTGTGGAGCTCTCTTCCACAGCCAATGCCCAAAGCAGCATGGGAAACCTAAGTTGTTCCCAGGTGATTGGGTGCCTGCAGGAATAAGACTGTTTGCATATCCAATACCAAATCACTGAAGACTGTGAAGAAGAGCACGATACTGGCAAGCCAGAGATGTTCCTGGACCATTTATAATTATGGGATTGGTGTCATTCTGTTCTGTGTGGCCAGCATTATCTGTTCAGTCCAGTTGTAGATCTTGTGCATTTTTATTCATCTCTCCATCTGCAGTTTACCATCTGAAGAAGCAGCAGTTGGAAGGATCCAGAGCACGACTGCAGAGCCCAGAATATAAACTGAGCAAAATCCGTACATCTGTCATCATGACTGACTACAACCCCAACTACTGCTTTGCAGGGAAGGCCGCCACTCTGAGCGAGCTGAAGGAGATCCCACGGAAGAACATCTCTCTGCTTCGGTGAGAGAACAAGGGCCACTGGTCTGACTGCAAAGCACCCAGCCCAAGCCAGCCAAAACACAACAGATGCGATACTTGCTATGTTCTCTAAGATAATTTGATTCCATAAAGTACTGAAGGAGAAGTGTAAGATCATGAGTCTCCTGCTCCATGTTCCCACACATAGGTATTTCACCTCTACTCTGATTGTGTTTTTATTGCACTTGCTCACTTCCAAATCTGTAGCAGGATGTCTGTTTCAGCATTTCCTATCACAAGGAAATTTCCTGTCACTAGGAGATAGTTGCTGGGCTTCTCTTCAACTCCATACCACCCAGATGATACTGATCAAAGCTACATAAACTTTAGAAAGAACAATTTGGTCATTCTTATGTCTTACACAATCTCCTGAAGATATCAGTCTGCAGCCACCTTATTCTATTATTCTCCATTTTTCTCATCTTGCTTTTGCCACACTTGATGATAGACCCTAGGACTGAGCTGGCCTGTTTCTTGCTCACAACTATCAAGGATCCAACCTCCCTTTTTTAGTGACAGTGACAGAAAATACTGATAAGCTGTTTTCAGAACCTTTGAGATGAAAACAAAACTCTGTTTTTGATTTGTCTTGGACTGGATGAAGAGAAGAGCTTGGCCAACACTGGATCCAAGGACATATAACATCTGTTCCCTGTCTTTTGTTTTCTTGCAGGGCACTAGGACATGGTGCATTTGGTGAGGTTTATGAGGGAACTGTGGTAGGCATTGCAGGGGATCCCAACCCTCTACAAGTGGCTATCAAGGTCAGTACCCACAAATTTCTTACACAATAATTATACATAAGAGCTATATTATTTTATCACTATTCCAGTTGGAAATTCATGTTGATCACATACATGATGGCGTATCCATATGTGTGATGCAAGCTTGGACACATTGCTGCATCCAGGCATTATCAGCTTTGATTTGAGTGCTTTCTCTTAAGTTTTTCACATGATGTATTTAAAAGTCTATGTTGTCTCTCACTTGATGCTGAGAGTAGTGTTTTTCTACTGTATGTGAAATTTTCAGGTAGTGTCTTGGGATTGCACAGTGTTGTGAATATATATTGCAATATCATGCTGATCTCCCATGTTATTGATGACAAGAGATGGCAGGCTGTCTTTCTCCAGAATTACTGCATTGCCTCAGGATTTGTCAATTACTCAGCCCTGAAGTTAAGGATGCTCATAGTCTGCATCTGTTATTTTATAAGCTTGTGACTCAGAACCAAATCTGCTTGTGTGAGCTCAGCTCAAAAATATAGCTTTCATTAATAAAAATAAGTTCTACTGTTATTCATCCTGTCTTTCATGTCATGAACTTCCCTGTGCCACTGTACAAATGTGGGTGAAAACCCAGGACACTAATAAGCAGTTGGAACTGCCCAACTCAGTTTCAGTATCCAGACTGGGAGAATAACCAGAGCACAGGGGCAAACAGAAGGAGATCAGCATGTTGTTCATTTGTGGTAATCCAGTTCATTGTATCAGCAGAAGATGTTATCCAAATCTGCTGGCAGGAAAGAGGGCTATAGGGGTGTGTGACACAAGTATTTAAATCAAGTGGCTGTATGTGTAATACAACATGCTGCAATGTGGGGGAGAAGGGAGGGGGAGAATAAATAACAATTTTCATTTTAAAGACCTTTCTAGGTTTGTAAGTCCCCACTTAATATTTTTCTTGATGTGTACCTGAAGCTATTTTTGTTCCAGAATTGTGCAGAGTTCAATTCACACAAAAAAAATCTTCAAGTGGGTCACTGGTTCCCTCTTGTGACTTTAACTAACAAATGGGTCACATACAGTGAAATAAACTGGGCAGTGAAAGGACGAGCCCCTGCCCTTAGGTTCTCTGAGGTGATTTACATGTTACATGCTCATTCTTTTATTTTCTTTTTTTCATTTTTTCTCTGGTGGTCACACAAATATTCTCAATTATTTGGTGGGATGGCCCTCACTGCCTTTACCTCTCAACAGACCCTGCCAGAAGTCTGCTCTGAACAAGATGAGATGGATTTCCTGATGGAAGCATTGATTATCAGGTATAGTTTAAGGGGTTTTTCTCTGATGGTGGGCAGGGGAAAAAAGAGTAATGCAGGTAATCATAGAATAATTTGTTCCCTTGCCTGTGCTCAGAAAAGAAGTTCAGTCTTATTTTTCACCAGATGGCATTTCAGTAGCATATGAGATACTACTTGTTTATCTCGAACAAGAAAACAGAGGTTCTTTTGTTGCCTGTCTCTGGTGATTTAATGCCAGTAGGCAACTTGGCTGCACACAGCAGAGGGATGGAGAAGAGAATAAGAAGGACAAGAAGGTTCATGGTTAAGATAAAAACAGTTTAATAGGTAAAGCAAAATCTGTGTGAGCAAAGCAAGCAGCGCTGAAGGATTAATTCCCTACTTCCGATGAGCAGGCATGTGTTCAGCCATCCCTGGAAAGCAGGACTCCGTCATGCACAGCAGCTACTTGGGAAGACTCTGATTGACTCTTTCCCCTTCTCCTTCTTCTTTCCCCAGCTTTTAAAGCTGAGCATGACACCATACAGTATGGGATGTCCTTTTGGTCATTTGGAGCCAGCTGTCCTGGCTATGTCCCCTCACAACCTCTTGTCCTCGCAGCCTTCTCACTGCGGGGGAGGTGTGTGTGTGAAAACCTTAATGCTGTGTAAGCACTGCTCAGCAGTAGCTAAAATATCAACGTGTTGTCAACACTGTTTGGATCACAAATACAAAATATAGCACCATATGAGCTACTGTGAGGAAAATTAACTCTATCCCACCCAAAAATCATTATAATTTAACAAAAACTTCTATTGTTTGGTTCTGCTGGTCCTGTTCAAAGGAGTAAGAAGGTACAACATTTTTGTACAAACATGTTCTGCATTTGATTTGATGTCTTTGCAAGCTTGGCAGAACCTTTATAAGGTCTTATGTCCATGACCCTCTGGCAGTGAATTATAACATCTATAAAACCTTCTTGGGAGAGATAAGAGACAGACACTCCTATTACCACCTGTACTTGAGGTATTCCAGCCTTAGAATTTACTTCATTAACAAAATCCATAATCTTAAGACAATAGTAGGATCAAGGGTAACTTTCAAATAGTGGCATAGTGGAGGTTGGTCGTAATTTGGAATTTATAAATTTTGAATTTGTGCAATGTGAAGTTTTTCTTCTCATTGTCTGGCCCAGCTCTTACTTAGAGGCTGGTTTTCTGCTATTAAAGCATGAATCTCATGACATAGTGCCGCTCCCTACAGTCTGCAAGAACTTTGGTAGCTGAACAGGAGGTAATACTGATGTATTTTCTTTAAAGAGCAATTTTAATCCATTAAGGAGTGCCTTGATTCACTTAGTAGCACGACTCTTTCTCTTCCCCAACTTCCTTTCTATTTTTAGTTCCTTTATTATCCAGGTAATCATTATCTAAGGGAAGACGCTGCTGTCTAATGACTGAGTCTCACTGTGCTTCGTGACAACCTCAGCTTCCTTTTGTTAAAAGCAGAATCACAGAAGCAGCTGCTGCACTAGGTATTAGCTGAGTCGCTCTGGCAGACTAAACACTGAACTGAGTCCCCAAACTAGACAACACTATGTCTAAAATAACCAGTGCTGAATTAAAATCCCAACCAGCCAGGACTTCGTATCACAAATGCCAGTGAAATTTGCATGCTTAAACTTCTTATCCCTCTCATATCACACTCATCGTTCAGTCAGTGTGTCCATTAAATTCTGTCTTCACAGACAGAGGGCTCTGCCTTGCTTTTAGCTTTTCATACCTTCTGTTGAAGGCTTTTCATGGGGAAAGCCAGGCATAACCCTGTTCTTGGGGCTGTCATAAGCAGAGAGGCATTTTGATATGGTTGAAGATTTTTTGGTAACCACTTGTGGTTACCAATTTTTTGGTAATCAGGGTTTGCTTCAGTCCAGATTGTCAAATCTCAAGGCACAATGAGAATGGATGGATGTTGGCCAGGTACTAATGCTGTGTTTCTCTTCCATGTGCTGTGACCTTGGCTTTCAGTAAGTTCAATCACCAAAATATCGTGCAGTGCATCGGTGTCAGCCTGCAGACGCTGCCTCGCTTCATTCTGCTGGAGCTCATGGCTGGAGGAGACATGAAGAGCTTTCTCCGGCAGAACCGACCCAGGATGGTGAGAGAACTTCTCTGAGAGGATTGTCATTGATTTTAGTATGACTGCTTTTATGTTTTTATCAGCTGGATAAAGGCACTGAAGCCAAGCTAGGCTGTGTGTGTGTCTCAGCTCCCACAGACTTGGAGATACCTGTGGCTGTTTGCAGGATGCAAGCAGGTGTCAGTGAGACAAAATCAAAGCAGGGCCAAAAATGCCAGTCTATTAGTAACTGAGAGGGTAAAATCCTGTCCTGCCATTCTAGACTTCTCTGTCAATTAGAATTTTTAGGCATTGAATCTTTTAAATACCTTTGTTTAAATGGTTTAAATTTGCCTTTGTTTAAATACCTTTAAATGCTTTGTTTTCAGTGTACCGTGATGGCACGTGAGGAGCTAAAGTTATAATCAGAATTCATAGCACTGAAGTTATAATTGGGATTCATAGCACAAAGTCCTCAGCAGGTGTGCATTGGCACCACATGGAGAGGCACAAATTTATACTGAGCCTAATTTATTTGATATATCTCAGGCTTTGATTAGCAGTATAGTGATTTCTCCTCACCCTTCCTGCGAGCAATAAAGAAGTTCCTAGAGGAAAAACTGTCAAAAATTTATCTATGGAGGACTATGTAAAGAGAGTGAAAATAAGCAGGGGTCCTGGAAGAAGTCTTCTTTATTGTTCTTATGGTCCTGAGAGTAATCACTGTTCTCCTACCAGGACAGATAAGCTGATGAGTGCTGATGTTGGTGTAAAGATGTGCACTTGTACATCTTTTCTCTCTCTCTCTCTCTCTCTCTCTCTCTCTCTCATTCTTGCATTAATTCCTGTTGGTAATTTATTGACTCACTCTTTAAAAGTGGGTGCTTTTTTTTTCCTCTTCTATCTCACCTCTTAAATCTGCTTGTCTTTTGATTTCACACAACACAGTAGGGAATAATTCTTTCCCACCCCCTTTAACAGGCTATTCACACCAGGCCATAAATCTCTTGCCAGCTTGCACTCATGTATGGTGCTCAAGAGAGGTGAAATCTCCTGAAAGTTTTTGGGATTAAATAAGAGTTTACTCATTTTCTAACACTTTGCTTTGATCTGCTTTATGTTCCTCTTTACTCCTGACTCATTTAACCATTCCTCCATCCTTGTATGTATGTCTCTCCCTTATCCTTCTTCTGTCCTTCTCTGATTATCCTCTGCCTGAATTATATTCTTCTACTGCACTATCCTTCTCTTACCATTCAATGTCCTTTTCCAGAATCAACCATCCACACTAACAATGCAGGACCTGCTGAATATAGCTAGGGATATTGCCTGCGGCTGTAAATATCTGGAAGAGAATCATTTCATCCACAGGTGAGGAGAAACAGTGTCTTCTGATGTGTCTCAAGGTGCATGAGGCTCATATGCTCTCTATTTGCAGTGGATTAGACAGAACTAATCTCCATACAAGAGACAGATTATTTCCTGTACCAATACAGACTTGTGCTCAGATGACCAGGTGGATCTCCCTGGGGTTTTTCAGGAGTTAGGCTCCACGTTGTTCTTTGCAGCCCTGGAGGGAGAGTAATGTTTTGTTCCAAGTGAGAGGGTTTAAGTACTAATTCTTGGGTGCCTGCGATGTAGACAGTTGAGATTAGCCCTGTAGTCCACTAGATGGTAGTGTCACTCTCTTTGTTGGCTGATGAGACACTAAGGTATTTATTTCCTTTCACATCTTTCTATCTTGACCTACCCCACCAGCACAAGACAGTCCATAATATTTGAGCCAAAGACCAGAGAAGGGTAGAGCAAAGATTACAGGAGATAAAAGCACTCCTCAGGCTTCCTTCCCAACTCAGTGGCTGACCTGCTTGCATGCTCTTGGGATTTGTCTCTTCAAATTCCTTTTCACTCATTTGTTGAGCAAAAAAATGTTGATCTAGAATGCTTCAAGTAAGAGCAAAATATTATAGAAAGGATAAAGGTTGTAGTTAGCCTTTAAAAACTCCTGGTTGGGTATTGAAATCTTTGTTTTTGATTAAGAATTGTTGCAGCTCATAATGTTCCTAGTGGGCAGCTGGATTCCTCACTGTGAAGTGCATGCACTTGTGTGTGAAGGAGAGGAGAGCCCTTGCACACCAGAGGGTCACACAGGCTTTAAACAAACCAAGGTGCAGCCTGGAGATGAGCAGGCAGGCAATCAACTACACGGGTACCTACGTGTGGGGCTGCACAGCAGAGATGGGAAACAGCGGGCAGGGGCTGGAGAAATCCAGGGAAACAATGGCAAAAAGCCAGGAGGCTGAGATATGGGAATATTTTATATGCCTTTGTGATTAGAACATCTGGAACAGTTTTCAGACTCCTTCATATTGCAACAATAACAAAGTTCCAGTGGAAAAGGGTTAGAGGTATCTGTCATTAAAATGAGCAGTCAGAAGGTGCAGCAAGTTTTGGCTCTTGGATCTCTTAATAACTACATGAAAGGATCAGTATTCTAATTGGAAACTTTGGAGTTAATCACTACAGCATTATCTTTTAGAATCCTTACTGTACTAGTAACAGCAGCATATGACTTTAAATAAAAAATCTCTGGGTCAGTCTTTGCACTGCTGGATCTCTAATATAAGCAACCTGTGACTGGATTCATTTTGTCTTAGCCAACAGTATAATAAATCTGAGCACTAGGAATTTCCCTCAGGTTTTGTATTAGAGTATTTGTTAGTGATATCAGCATTACTTAGGGTGGGTTGGGAAATGAAAAAGGCCTTCATTACAGATATCAGGAATTCTAGGGGTAAAAGGTAGTGTAGTGGGGTTGTAGAGAGGCCTCTACAGGGCAGGAATTGTCATCTAGGAGTCACAGCTGATAACAGAAGAGAAAGTTGAACCTGACTTCCAAATTCTCAGAGATCTTTTCAAGGTTGGCAATGGGAAGAAACATATGAGTTGCTCAAGGAGCTTATTTTTCTTGGCAGTCAACAAGACCCCCACAGTGCTAAGATTTTAATGAGTTTCTTTTCAGAATGCATATTTAAAATGAACAGAAATATTTTAGCCTTGGCCACAAAGGCATCACTTCCATTTCTCACAAGCTAAACTGGCACCCAGCTAACAGCTGCTTCCATATGGAGCTTTGATTGATTCCATGGGAGATATCCAGAAGTAACAAAGCAACAGATTACCAAATCTGGTTCCACATAACTTTTCAAGCAGCTTACTAAGGCTGTCCAACAGCATCACATCTGTAACTGATGGGGACACCGCTGAGATGTCCCTCTTTAAAAAAATAGAGCAAGAAAGAAATCTGTCATAATGTGGGTGAAGCAAAAAAGGTTGGGTCTGCTCCTCTTCTGATACTGATGCTGTTTTCTGCCTTAGTGAGAGATGGTGTGAATGGCGAAAGTTTGGCAAGTGCTGGGTAGAAGATATAATTCAAATTCAGTTTAGGAATTGTGGTTAACAAAAATAATAATGTCACTGGAATTCTTTCTTATATTAACAGGGCTTTTTTCATTTATGTAAAGATTACTCAAGACTTGCAGGACTGGGTCTAATATTTTTCTTTACTCATTTAACTACTTAAGAGTTTAGAATAAGAATTAATTTTTAGTTTTTTTTTTAAGAGATATAGCTGCAAGGAATTGTCTTTTGACCTGTACTGGAGCAGGACGAATAGCCAAAATTGGTGACTTTGGAATGGCCAGGGATATTTACAGGTAAGTGAAGGGCAATTTCAGTTCTGTGAGTAACCCGGAAATCTGTATCATTTTGACAGATTTGAACTGTTTCATGGTATGTGAAGCAGTGGAACCATCCATTAGGTGTCTGAATTTAATGAACAGTTAACTAACTTGTGTTAAGAGACTGTAAATTAACACATCTAGGCTTATGAACCAATCCACTTCAACTGTGGTCCCAGGAAACTACAAACACTTGCAGACACTAAACCAAGCATAGGCAAATTTATTAGCTACTTGATCATAAATAATCTTAAAGATCATAAATAATCTTAAATTGAAATTAAAATTAAAAACCCCTAGCAACCATAATTGTCACTTCATGATGTCAAGAAGACTTAGTGCATCAACATCCTGTGCAAAGCATTGGCAAGACTGATGTCTTTAGCTGTGCACAAGAACCGTTTCCATCTCAGTTGCAAAGAGAATATAAAATCCTACTCCAAAGCACTATTTGTGTTGATGACTTTTCCTTTTTCTCACTTGGCCCCCACTGTTACATGCAATCCCCAGCTGCTGTTACTGTGGTGATAAGATCTTTTCTGTATCAAAGCCCTTTCAGGCTGTGTGACGTTGTTTATGCATTTTATCTCTCCCAGAGCAAGTTACTACCGAAAGGGAGGAAGAGCCATGCTTCCTGTCAAGTGGATGCCACCAGAAGCTTTTCTAGAGGGAATTTTCACCTCCAAGACTGATACCTGGTAATAAATGTCTTTTAATCACTGCTGCTACTCACTGAAAAGCATCAAGAAATGCACTGCTCAAAAAAAAAAAAAAGTGTGCTCAGCAAGAACCTTAAAAAAGGTCAGAATTTCCCAGAAAAACATGAGAAGTCTTTCTATTGTATTCAGTAAAAGTATGGCTAAATAATCCAGAATAAGAATTTAAAAATCAAATGCAAATAGAGGCAATAAATATTTGCTATTCATAGATGTAGAGTATCTCACAAAGCCAATCAAGAAATAAAAAGCAAAAGCAGATTATATTCTCAGTCAGGAAGTCTCTGTTAAAAATCCAGGTAAATATCATCAAATACTTCCCTCAGCCTTCAGAATCTTCCAGTTTCTTCCAGTGGCAGGGTCTGCTTATAAACCTCGTAAATTACTCACTCTGTACTGCTCAGGATTACTCTTTTGTATATCTTTTCTTGCTGTGTATAGAATGACAGCAGATTTAATCAGAAGTCCTTGCTGGTTGCTGAGGAAACAATATTTATATATTGATTTCTCATGCAACTTGAGCTTCCTTTAAAATAAGCACCCCCTCAACAGTAGCACATTCATGCACAGGTGCTGGGGAATGGAAGCTTTCCAGTTGCTTAAGAACAGTTCTTTCTCTGAACAGTGGATCCTTCAATATGCTGTACTGAGGCATTCCCTCAAATGCCACACTGACCCAGTTTCCTGAAGTTGTTAGCGATGCCGGAAGACAAGGGATTGCTTATCAGCGCCTAACTGTGAGCAGCCAGCACTAAATATTTTGAAGGAAAGTGCTACAGTTCCTGTAATAGGCTATTATAAGTAACATGCATATACTGGAAACTACTTTGACCTTTGTAGCAAAAAGTGACTCTGAAAATTCTGACCCTGCTGATGTCCTGGCAGAACTCTGTTGTCTTCCCTGTGCCTAAGCCATACATAATTTCTAGTGGCACTATCTGACCTGTGGATGTAAAAAAGTACAACATTCAATATGAGAAAGGCTGCTGCCTTTCAGTTTCACTGTCTGTCTCTTCCTTGATTTTATGCTTGAGCGTCTGATTGACACTTGAGCATTTGAACAGTGATTCAAATAAGGAAACATTTGAAGGCCCCTGTCTGACCATCCAAGAGCCACTTCAGAAGTCACACACTACCTGAGGTGGGTAGAGGCCCCTCCACAGCTACAACCCCCACACTCACAGTCAGACCAGGTTTCCTTAACAGCTTGGCCCCAGGTTCCCTATAGCAGATTGTCAGATGTCAGGATCCCTAAAATAATTTAATCAAGATGCAACAACAAAATAACTTGAGCTCCTTCCTCTGAGGAGGACCCCAAACAAAGGAAGCCCTGGGCTTTTATACACTCACAGTCTGAGCCTGCCAAAGTCTGGAGTCATTGGCTCCTGCTGTGTCTCTGAGAGTCCGGTCACCTGGCAGCACCACAGGTGCTCATCCCTTGTTTTGCAGAGGGTCTGAGCCAGGTCACAGACTCTTGCCTTGGGCTTCTACCACCCAGAGCTCAACCTGCAGCCAAGTTACCAGCACCAAATGTATTCCTCAATACAAACATCTCGAGTTTTCCTAAGTAAGGCCAGAAATGTCCATGCCAGATCTAACAGTTCTTTTTAGTTAGACCATACACAGCCAAGAGCACTCTGGAAATTCCTGCTCTACTAATAATGAATGCAACAGAAAGAGCACCTCCAGAGTTATTAAATATTTTGAAACCTCTGCAAAACTTGTTTTGGAGCTTGAGCAGAGGTTTTGATTGATTGGGGTGTCTTTTTCTGTAAACATTGATTCATAATCACACTAATTGCACATTACTGTCTTTAGACTGCAGCTTTGAAAGGTCATTGCTGTGGTGTTGCCTACACAGCTACAAGCTAGGTTTGGGGCACAAATGAAACCTGATTGGTATTGTTGGCTGGTTTCTGTTACAGGTCCTTTGGAGTGCTGCTTTGGGAGATTTTCTCTCTAGGCTACATGCCCTACCCTTGCAAAACCAATCAGGAAGTGCTGGAATTTGTCACCTGTGGAGGAAGAATGGATCCACCAAAAAACTGCCCGGGGCCAGTGTAAGTATCTCCTTACTCTCACAAGCCAAGGTATAGTAGGTGTCAAAAATGTGGACAAAGACACCTCTACTCAGGGAATGGTGATTGCCCTCTGTGTTAGGTAGGTATTGCTAAATGTCTCTTCAGCTACTGCTTCTTGTAGCTTAGAGCACTACAGAATTTGCTTTACATTGTGGCTCCTCAATCAGACAGGATCCAGGGATATAGAAATGATATATCCACTTTTGCACTCCTCCTTTGAGCCATGTACCAGGTATGGTCCCTTGGACCTCTGATCACTTCATACTGAAACACTTTTTGCAAAATAATCTTGATGAATTTTTTTTTAACTTTAAGGTACCGGATCATGACACAATGCTGGCAGCACAGTCCAGAGTATCGGCCAAACTTCTCTACTATCCTGGAAAGGATCAAGTATTGCACACAGGTACTTTGGTATCCAGGTGGATGATAATCCTTTGAATGCCAGCTATCCAAAGACATTAGCTTTAGTCCCTAAAGCAAGAGACAGACTGATATTTACTAGTGTGGTGGTGCTGTTGGTTCTTTTCCAGTGTCCATCCTCACTCTCCTATATTCTTCCCAGCCACAATGAGCATACACTGTTCCTGTGCAAATGGATGCTTTTAGCTCTCAGCTTGCTCAATTGCAAAGTGTCCTTCATTTTGTGATGGAAAAGTACTTAGATCTCTCTCAAGGCCCATATTCTGACCTTGCCTAATGCTGCTCAAAAGCCACAGCTGAATAGTTATGGGGTGGAGAGGCAGAATGAAATGGCACAGTTGAGTTCACCATCCAGTGGCATTTAACAGCTAGAGGTCTGGATCCAACCTGTCAAAAGATAAATTTTGTACTACAGACCCCCAGCTTAGTTACTGATTTCAATGAAGCATAGTCTCTTCTCAAAGGACTGAGACATGTAAGTCTCAGTAGCATTTGGTATCTAGATGGAACATAGCACCTTGTGTGATGTGCAGGAGTATTGCCCAAACCTGTGACAGTCACCCTGAAGGTGCAACAGACTCTTGTCTCTCTTTCTCAGGACCCTGATGTGATCAACACGGAGCTGCCCATGGAGTGTAGCCCCGCACCGGAGGATGAAGGGAGTACGGTCATGCGCCCAAACATTTCCAGTGGGATAGTGCCACTGCTGGTAAGCCCTTCTCTTACACCTCAGACAACACCTAAGACACTGGAATCCCACCATGCTGGGCACAAACTTGTACAATGTCCACAAGAACTACTGGTGGAGAACCTGAGCAACCGGACTGCCCGAGGGCCTAGCCTGCCATGCCTCAGTGATTTCAACAGTGGGTCATGGTTCCAGCAGACCTCAAACCAGAAGCTGGAGCTCAGTAACCCATCAGCCCACAGACTTAAAAACAAAACAAAAAATCTTTGGAACCCAACCTATGGATCATGGGTGCTAGAGAATATCTGTCACTTCAGCCCCAGCTCCAAGTTCAAAGCAAATCCAGAGCGGGAAGATTCAGGCTTTGATGGGAATTGCAGTTCTCCAAGCTCTCGGGCATCTCCAGCATCTCCAAGTCGAAGTAACTGCCCTCACCTGGATATCAGTGGGATTGAACTGGTGAAACTCCAGACTTTCCCCTGTGGCAATGTAAATTATGCTTATGATGACCTGTGCTATAGTGCTGAGCACCAGCCATCAGCCTTGGCAGAGGTCAGAGCAGCTGTGCTAAGGAGCTCCAGTCTGCACAGAGATGAAAAGCCTTTTTGTAAAACAGAGAAAACATCAAGAGAGAGAGACTCTGGTCTGTCTTTGTCAGATGACCTGAGTGTTACTCCTGTATAGTAGAAACGGTTCTTCCAAAGATCAGGGAATGTGTGTGTCTGGAAGGACTGCTTCCTATTTCATTTACTTCCTCCACTTCAGCTCCATCAGAAGGGTGAAGTTTCAACATCAGCAATGTTCTGCTTCCTCTGCCTACTTGCTGGATCCCAGATTATTAAAGACTCTTGCATTTTTGTCTCTGTCCTTCAAATGTGTTCCACTGAACCAGCTTAGAAGTGGAGAACAATGGCACTGTTTGTCTGATTCAGAATACAGCTCCTAAGGAAAGAACTTTTCAGTCTGCTCAGGTGAAAAGAAATGGACCTACCATCCAGCTGCAGTATTTGGATGGAAACAATGACAAACACAGGTTGTGCTTCTTTCTGAACCAAGAATCCAAAGATATGTGCTGTGCCAGCAGCAACCAACTTGCAAAGGCTTCTACATTCCTGAGAGCTTTTTACAGTCCTGGTGAATTACTAATGCTTATGCATTATAAGGGAAGTAAAAAAAAAATAGCAGCCATTTGCATCTGTTTTATTAGTAGACCTTGTGGAAGCTATTACTCAAATTGGAAGCAGTAGGAAAAATGAAAAAAAATCAGGCTCCTCTGAGAATGTGCTTTGTAAACAAGCAATGAAGAGGAAAACATTTACCACTAAAAAGCAGAAGTTGGTGGAGCTGATAGTATTCCTTTGAGTAGTGAAGCAAATGTGCTGCTTGCCTCATGGTGTTGCTTTCCTCACAGCTCCTGGCATCGAAGGTGGTATTTCAAGGTATTTCAAGGAAGGGTGAGCGGCATGGCATGATGAGAAATGGACTATCTTTATATTTTAATGGACTTTACTTAAAATTAAGTTCATTTTTGTAAGTACTTTGATATTCAGCATTAATTCCCTGTGCTGTGTTGGTAAGCACTTAGCTGAGGTTCTTGGGTAACTATCTAGCATTTGGTATGCTGGAGCTCTTGGTTTTAATACTCTGAGGTAGAAAGTAATGCAAACGAGAGGAATAGTGACGGGAAATCTAATGCAAACCCCACTTAGCGTGTTCTTTTTACAGGAAAGTAGAATAGCTCAACCATTTGAGAAAGCTAAAATCATGACTTGGCTTCACACAGCTGAGCAGGTAGTAATTGTTCCTTCCTTTGCAAGTGCAGACTTGCTGATAAAGGTAGTCATTTGTTTCCAAGACAGCTCATTTCTAAGGCTTTCTTCAGTTGTTTAGGATCTAAATGGATGTTTATGGATTAAAGCTGTAAAATAAGGAGACTGAAAAGGCAAATAATTTGGATTAAGTCTGAACAGTCTTGGAAGCATTCTGCCATTGTATCACTCCTGAATGTCACACTGCCAACCTACTGTGTCAAATTACATGTAATCAAGTTGAGAGGCAAAATGCCAGTTGCAGACTTCTCTGGTTCCTTTCTGAGGCAAGAGGTTCTCTGGTATATGCTTTATGCTTAGTGATCAGCTGCATGTACAGTCTGAAGGTGTGGGCTAGCAGGCAAGGGTTTGCTTTGACCACACAGATTTCCTGTCCTTTACAGCAGTCAGAGTGGACACTATTGAGCTGTGGTAAAGAAAAGCACAGTGAAGAGTCTGAATCCATCCTCAGAGAAAGGCATCTTCAGCACAGGTTTATGCTTTATTGGTCTGACTTTATATCTGTTCCATGCTTTGTATAGTTTAAGGTCTTTGACTTTAGAATGGACAGTTTTATATAATGTCATTTCAGAGCAATGTCTTAAGAGCAGGTGTCAAGAGGATGGGAGCAGACTCATTTCAGTGGTAACCAGCAACAGGCACAAACTGAAACAAAGGACATTTCACCTGAGTATGAGAAAAAAAAACTTGTTTACTTTGAGGATGACAGAGCACTGAAACAGGTAGCCCAGAGTGACTGTGTAGTCTCCTGCTCCAGAGACACTCAAAATCAACCTATACATGATCCTGTGCAACCTGCTGTAGGTCAACTCACTTGAGCAGGGAGGTTGGACTAGATGATCTTTGGAGGTCCCTTCTCACACCAATCCTTCTATGACATCCAGACACAAAGGGTGATGATGGACACCTTTCAGCAAAGACCCATGTGGTGTGGAAATAATTCCAAATCCATCTTGTCGTAAAATGGCAGATGGTCAGAAGAGAGGGGTCCCTTTATGTGGGACAGATTTCAGTAGAAGTGTGGAGACTGATGGGTTTAGTGACCAAGGGAGATGGATGACCTTGCCTCATGCCCTTCTTCCCATTTCACCTTTACTTTGCTCTCTAGCTTCTCTCACTTTAGTTCATTGCCTGTCCCGTCTTACATTCAGGAGTTCCTACAGCCCAGTTAGATGAGCAGAAAAGCCCATTTAGCAGGAAACTTTCTCATTCTTTTCTCTTGCAAAGGCTGATATTTTTGGTCATATTTCAGACTGACCACCTCTGGACCATGCTGGTCAAAAATAAATGCATTTACTCCACAACTGGATTTTCATCAGTTTGTCCTTAGCTTTCAGATTGTATTACTTTTATGGTTCATGCATTAGTAGCTTTTTCTCCCCCAGAGGTGACCTATCAAACTTTCCAGCAGTTGTGACTTGGTTTCCCCCTGTGTAGCATTTGCCTTAACAAAATTCACAAATTTAGAAAGGCCAGTAGTGGTAACACCAGGAAAGCAACTAAAAATAAAGTGGGAGGAAAGCACAGATCTGTTACCAGCGCCACGGGCAGTCTTGGCTGCAGCTATGCCTTCACTTTATAAACAAAGTGCAAGTCCTGCACATTGGACAAATACCTGCTTTTACTCAATAGCTGCATCAAGGTACTCATTTACAGGAAGCACACAGACAAAGCTGCACCGAGACTGAACAGAATTCTATCCTGACCAGGATCTTATCCCTAGGAGTGATCAAGAGTGGGGTGTCGAAGAGCAAGTGTAAGCATATACTGATTATTTATTTCTAACAGACTCTGATGGTTTACAACAGCATTTAGCTCAGGGCTGTACTGAGCCAGATGCAGTCTCTTCTAATAAGACAAGACATGGAGATGCAGGTACCAAATGGGCATTAAAAGAAAGCTGAGAATTTTAAAAGAATCTGTAGTAGCAACCTAGATTTTGTACAGGCTCTTAACTCTCAACTGGAATGATCTTCTGCCAGTGTATCGCCATGAATCTTTGACCTGTAACAATCTTTTTTTAGATGCTATTTAAAAACTTCACAGATAATGAATTTTTAATTAATATCCTGGAGAAAATAATATTGCTCCTATTGTGATGTTGAATGCTACATGCTGTACAAACCATTTTATCTCAAAAGAAAAAATAACAATTGCAGTGATACACACTACAATCTTTAGTCCTTCAGTTCTGAGGCTGAAACTTATTGTTTGTACAATCAAATTTCATAGTGCTCAACTGCTCGCATTGCAAAATATAACTTGCGTGAAATTGCTTTTTAAGGAGACATTTTTAGTGCATCACGAATGAGTTAAATTCATAGCGTCAAAATTAGATTACTTTGGCAACTGGAAGCCAAAACCCAATTTTGTTTCCTAGAGGAATGACAAGAGCTGGAGATCTGGGATTAATTTGGTCCTATAATCCACGTGAAAAATCTTCCACCACTTCCCTATTACAGAATCAGCCATTTATAGGGTTGCTGTAAATTGCTCTTCCTGATAGGTGTCTGTCTTTTAACATGGCCAAATTGGTTTTGTAATTGTATGTATATAGTTGTTTTTTGACTATTTAGCACTAATACTTTATGTTGCTTCATATAAACTCATACTTACATTTTAAAGAAGGGATTGATTAACAAAAGACGAAACAATAATGGAAATTTTAATTTGTCTTTCTCTGCTTCTTCACATTTGTTGATATTCCTCCTTCTCATTTCTTTGTAATCCTTGCTCTCCTCAATATAAATGCTCTGCATCTTCATATTTTCCTTTGAACAAACAGAATTTTTAATTTCACAGATTTAAGGTGCCCTCCCTCATATCAACCCTTTTTCTGAGCTAAGTAGTTCTCAGTTAATTTGCTGGTGTGCACTAAGAAAGCTTTACAAGGCTGATAAAGTAGGTGTGGGCTTTTGCAAGTGTAACTTCACCTTCAAAACACTCTCCCTACTTTCCTGAAAGAGAAGAAAATGCTGCTGGGAATACTTTTCCCCCACTGTATTTACATCTCCACAGCTGTGTCAGAAAGGGACCACACTTCCTTAGACCCTTGAGCTGTGTGAGAGTTTCACCTGTAGCTCTCTGGCTGTGCTCTCTCCTGGCTGTCCACTCTTCTCAATCCCATGCAGAGACCTTAGTGATACCATGCCTAAAATCTTCCCGTCACACCACACAAATGGAAAAGTCATGTGAATAAGTTTTGATTTGTCATTACCTCTGACCACGGCAGCACTTCTGCCAACTCACCTTTCTGGGTGACTACAGTATGTAAGTAGATGACACGCCTGCTCCTATGCAATTTAAAGCTAGACAAGTGTATACTTCTATATTTGCAACACAAAATAAAGAGACCCTAATGGTGGTTATTTGTTTCCCTCTCTTATAAGTACTTTTTGCACAGTCTCTGTGGTAAGAATACACTCTCTCTCTCTCTTGCTGAGAAGTGCTGCCAGTCCTAGAGTGCTGAGTGCTTCTTCCCCATGTCCACACAAAACTGCCCAGGGGAACAGTTAAGTGCTCTGAGTCTGACAAGTGCCTCTTGATGCTCATTTTTTTTTATGTGCTGTAGGCTAGCCACTAAGATTTCTGAGACAGAGTTTACCTTGAAGGAAGCTGACAAGCTTTGTGTGAATCAGGTTCTAAAGGTAACGTATACAATAGGTTTTGGAACTAAGCTCCACCATTTGGTTTCTAGATGTCTTAGAACTGGTTTTGCTTTATGAAGTACCAGATGCTAAAGACTAAAAGCAAAAGAAACACTGAAATAGTTTTTTTCACTTCCCTAAGGAAATTCTTGAAGAAAAGGTATTATTCTCACATGACCAAATCACAGCAGATGTCTTTTTTTCCTTCAGTCTCATTTATTTAGTAGCATACACACTTCAGAGTAACAAACACTCATCCAATACAGTCAATGTCAGCATTGCATTGTAGTGTTCAGAACGGATGCATGTGGATGATACAGGCCATTTGATCTCAGTACCTTAAGAATAACAAATAATAACAACAGCAATAAAAAAAATTAGCAAAAGCCCTCTGAGATACTTAAGGGTTTGGTCCAACTCCCACTGAAATCTTTCCTTTTAACTGGGAACTGGATCAGACATTAAGCGAATACCTCACTGTACAAAATTTAGAGAGATTTAAGTTTTACCACTATGGTTAAATTTCAGCCAAATTTGCATCTCTGTGGGGCCTCAACACCCATAATTTTTAAATTTATCCAATCTACTTCTGCACACTTCTTTCTACATTGCACCTTCCTCCACAGAACCTCACAGCTGCTTGCAGGCACTAATGAAGGGCAGCCTCACACCATTCCCACGAGGTAAGCAGGTCTATTCCCATCTGTAAATTGGAACAAAACAATGCCTAGGAGAGTTGTCCAAGGCAAAAAACACCAAGTCAATGATGAAGCTGAGGGAGAGAAGTCCTAGTCCTCCTTTGTTGTTTCTCACAGGAATGCAGCAGCTACAGCACTAAACTAGTGAGTTTAAAGACCTCAGGACCTAAGTCAGAGGTCATCTGTTCAGCATCAAAGTGCCTCTAGGCCAGCATCTCTGACCCTGCTGTGGAATCACATGTGCCCAGTGTCTCCAGAGTGAGGATACAGCGGATCCACTAATGAATTAAATTCTGGATCTTCACGTGAACAAAGTCCTTGCTTACTATGCATCAGCTCCCACTGTGTTACATGCCAGTGCACATGCACCATGTTGACCCTGTGGTAAATGTAAACTTATTCAACACAACTTACCCCATGGGGAAAAAGGCCATGCTGCTTCCTCACACTAGCAAGTGGGTGTCCGTAGACAGGTGCTCTGGGCCACCTGATATGAAACAAGTAATCTAAAATTTACCCTGGGGCAGTTTGCTCCTGAGCTCACAGCCTCAGCTCCTTAGAGCTCCAGGGCTCAGCTGAAGTCCTACACTTGCAGTTTGCAATGAAAATCTGCCTCCTTCTCTCCTTTCCCATAACAGCAACAGATGACTGTGATTTCTTTCTTTCTAATCCCCTAGCAAGACAAAGAGCCATTTTAAAACTATCTTCCTACAACTATGCATCATATAGAAAGAGTTTCCAGATCAGTGTCTGCTACAGCAGAGATTTTCCTTTTTTCCCTGACCTTTACAGTTACTGCAGTGGAACAAACCTTCTCCATGTTTTCTCCCAGGACCATGTACTGCAAAACCAGCCAGGTGCTACCAGGGGTTGTTTTCTTTGAAGCTACTGATACCACATTGTTCCAGTTCTCCTGGACAGTCATTCTAAAAGTTTGTCTTAAACGCTCAGCTGACATTTGAGCACCAACCTCTCCTGTTTAGATCTCCACTCCTCCAGAAAATAGGTTATATCAGTGCAAAAGATACACATACATGGTAAGAAAAGAAAGAAATTTAACTCTGAAGGTTAATTAGGCAAACCACTAATTGAATTCTATCTTAATTTTATTTCTAACTTTTATAATTCTTTTTAACTATGGTAGGACAGCTGAAATTGCAGTCTCATAAAAAAGGCAATGTCATTGAAGACATTTTTAGAAGACATTTGAGACCTTTTTACTTGCTACTGTCCTTAAGCATTGCTATTCTCCTTAGGCACTACTATCCAGTGGCTTACGTGTTGGCTGCAGAAAAGGAGAAATACTTTTTTTTTAATGGTATGGAATTCACTACAGATTCATTTGTCATCTCACAGCAGTTCCAAAGTTAGGAGGCAACTGGAATTATATAATCTGCGCTCACTGTCACTTAAAAAAAACCTAATGTAAACACTCTGAAACTTGTAAGTAAAAAATTCATTAATATATTACCATAAATATAAAACAGAGAAACTCTGGGAGGCCGTAGAAGTAGTCTGAATTTGCAATGAACTGCAAAAATAATTACCAGTTTCAGACAACTTCTGGTTTAAGATGAAATATTTCCACATGTCATTACTTGCTACAGAATACCTACTCTATGTCATCTAACCTTTCCATCACAACTGAACTTCAATTTTCAATACTCCTATTTTGCTTAGAGTTGATGAAAAAGTAATTAAATCTGACTGATCTTTTAGTACCATAGTGTGTTACCCAAAGTAACTCCTTATAGATATTATTTTAGGCTGTCCAACTCTAATTACAAATATTACAGATTTAATTCCAGATCTGGAAACTATATAGTTTTTTTGCTTATGACATCAACTAATAGAAACAGTAGTTTCCCAGAAGTGGAGTCACCTTCATATATCCTAAGTTCTCAGACTCTTTCCTGAGCACAGGACACCAGCAAAAGACTGGAATTTCTGATCAATGTGCATTACTACACCTCTCGATGTTGAAAGGGCTTTAACCTCAACTGGTAATGTAATTCTTACCTGCATTGTGAGAACATCATCACCACGTTATTGATGCTAAAACCTGGAATGTGAGTCAACATGTGACTAATGATAGTATTTATACTGCCAGTATGTAGAAGACTGTTCCAGTGACCAGAGGAAACCAATGGAGAAGGTATGCGAAGCTACTGCAAGAAAAAAATTCAATCGTTCTTGATTTTAACCTAGAAACCAAATTTGCTGTGGCTGTGCCTGAGAATGAATGAAGCACAGATCATACCATGATTCTAGATGGGGACTATAAGATATAATATATGGACATTCCTTCACCCAAACTGCCTGTTAACAGCTGATACCTTGGAGGAAGGATGCCTGGGAATTATCATTGTGTAATGCTGTGAATGCAGAAGCATGACCTCCCTGATTGCTGTGCCACTTTATATGTGTGACAGCATCATATCTGAGAACAGGAACACGGCCAAGAAGTCACATGCATTAGGAGACAGTCAAACCATGATCTTAAGAGATCACACTGGTTGCTGACTACTAGTGTATGCCTGTGTATAGGGGTTTTATCTTCAAAAATAAATAAGCCTTGGAAAAAAACTTAGTTCCCTGACCAGTTTGTGAAAGATCATTAGTGATTTTCAGAGCTGCAGTTCAGCTGCAAGAGGCTTAACTCTCCAACTTAGTAATATACCCAACAGCCCACCCAGTTGGAAAGTCAAATGTTTTTGGAGACAATAGGCTGCTATTCTCTCCCTAGAGTATTTGTAATCTCCTGAGCGGCTACAGAAAAAGCCAAGGCTGTTCTTGGATAGAAGCAAGGCTAGGGTAGGGAAGGGGAGAAATGGTCAACAGCAGTTAGCCACATCAAGCCATTACAGACTGCTGTGTCTCTTTGCTCCCAGTTTCTCGTGATTATCACCCATCTGCACCTTGCTCACACTGTAATATAATGCAACAGAAGTTGTTGGTCCAACCTATAGTGTACACAGGAGCAAGAGGACTTGGAATCAGAGAGGAAAAAAAACAACAATCCGGTTTCAAAACTATGCAGTTCCCTGAAAAATCGTTTTTCCTGCCCTGAGGTCCCAAGCATTTGCCCTGGTCTCTAAGAAGCAATTTGGAGTCCCATTTTGCCAGAAATTATAATCATTCTGGTTTACCACACAGACCTCTTGACTCATGCTGGTGTGATTCCCGACTATGGAGATCTTCATTCTCTGAGGACCAGTCTCAAGTTCATCTGGTGCAATACACACCAATTTGGAGTGACTCATTTAGGTTCATAGAGGGCTGATGCAAAGTAACTTTGATCACTGACTGCTGGGTTCTGGATGCAGCTCCCTCTGCACTGATGACCTCAAGAGTTTGGAGTTAAGTTTCCTTCTGAGTCTCCTTCTACTTCAGTAAAGCAGAAAGTTACAGAGAAGCCCTGCAAGTTTTGTGCCTTTCTCAATTCATCTTTCAGTGATGCTTTCCAAGATGCCAATCAAATTGTCCAATCCCAACAAGTACCCATCCTCCCTGTTGCCTTCTTGCCAGGGGATCCTGTGATCCAGTGTCTGCCCATCAGGAAGAAGAGTGGTCTTTCCAAAATCGATCAGCCACACATTGGCATTCCCACTGCCATCATGTACAAAAAGTAGTGAACTTCCTACGACCTGGAAGACAGATTGAGACAATGTAGTTAAAAATACATCTTCAGCCCTCCCCCACCAATTAACACTTCCTGCTAAGAAGATCATCTCCTCAGCTCACCTGTGACCCAATAGACTTTTGGGCTGCACTTAAACATTGCTGATTTAGATGCTCCATTTGCATAATCATATCAACAAGTAAGGTACAAATGGCAGGGTAGATAAGAAATGGGACTCAGCAGAAAACAAGAAAAGCAATTCTTCATCTTACTTAGCATCAGGTCTCAATTTGAGCAATTCAGCAAAGGCCAGTAACTTCTTTCAAAAACAGATCATGATTAACAAAAATATCTCTACTGATAAGAGACCATCAACAAGGTAAAATAAAATGTCTAATCTCAAAATCTTGAGCTGTTAACAAGCAGAAGTTACAATGCTAATGATTCCTTCTGCACAACAAAGAACAGAGAGAACACAGAGACAGCAGAATTAAATGGTATTTCAACATAAATCCATTATAAGTAATACAGCCTTCATTGTCAAACTACAATTGAATGTTACTGTACTGCTACTGTACCAAATGCAAACTTCCATGTTGCCATTACCCTGCAAATATTCCCACTGGAGTACATCCAGGTTAGAGAAACCATAGGAAACTAGTACTAAATAAACTATTCCATGCAGTGGCCCAGAGCTCTAAGTGCTGGGATGCCATAAGGACAGGAGGATTTATTATTCCTCAACTAGTTTAATCTTCTGCATCATTGTGGTGGAGGCTTTGTGGTACCTGTATTGTCAACATGTATTAGCTTTCTTCTACAAAACCCCTTGTACTCCTACAGCAAGCTGTTCTGAAGTACACCTGAATGACCAAATGAAGAAGCACTGCACCTCCACAGCTTTACACTCACTGCTCACCTCATGTCGCTTGAAGAAGTCTGAGGATTCAAGAATGACATTAATTTCCTGCAGACGTTTGAGGTATTTTTTCTGGAGGAAGAAGAGAAAAAAACCCCAAAACAACATTTTCAATGAAAACTGAATGAAGATAATCTGTTTACAAGGGTCAATATAATTAAAAGACTATATTCATTTTAGTCTATAGGTCCTTCAAAACAGCAGGTTCGTCATTTGAAAGTCAATCTGAAAATACATTTCAAGTGAATTAACAGACTGGAGTTCATCTGCTGCATGTGTTACACAAAACATATTTATCTGTCTTGATTTGGATCTCATGAGGCTTTCTGCAGTTGGTTTTTTTTTTCCTTTTTAATAAAGAAAAAAAGTTTTCAAGGAATTAAAAATCTTCCAGCTCACCAAAGTGAAAAGGAAGAAATTGTGTTAGAGAAACAAGGAGCTCCAACCATGGTGGGGGCTGAAGGAGGATGAAAAGAATCAAGGCCTAATGTATAAAGCTCTAGTGCAGATTTTAAATGCTGCCCTGAGCTACACCAAGCATGCTCCTCCTGAAGGGCTAATCTGCCTTCATAATGTCTTCCATACTGCAGCAAAACATTACAGCTTCCTTTGAAGTTCCAAAGCCAAGAGATGTGGTATGCCATCTACCACATGCCTGCTGTGCTACCCATGAATTAGAGCACAGGAATTCCTCTTTGAGATGAGTTTCACACATGGGAGCACAGCTAGTCACCAATCTCACTTCCTGCCTCCACACTCTGGTTTTATCCTCTCCAGACTGAATTACCAAATCACAGGTTTTCCTGCCAACACAATCCTTTCTTAGATATCACCCATCTAATGCATCTAACACCCATGGTTGAAGCTGATGGCAAGCCATAAATTAGTTTGAATGACATTTTGATAGCATAAGGCATTTGGGGTCAACTCATGGCAAGAGCTGACAAAACTGCTCTCAGTCAACTTCTCACAACCCACCAAGTCCCCATGCCCACCCCATTTCCTGAGAGCAACTGGAAGTCAAAACCACTTGGTATTCTAATTTCTATTTCCTGTACCAAAGGAAGTATGGCCCTGAAGCAAGAGCTTCCAAGATCAATTGGTCCAAGATCAGTGCACCTGAAGAGCTCAGACTCACCAGAATGGTTGTGTTGCCCTCAATGAATTCCACAAAAACCTGTAGAACTTGCTCCTGTGTCTTCGTAGTTTTGAAGTTTGTGTTACATGTTCCATCTGCCTTCTGCACAAAACCGCACACAGAGAGAGATTATTTATACTGTACACATATCATTCCCTTCATCACTCAATCCTCCTGAACCAGCAACAGCTCAGCCCTTGCTGACCAGATGAAAGTAGCTGAACAGGAAGAGAACAGATAAACCAAGCAAGAAGAAGAGAAGATATACAAAAGCTGATTGGATAGCTTTAAATGGCACTGGCAGTTCATTTCCTGTTGAGTACAAGTAAAAAATAAAAGAAACAACTCATGATATTACCAGCTTACCAGGAGGGTTTTCTCACATCATTGCTAGCAGTGCAAAGTTCAGTGGTGCAAACCACAGAGACATCTTTGGTTGTACTCTCTGGTTAGTGAAACCCTGGCTGAGGGTGTGAGGGAACATTTCCAGACCAAATTTTACCAGTCCTTTTAGTCTGGGGGTTTCTTTTGGGTTTTGGTGAGGATTTTTTTGTTGTTATTTGGGTTTTCTGTTGTTGCTGCTGGCTTTTGTTGTAGTTTCTGTTTTTCACTGGGAAATCAAAGAATCACAGTTAGGATTCAGTTCCAAATTACTTTTAAACATGTAATGTGACCCATAAGTTGCAGAACAGAAATCTGTTGCAGACAGGAACAACCTGGGATTAGCAATGCTAGCAGTGACAAAGCAGTGAATTTTGGCAAAGAACAGTGCAGGCATGCTTGTCCCAAGTGTGCCCTGGAGAAATTCAGAGTATTTTTATGTTAGCGGTAAGATTCAGTACAGAAGCATCCTGCTACTGAAAAAAATGAGTATTTCTATGTGCTTCTGGAACTACAAGTAACTAAGAGCATTGCATTAATTGGAGGTATCTGTAAACATAGAATATATGAATATGCATGTCTCCAAGAGCATCCCTATTGCTTCAAGAGACACAAATAGGAGATTTTAGGATATGCATGTAAAATACAGCAATTATTACAGATAGTAATAAAAATCCACTAAAAGCCTGTAGGATTATTGAACTGTTTTCCTCTCTATTGTATCAGTCCAATCCCTCATTTTCATTGTGAGTACATCAGCAGGTCAATAAAATATGTTGTCTCTCACATGCTAAGTCACTGCACCAAAATGACAAATTCAAGTCTAGTCTCAGCAGGTGAAACACTATTTATTCTACACCTGAACTTAGTTTCTAATGTATACATGAAAAAAAAACCAAACCAATAATGCTAAAACTCCAGATTTCTCATGCATGAGAATTTTATTCCAAAGCTGTTGGACAGATACAAGTGCAGCGTGCCAGCCTGAGAGGGGCAAGTTAAGTCAGAGCAGTTCAGCAGGCAGGCACTGAAAGTTAGAAGCCATCTGATCTGATGTGTGATAATACTCTGCAGCACATAAACATTTGGAACTTCATCTCATACCTCTTCACTGGAGTAAGGTTGTTTTAAAAATTTCTCCCTGTGCTGCAGATTGTAGAGCAATGTCTGCAATAGTTGCTCGGTGTTCCCTTTCTAACTTTCAGTGTCGGGACAAACTTGTTGCTTGCTTGCCTGTGTCTGAGAAACACTTCTATGATTTTGCTCCTTTCCAGTGGTTGGCTGGAAACATAATTACTGCCTGTCTTTACTTGCTGTAAACAACATCCAGAGTTTGAATTGCACCACCCCAGTACTCTAAAACAGGGCCCTGCAACAGCTCTGGATGTACTTGATCCTCAGGAGGCACTTGTCTGACTCACTCCTTGAAGTAATACCTTTGCTAAGGACTCCACATACACTCCTGCACAGCAGAGCAGTCTGTCACACAGTGCAGCTCGTGGGCCAGGTACAACACTTCTTGTTAGATGTGACAGTGACGTGGCTCACCCGAGGGCAGGTGTCACAGCTCCATAAAATAGTGCTATCCATCTTAAACCATGGGGTCTTGCTCAGAGCCCTCTGCACACTTCCCTTAAAGGGGTCTGGGTTAACCTAATGGATTCACAAAGATTTATGAATCAAATCTCATGTCCTCCTGGGATGTACACTAAAGGAATGGTACCAAAGGAAGAAGTAACTTTTCAAACTGCACAGACATTCACTGGCAGAATGGGAAGACAGAAATCCCAATTCCCTGCCCCAGGCATTAGCTTAGTATTGTAGAGAAAACTTTTGTGATGCCTGGCCTTCAGAGAGACTCTGCCAGAGAGGAAATATGCATTTGGAATCAGGCAGGTGCAAGATACTGTGCAACAGGTTCCAACTGTAGGGAAACCAAATGGTTCAAAATATTTTTGATAGGAGGAAAAGTGACAAATCCCATAAACAAACTTGACTTGATTTCAGAGATCCAGAAGCAAGGCAAGGAAAATAAATGGATCAACCCAAAGAGAAAAGGTACCCCACTACTGCAGGAGTGCATATGGTGAATCAGATCTCATTTATCAGGAGCCAGCTCACAGAAGGGCCTATATAATTTTATTTTCTTTGCTTTTGCTTCTTATTCAAGCAGCCACAGGGCAGGGATGACCAAACCCAACATACCTTATCAGGAGTTATCAGTCCAGTCAGGGAGAACATCCCCTTACTCCCACCAACCACTATCTGGCACCACTGACTCTTACAGGCTTTCCTACCAAAATGGGACTCCCTGCAGAATGGTTTTGCTTTTCTGCAAAAATACAGAGCTGGATGTACCGTTCCTTTCAGTGGAACAGTGTAGGGAGTACTGACTACCTGTATTGCCTGAAAAATTCCATTTCTGCTACCTTTTCTCCATCTAAAAAAATTTTTAAATGATCCCTACATTCCTCATAACAGCACAGGGAGATAAAGGGAATGTGGTCCAAAGTACTTCCTGTACTTAGTCAAGGATTAAGTATTCATGTTGTGCACAGTTAGAGCAGTGTCTCCACAGAGGGAAACACTACACAGTCTGTGTCATACAGCTCCTACCTCTGGCAACCAACAAATCCACAAAGAACAAGCCAGGAGGTTTTTCTGAAGCTCCCCTGTTCTCCCTTAGCTCAGTAACTCTCCAGGACTCAAATAAGTACATCTTCACTCACCAACTATCTCTCCAAGAACACACATGAAAGGCCTCAAGATCATCTGGGTTTCTGATTCCATTACACAGAGGAACATACAAAGATCTAGGTTGTATAGGAATAATACAGGCATCTTGATAACATCATTAGTTGGCTAAAGGGCAAGACAGGATCCCCTGTTTTAGCTGGACTGAAGCCAGATCATCTACTCATCTACCACTCAGTTCCTGCATGAGGATGCCTGTGTTTAACAGCCAGGAGTGGGTGGCACAGCACAGGGGGCCAGCACTGCATGAGCTGGAAGCCCCAGTTCCTGTATCACAGCAGGAGAACCTGTAAATAAGGAAGGGAGAAGACACAAAGAGAAGGAGAGAAGAAAGAGGTATTTCAAGAGTCTCTGTTCATCAGCATCACTATCTTTATACCTTATTTCTAAGTGCTTGAATTGTGAAATGGAAACAATCCAGGTTTTGGAGTGGTGCAGTTGACACACCTCAAGGACGGGATGCCATCCAGAGGGACATAGGCAGGCTTGAGGTAAGCCCATGGGAACCCCATGCAGTTTAAGTGCAAGGTGCTGCACCTGGGTCAGGGCAGGCCCCAGTACCAATCCAGGCTGGGGGATGAACAAGATCAAGAGATCTGTTCATTCCTGCTGAGAAGTACCTGAGAGTGCTGGTGGATGAAAAGCTGGACATGACCCAGCAATGTGCACTCACAGCCCAGAAAGCCAGCTGTGTCCTGGGCTGTATCCAAAGCAGCGTGGCCAGCAGGGTGAATTCTGCCCCTCTCTTCCTCTCTCATGGGACCCCACCTGCAGTGCTGCATCCAGCTCTGGGGTCCCCAGCACAGGATGGACATGAACCTGTTGGAGCAAGTCCAGAGGAGGGCACCAAGCTGATAAAAGGGATGGAAAACCCCTATGAGGAAAGACTGAGCAAACTGGGGGTTTTTTTCAGCCTGGAAAAGGCTTTGGAGTGACATAATTGTGGTTTTCCAGTACCTGAAGGGAGCTTACAGGAAAGATGGAGAGGGTTTTTTTTCACAATAGCAGGCAGTGACAGGACAAAGGATCCTTTAAAAGTGGCAGTAGGTTTAAAATAGGCATTAGAAAAAGATTCTTCACTGCAAGTGGGGTGAGGCACTGGAACAGGTTACCCTGAGAAATTATGCATTCCCCATCCCTGGAATTGTTCAAGACCAGGTTGGGTGGAGCTCTGAGCAACCTGGGCTAGTGGAAGGTGCCTCTGCCCACAGCACAGGGGCTGGAACTACATGACCTTAAAGGTCCATTCCAACCCAGATCATTCTATGAGTCTAGAAATGATAAGTAAGTAACAGATAGGAAAGAAAATTGCCACGGTTCTACTGTGGCTATAAGGTAATATCCTAGGAATGTTACAGGAGCACAGACTTATCCATCAAGAATAGCAGATGGACTTGGCTGATGGAGAAATTTCATTTTGGATTGTTCTGGCTTTATTCCAACTCCATCTATACTGGATCTCATCATGTATTTAAAAGGAAAAGTGGTTTCCTTGATCCCAAGAGTATCTAAGCAAATGCTTTTAACATGCATTGCCAATAACCGTAACTGCAACAAAACCAATTTACTGTGATTCACTTGGAACAAATATGTATAGCTCCTGGATTTAAAAAGTAATTGTATGTAGAGAGGGAGTTAATACTTCCGTTCTGAATTCCATCTTACAACAGTCTCATTTTCATTCTATCTGCACTGCATACCTCCTTGAGTCTTCTGTAAGGTCTCTGTAGTTAACTCAAGTATGGCTGATGTGTATTTGAAGCCTAAATTCATTGACACTCTCTGTTACAATTACAATGAATGCTTTAAAACTGCAATAGAATGAACTCTGTGGTTTCAGTTAGTGCATTTTCACATAATCCTTTGGAAAAGCTGGCTACTGATGTGCACAAGCTTTTTGATTAATCAACACATCAAAGTTCAATCTCCAGGAATGGGCAGAGGCGAAACAATTACCTTAATTCCTTCAATCCTGAAGCCCAGGTTAGCACTAGAGCTGATGGTTTCTCTCCATTGCATGTACCGAGGTTTGGTGACAGCATGCTGGGCATTCTCTTCAGCAGTGGGAGCAAGAGGATCCACTTCAATCATTTTCTTGTACATGTCCTTACGCAGCTTTGGCTTCTCTCGGGCCTTAGTCAACTCTTCCTCCAGGTATGTTCTGCAAACATCACATCCCAACACATCCTCTTAAGGACTTCCTCAATATTTCTTTTTCCAGCTTGCAAACTGGCTTCAAGAAACATCAACCAGGAAAGTAAGCCTTATCATTTCCCCAGTTTGCATATGGGGAAACCAAAGTGATGACTGTGCAGGCATATTTAGTGAAACGGCCTCAGGAATTCACTTCTTGTTCTAACTATACTTTTACTTACTGTTTCAAGTTATGACTTTTCCCTGGTTACAGAATAGGAGGAATCCGAATTCCCACTGTGCCATAAAATAGAACTGCATTTTCAGAGAACCGTTAGAAGAGATCACTTATAATTAAATCAAAAAAACAAATACGGTTATTGAAGACTTACTGCATTCTCTCTTCTCAAAAAATTTAACATCAATCATGGGTAATTTTTTAGGCCTCAGAAAGTTTTACTTAATGCATCTCAGTGAAAGAAAGAATTACTCTTCATACGGAAAAAACTAAAGAGTAAAGCAGATTATCAGAGTAGTTCCAAACCAGAAGAGGCACCTAAAAATAGGAAGATGAAGGGACAAAAAATTTCCACATTTTGATCTTATCACTCTGTTAATCTGGTAGCCATTAGAAAGGCACTATTCATGTTCTCTACATTCCACTGGATTCCTAAAGCTTTCACTTTGTCAAGTGCCTGGAGATTACTTTCTTCATCACAGCACAATAAACCAGGATGGCATTTAGGAGATGATGTCACTCACTGCCACCTGCTTTCAACAAAAAGTGTACTGTTGCAAATCCTTCTCCTTTTTCTTCTGAACATAGCAGTGTTACATCTTTCTAATTAATTTTACATTTTGCATCTATTTGTGAGGGTGTATCTGTACTCCAAAAGCAAGTAGAGTAACTAATTTATGACAATAACTCTTGAGCATCTCAGCTGACACCCAAAAGAGTACTATGACAGCTCATATTTCTCTGTACTGTTACCTTACTCCAGGATCTCAACAAATCCCTATCTCTTTGCTATGCTTAGATAGTATTTCTGATGTTTTTGTCTTAATCACAGACAATGAGTGGAAAAGAAAGTGAGAAACTGGAGAAGAAAGAGATGGCAACACCTCAAGATGTCAGAGTAAGGAAAAACATAGGTCAGTCCTGAGCAAATGGTCAACTCTTTAAAGAAAAGATCAATACCAGCAAAGACTCACTCAAGCACTGGAAATGGGCTTTCACACTGCTATTCAGTTATCTGCATTGGGAGATGGAAATTTTACTTTGTGAGGCTTTCTGAATCACTGCATACACAAAGATTCAATGAACTGGCAGTGAATAAATCATGCCATTTTTTCCCATGTATTATCAGGCCACTGCAGAGAAACTTCATCTTAAATCACCCCTGAAAACTTCTGGATGTGGATAGTTTTTGAGGCTATAGATCAGTTAGTTTCCAGAATCCATGTACAAACTGGTAGTAATGGGACATATTGTCCTCGGGCTGTCAAAGGTGACTGTGAGCATGACCACATCTCCCCCTTCCTTCAAATGCAGAGAAAGCACATTCTCTTTCATTCACCCCACCTGATCCCCATCTTGCAGTCCATCACACTTGGTCCTTCAAAATCAGTAAGCAAGTCATCCAGCTGGATGTAGCTCTCGCCATCTCTTTCCACCACACCATGGAAGCAAGGGACGCAGGCTCGTAGTGGGTCTTTCATCAATCGCTCAAAACACTCCTTTTCATTCTCTGACAAGCGTTTGAGAATCTTCCCACTATCAGCTGCCTTGAAACTCCCTACAAAAAGAAAATCAAACACTTGCTGACAAGATTGACAGGCAAAAAAGAAAAACCCCTTCCCCCACCATTCCAGTTTCATCTATCTCAGTTTCATGGCAGCAGTTAGAGATTTCCCCTGAAGAGATAAGACTTTTTCATAAAAAATAAAACACACAGGACAAGTAGTTGTTAGCAGTGAAATCTGTCGGGATACATTCCCATGTCAGAATTTATTGCTTTAAGGAGTGCAGTGCTTCAGGCCATTGGGCTGTTTGGGGTTTTTTCCATGCTAGTCTTTGCAAGGTTATTAAACAATACTATACTTACTAAAATGCACGGGAAGAAGCCACAAGCCAGAATTCATTAATCCTCTGACAGGCTATTTTAAAGCTGCATAACACTGGCAGTGCTGGCTTTGTCCCTAATCCGCACACAGGGTGATACACCTGCTGAGCGTGTCCGGACAGAGGCAGCGCAGTCAGTCAGTGAGAGATAAACAGCCAGCACCAGCCAGAAGCCAAGCACTGCCCTTTCCACACAGACACACATGCTGTGACTGTGCCTGCATCTGCCTGCAGGTACTGCCTCTCCTCTGGAAACCTGCTAATCTGCTAAAGCCCTGCAGGTACAGTCTGGAGGGCAAGTGTGCTTTTTACAGCCCTGTGTCTGAATGGCATCTAGGACAAATGACATCTGCAGAGGCCACAATTAGCAGTAATCAGCCTCCACCTGCCCGGAGTTTCCAAACGCTCTCCTGTCCCGCAACCTGCTGACAGCATCTGACATGTTTCATTCAGAGGCACCCTTTAATCTACACAAAATAAACTGGGCACCAGAATAGGAGCCTCATTAATCCTGGGGATAACACTCAACCTCTGCCACAGTGGGTTCCTTCGGCCATTGCAAACTGGTTCTTCTCTGACAAATCCTCGAACAGGCATTGCCTCGTCAAAAGGGCAAGGCTGGTAACAGCCCAGGTTCTAGTTCAGAAAAAAACCCTCATATCAGAGAAGAACAGCTGCAGAAAGGATGGAGTAAACCCAACCACAGAACACTGCTGAAAGGAAACTGGAACAGTATCTCTCCTAATCAGCTTCTAGTAAACTCTTAAGCCTCCTCTTCCACCCTACCATATGAGTCTCCAGAAGGGTTATGATGACATGACCAATGCATCACTCCACACAGATGAAGCCAGCTCACATCTGTGACAAAAACGGCATTAAGACTGGGTTGTCTTGGCACTTCATGTGATATAAATCAGACCCAACAACAACACTGTGCAAAATGTAGCTACTCAGTTTCAAGGGCTCAGTAAATTTCTCAGCACAGCTTTGAAGTGCACCATAACAGGGCATACACAGAGGTGGTTCACATACTGCATTACAGCACGATGCAGCGTAGGAGCCTGCCCACATGTGTACTAATAAAGCCCTGCTAGCACTACACAGGAATTATATGAAGCACATGAGACACAAACCTGATGACTTCTCTTCATTGTTTTTTTTTTTGCCTTACGAATGAAACTAAGCCTACATCATGAGCACACCTACCAATTTTTACAGACACAAAGCTAGAACCAAGCTACTCCTTGTACTCATACAGTGAACAATGACAGACTCACAATGCAAACACCTGGTCAGAAAGGCAATTTTCCATCCAAGAACCTACATTCAGATGAGGGGTTTAAAGTGCTATTAGAAACACTATCCTTTCCAAGGCCGAAGCATATACAGAACAGTATATTTATACAGTATATGTAATATATAATGGACAGTAATCCTTCCGCCTAGAGAACTAACTACCGGCTACTCAGTCAGGAGAAATGACCCCATGCTGCAACCAACAGCATCAGACAGATTAGGGCTTTAGCTCCCCAATCTCTCATGTCCCTCTAACAAGTATTTTACACATATCACCTTACAAGCCTGGCCCTTCTCCAGAGTCTGACCACTGCTTCCCTGCTCATCTCATTATTCAGGTATATCACTCCCACTTCCCTATCCACACCACAACTAAAACACATCTTAGGTCACAGATTTGTGTGATATTGCCTGCTTCCTTTTTTACCTGAAGGAAGGAAACAGAGAGTGTTCTCCTCGCTGCAGTCATCCTCACTCCCAAGACAAACACATTTAAGATACCCCTCTCACCTGTATGCCCAGCCAGCTGCACCCATGAGTAGCGTTTCTTGAAGGGGCTGATGACTGGTAAGTTAACCATGGTTTTAATTGTATGCCATGCCTTTTTCTGGAAAAGAAAAAAAATCTTAAGTTGGGCAAAAGCTGAAATCCTGACATGGCACAAATGTATTACAGAGCTTCATGCACATTGAATTGTTCCTCACTAATGTGTAAGTGCTCAAAGGTGGAACCACAAAGCAAACACTATCATCATTGTTGGAAAAATATGCACACAAACCCAAGAATGGACAAACAAAGATAACGCCCTGCCATGCACAAGAAAGCTGCCTATAAGGAGAAAAAAAAAAAAAAAAAGTCAAACTGCACGTCACAGGCCTGTTCTTAGCCACACCTCACCCTCTGTGTGTGAGTCACACAGTATGTGGACAGCAGATGCTGAACGAGCACACACATGCACACATACGCACATTTAAGTTTCCATGAGACATGCACATAAGCTGCTTGTCACTGTCAGCAACACTTCCCTTTCCCAGGGAACTTCAGCATCACCTCACTCTTAACAGCTTTTAACGAGTCAGCAGGTAAATCTTACGTGACACATGCATAGAATGTGCATCTCTAGTTGGACACGGAGTTCTCCCAGGTCCCTCAGCACCCACTGACAGTGTGCTGCAGAATCTACTCCAGGTCTTGAGTTTTCCTACTCCCTCCGCTCTTTCCCAATCCTGTTACTTTTTAACAAAGCTGGGCATTGCTCTGGAAACCTTTGGCTGCAGCTGGGTACCGCTGCAGGCAGACAGGGAAACAGAACAGCTGCTCACAAAGAGCAGCTGAGTGTTCTGTCACAAAGGCAGGAAAAAGAAAAAAAATAAAAATAAGGAGAAAGTGAAAAAGTCTCATGCTCTGGAACAGAAAGCTAGGTGGGAGAGAACCACAGTCCACCAGTGTTCATGTTACACTTGGAGGGATCCCAAAGTGCTTTACAAACAATGAGAGAAGGCTAAGTTCTCCTATCACTAGAACACAACACCCTGCTGGAGAAGAAAAATGGAGCTGCACAATATTTATGGCATGACAGTTTAGTGCTGAGCAGGTTTTGTTGGGGTCAAGTGCGGCTGGGGGTTTGGCTGCATTTACAGAAGTGCTTATCAACAGCCCAGTTGGAAATCACTAAGATCAATGGGTGGCATTAACATCACTGAAAACAAGTTTAGGTGCTTGCTCATCAGCTGAAAAATACGCATGCAAAACAACTGTGTCTTCTCTAGCATGGATATTGATTTGAAGATTTAGGTGCTTAGGATACCTCATTTTTATTGTCTTCTACACTCTGAGTGAGAAACAGAAAATGCGCAATTACAGGCAATGATACACAGGCAAAACGTTGCTCTTCAGATCACACTCTGACCTGCCCATGCTTTTCCCAAACTTACTAACTTACACCACATTTCTTATAAAGTACCCTCCAGCAACACTGGTCACTAAGTGAAGGCAAAAACCTGCAGCTATCTTAGAATGTAGCAAGAGGATATATGAAACCACAGACAAAAGCGATTTTTTTTAAGGATTTGCCTTCACAAGAAAGTTTTAAGTTTAGGTCAGTTTAATTCAAAGCATAACTGTCATATGAGCATACTTACTCTGAAATGAGATTGCTTCTACCTATTTAACTTTGGTTTTTAATGGAGTTCAAGATGAAATTAAGTCACTCTTATCCAGATATGTGCCACATGCAGCAATGATACTTTTGCAAATATACTATACCAGTGAGAGGAAGCATCCAGAGAAAACCCTGGATGTTTGAGAATTATGAAGACTCAGCTGCACCTATTAAAACTCCATGGATGTTTCTTGCTCTAGCTAAACTCCAATTTCATAACTAACTTCTGCAGGTTCATATGCTATATTATTTGGATTTCATATTTCTTATAATTTGCTTTAAACTGTTCCAAACTGCAGCCTTGCAGTGTTGAACAATGACTTGTGTCTATTGCAGACCCAGCTGCTGCTCTGTGAGGATGAGAGAGACTCTTGTACACCACTTAAACATGTCCATAGCCTCCTGCTGGAGTAAAGTGCAATGTAAATACTGTTTTTCAAGGAGCAAAGAAATTATTTTTTTATAGTTTGTCAGATTTCACTGATAGAAGAAGCTCTTCAGTCTACTCTGCTGTTTCTGTTCCAGAAGAACAGAGTCCCAAGTTATTTAAACAGTAGTTGAAAAAAACATCCTTATGGAGAAAAATTACCTCTTTGAATCTAGCTCCTGCCAAAGATTTAGTTTTTTGAGATTCCAGACCAGTTTTCAGAACAACACTGCTTTTTCCCCATCCCTTAATCAGAAGTCAACGTTGCTCCATAACTGCCATAAAGACCCCATACACATCATAACACTCCACTCCTAACAAACTGCATCCTGTTTCCCAATGGCTTGTCATACTGCTATACGCATCAGTAACGAGAAGCACAGATTCTCAACGAATGCACATCAACTGTCAATGCAACATCACACTCCAGTGGCTCTCCTGCCTCCTCCCTCCCACCTAACACTAAGAAACTGAAGGTTTTATTTGTACTGTGGGCGTGAAGGAGAGACAATGGGCCAAATTCAGCCCTAGCTCAAGTGGACTTTGGCTGCTTAGGTTACGGCTGCCTTGGATAAGTATGTTTAAGTTACTCATCCAATAACTAGACACTGACAATTTTTATTTACCTTATTTAATTTTAAATAATCTCTTAACAAATCTCTCCTCCCTCTCAAGGTAGGGAAAGCAGAAGGCTCAGGCTGGGAGGGAACGGATTACCTTCAGACCCATCCTGCAGGGAGTGATGCCATCAGCAGGGGTTCAGCAGTTTCGCTTTCTTCTACCTCAATTTCTTGTCTCCCCGCTCAGTTAACCCAGGGTACAAATTGCCAGGATGCAAGCAGGGCTGCATGCTGGTAGAGCAGTGGTGTGAGTGGGAAGATGAAAACTTTGTGTGCTTGCTGTAGGAGGAATCATTCTCACTTCTATTTCTAAAGCAAGATCTCTTCTTCTTTGTTAGCAATGGCATTATGTGCTTTTCAAATCACTGCCTTATGCTGCAATGGCAAAGGGGGCTTCTACCACTGCCCATCTGTACTTGCATCCTGATCTCCCTCCTTCCTCTACCTCTCTGTTTCTTCTAGATTCCTGCTCAGTCTTCCTTGATTTTTTTGCTCTGCCTGCATTTCTCCAAGACCTCACTTCTTCTAGATTCCCAGGGGAAACTCAGGTATCTCTGTATTGTATCTGCATTCAGGATTGTCTGAATCAGATGCTCTTGACATCACTGATGCTATTTTATATGCCTCAATATGTTCAAGAGTTTTCCAAAAGTAAGAAGAAAGGCATTCCAAGAGAGCCAAGAAGCAAACTATTAACATTCTTAGACTCAGCATGTAAGTTACTCGACGTGAACTTTAACTGACACATGATATAAACCCACCTGAGCAATAAAAGGTGTGGGGCAATAAAGAGAGAAAAACAAGTTTGCTGCCAGTGGGGCAGGCCATGTGACAGTCTGTGTCATGGCAAGTGTGCCCCTGGCAGCAAATGGACAAAATTTCAGGGAAGAGAATGGGAGAAGGAATTGACCCAATGCTGCCACAGCACATGCAAAGGAACTGTGGCAATCTGATCTGCTACCTAGATTACTCTCTTGACTCACTTTCCTAACTTTGAAGCACAGCTCTGAAGAGAAGCACACATCCATGCAGCAGATGTGGAGACCTGCTCTGTGCACATGCAGACAAGACGCTGGCCAGATGAGGTATTCCCAACCTGTTCAGCCCTGGATAAAGGTGGCTGCTGCTATCATGTCTATCCATTGAGGAAGAGCAAAGAGCAGCAGTAACCAAGCACCACTGGTTTGTGTGAGCATGGCTTTCTCCAGGCCTTTTTTCATGATAAGCATGCAACTTCACACAAGACCAGCATGCAGAGGTACAGTCATGATGAACCTGCACAAATATACTGGAAGACTTGCTTCATGAAAATCCACTGAACTCTCTGAGAGGTCTTTCATCCATTTCAAGGAGGTTAGACTCAGACCCCACTGTCCCCAAGAATAAATCTCCCAGAACCACCAGGCTTTCTTGAAACCCTCCCATCACTTCAGGACAAGAGCTGTAACATCCTAACAGACAAGCTCACCGAAGAGATTAGTGCAAACTCCCTGAATTGGATAGGGTTTTTTAGTTGCTGTTGTTGTTTTACAGCCAGTACAGAACAACTAGCATCTCTCTGAGCATATGCTGAATCCCTCAGGAACAGGAGAGCCACTCTAATTCCTAAAGGCAACAGCAGAGAGGGACCTGAACCTTCCTCTGTTGTTCTGTGGAAAAATAAATAAATCTCTTACTTATTTAAGGGTAAAAAGAAAACAATATCTCAGTTCTGTGAATGTCTGAAACAAATGTAACTACCCTCAGGCAAGAAATGACAAACAGTTAACATACACAAGAATTTGTTTCACTTAGGACTTTTTAGCAATTACAATAATTAAAAACATCAGTGACATCTAAATTAGGAAGTGTTGGGGGTAGGGGGAATAAGAAATACCTTTCCTTAAGAAAAGTGAAGTAATTCAGCTTTCATAATTCTAGCACATTACTTGAAATTATAACGAGTTAAAGAACAAAAGAACACTAAAATTTTATATAAATCATAAGGGGTCTTTAAAAACATCCATGATTCCATCAGCAGCAGAGTGGAGGTGTAGTTTCTTGCCTGAGCTGGTAAATCATCATGGAAATTCTGCTAGGCTACTGCAAACAATGACCTTTGAATCCTTTTATCGGGTAAATTTCAGTGGTTTCTTTATCCAAGATCCTGTTGTATTTTTTTTTTTTTTTTGGATCACTAGTATAAAGCCTACAGAAAAAAGCTATTATGACAGCAAGAAACAAAAGAATAATGAGAAATTTTTTCAGGAATCCTTTTTTTTTTTCCTAAAAGGCTTTAAGAAAGAGTGTACTTAATTGTCAGCCATCATTATCTACTGTTCTCTTAAAGTCTTTACATCATTTAGGCTAAATTCTGCCACTCTGGGACATGGGGGCTGAAATCTAATCTGTAATGCTGGTTGCCACTGCCTACTCAGTGTCTCACCAACTCCTAGAAGGAGCAAAGTTCCTCCACAGGGACTTGTAAGGAGTACAGAAAACTATAATTATCAAAATGTTATTATGTGCATTTCAGAACAATCCTGTAAGAGCCATGTGCCCAGACTGCAGGAGCACTGAGCAACCCCTTGCCCAGGGATGTTGGCCAGCACATGAGAAGGTGATGAGTGTTGGCCTCTTTTGGGGCACAGTAACCACAGCAAGAGTGTCTGGAAAAGTAAAGTGTCTGGGAACTCATCAGACCAGTTAATAGCTGGAACTGCCTTCTATGAGCAGGCTCAAAAATAACACTAAGAATTACTAAACTGTGTATCAGTTATGATTTATCCAGACACAGTATTAGCCATTCTCCAGTGGCTCACCTTTCTGCTGGGTTGGCTTTTTTGCCCTTCTTCTCTTCCTTCCTGGTCACACACTAGCATCCATATTACTCTGAGTGACAAATCCTCATGAGGTCCACTGTATTACTCACACAGGTGTCTGAACTATCAGTTTGAGCAGGTACCCAGCTCATTACCTTCTGTTCATAATTGTTTCTTTTAAACTCTGTATCTTTTACAGTTTTATTACTATTTCATAGAACTTGTCAAGTTGGAAGGGACCACCACAGTGGGTCATTTGGTCCAACCTCCATGCTCAAGCAGGGTCATTCTAGAGCACATAGCACAGGATCCCATCCAGATGGCTCCAGACTATCTCCAGTGAGGGAGACTCCACAACCTCCCTGGGCAACCTGTTTCGGTGCTTGACCACCTGTAGAAGTTTTACCTCCTATTCAGGTGGAACTTCCTGTGCATCCGTTTCTGCCCATTGCCTCTTGTCCTGTTGCTTGGCACCACTGAGCAGAGCCTGGCTCCATCCTCTGACAGCTCCCTCTGATCCAGACAGACATTGATGAGGTCCCATCTCCAGTGTCTCTTTTCAAGGCTGAACAAGCCCAGCTTCCTCAGCCCTTCCTCATAAGAGAGATGCTCCAGTCTCCTAATCCTCTTCAAAGCCCTTCTCTGGACCTGCTCCAGGAGCTCCGTGTCTCTCTTGTGCTGAGGAGACCAGATGCAGCCTCACAAGGGCTAAGCAGAAGGACAGAATCACATTCCTAGACCTGCTGGCAATGCTCTTCTTAATGCATTCCAAGAAACCATTGGCCTTCTTGACCTCCAGTTTTACTTTTTATAGTATATACACTTACTTAAAATGTTTTTTAAAGCCTCTGAGTTAATTTTATCTACAAAATCCTTGACTGCTTTATTTACCATAGTTTATTAAAACTGAAAGCAGTTTGAAAGCTAATTTGTTTTCTTAATAATTTATGCCATTTTATTAAATTAGTTAAATAATTTATAAAATTAAAATAATATACTTTTTCTTTGTTTTCATTACTGTTTGCCATTTCATTTGAATTGGCTTTGACCTGACATATTGGACCTACACAGGTAAAGAACCTAAATATAGGTCTAGAGCTATTAACTGTATTATTTTAATGGACCAAACCTAGTCCAAGCAAAACTTTGTTTTCATCTGTTTCAACACAGTCAATACCTGCCATTACTATAAAAAGCTTCCATGAGAAATAATTTTGAGCAAATCACAAACAAGAAAATTACTGGCCTAATTTAATTACTGTGTAATTAGATCAACTTCTTTCTCTGTGTGAATGTAGTCAATAACAACAGTACTATAATTATAATCTACTGAAAAAATAATCACACACCACTTAAGCAAAGTATCTACTGCTTTGTCAAAATCACAATACTCTACTGAGACAAGTTGTTATCAGCACAATTTCCCACAAACCAATGACTTTCCATGGGCACAGCTTCCCAGCAGCCAGCTTCAATGGTTATTATGGATTTCATTTTTTCAAGGAGCACAGCTCTGGGACAGTTCACCATATGGCTTCACCTCATGAAGAGAACCGAGGATCTGAGTGATGTTATATAAGAAAAAAAAATAAATTAAAAGATAGTGAGAGTTGCTGAGCAACACAGTATCTTTCCGGTTACAGTCAAAAAATTTGCCTGTCAAGGGATTCTGGTTTTGAGCTGTTTCAGTTTGAAGCTTAGTGTAGTTGTCTCTGCAGATCTGAAACAGGCAGGCAGTCATCTTGGTCAGATCCAGATCCTGAACCAGCTGACATTTTGATGCCAAATGTAAGCAAAACATAATTATCCTAGGTATTTCTTCTAGTAATATATACAGATATATACATACGCATCCATGCATGCTTTTAAAGTACCTAAAGCAGATAGTAAAAGCCTTTGATTGCAGATGATCAAAATTCCTTTACTTTTTTTTATAATTATCCATCCTATAACAACTCCTAGGCTTGGGATTATCTAGTACTTGAAGAAACTTAGAACACCTAACAAGACATGGAGCAAGTGAGGCATACATGACGTTTTTACCACATTTGTTGGCAGCAATATAACTGAAATATCCAGAACTGTTCTGTGTAGGGAAGCAAGGTACAAGATTTTCCCACAGCCAAAACAAAAATGCCCCAAACAACAGAAAATCCCTGAATTTATCACAGAAGGCACTTTATACTTGCAGCAGCCAGTTTCTGTGCTCTTGACCCTTATTAAAGGTTCCTGGAATCCTCAAGCTCAGGAGATTCCTGCTGCCAAGTCTACTACCCACTTGGCTGAATCAGACATGAATCACAAATCGAGACAAAGATCTCAATGGGTGGGAGGTGAAAGAGCAAGTTAAGAAGGAGAATGCTCCCCAAACGTACGTGAGTGAACCCTCACCTTTATCACCGAGCTTCTGAGTGCAACACTTAATTCAGCTCCCAAGGTAGGGTAAGGCTCCTGCAGCAATTCACTTAGCCCCATTACTACCACATTTCACCTTCTCTTGGTCCTGGGCAGGAAACAGGTTTCTGAAGCACCAAACACTAATACACACAGGAGTCAGTGTTTAGGAATAGAGGAAAAGCTATTTGGGACCAGAATTTTGCACTGTGTTAACTGACATCTGGCCAGCCTGGTCCAGAGTCCAGAGCTCAAGCATCAGCTTTGGAAAGTCTATGCCCTGACATGCAACAGCATCATTCTTCACGCTGAGGTCTGTGCCAATCAATGCCAACTGGTAATTTGGCTGAATCACAGCAAATGGCCCTCTGCCAGGGCAGCTGTGTTACTTCAAATGCTGCTGCTCAAGGAATACAGTGTAACCACATCCCTGGTCAAGGATATCCCTGAGCCTTCTCCAGGCTCTGGATGCCTTGGAGCCCTGACCATCCTTGTATCTAAGTCCCCAGGGGAACTTAACACTCCCTTCTCTGTCACACAGTTGATCTTCCCATGATGTAGGAGTGCCAGCTGGAGCTGTAAGACTGATAATCAACAGCAAGGGAGAACACGCACTCCTGAAGAGCAGCAGTTCACATGCTACACCAGCAGCCTCCTGATCAGCACCTCTCATCAGACTGCCAGGCAAACTGTGAACACACCTTCATCTCTCCCTCCCCCTCTTTCACCCTCCAGACTCCAAACCTTAGAGGAGAAACAGAGCTCAGCCTGTTCTTAGCCCTTGATGCCCCTGGCTTTGCACTCAGCCATGGGTGAGGACCACAGCTGCTCAACCAGCATTTGGCAGGTGTATCCTCTGACTGCAGGCTTCCATTTCCTGTTTGTGCTGCACTCACCACGGGCTGGGCTAAAGCTTCAGAGTCATGAGAAACTTAATGCAATAAGCAGAAACAACACTGCAAGTCAGAAGCCTCAGGTTCCTGTGTTTTCTCCCCTGTGGTGCCTCACCATGCAGTGAGATGTACACTTAATTTGATTTTATGACTCTGTAGGATAGTTGGTAAGCTTGCAGGGTGCTCACCATGTCTGGATTAAAGGAAGAAGTGAAGGTAAGAGAAATGGATGGTCAGTATCAGACTCAGTTACTAGGAGCACAAAATCCCACGACCATCCCACAGCTGGATTTTACTTGTACACTCCAGGAGCACTTCCCCTCCAAATCAGAGGAAAATGAACTACAAAAAAGCAAAAGTCTTGCTTGCCTTCCTGCAAACTGCATCAAGAGCCACAGTCTGCTGACTACTCTGCAGGGATCTATGTCGACATTTTGTTTCTGGTTATTACCAGCTGAAATATCTACAACCTCTATATTAATCCTGGGCCAAAAGACAAAATAATAAAGTAATTAGATGGCTTCAAAGGTGCATTGTCACAAGGATTTCTTTCATTTATCTCACAGATACGTTGTAAAAGCTGATACTGTTGACTGAAAGACAGATTTTACTTCAACAAGAATAAACGTTTTCTGTTCTAAAGGATACTAAACTGTCTGTCTTCCATAGCAGGCACTAAACATGGCCACTATCCCTACTTTCACAGCTTGTAGTCTGCTCTGAAAGACACTGGCTCTCTAACGGGATGGAGCTCTGCCACCTGTCCTTAGTGAACACAGGAAAGCGGAACCAACAACATTCTGCCCCTAGCAGGGTTCTGCCAGAACATCAGTCTTGCTGGAAACTGAAATGTTATTATCCAAGAAGTAAATGGAAAGTTCCCACTGCAGGAAAGTTGACTCAGAGCCCAAACATTCAAGATTTATTCAGGCTGTCCATCACCCAAAACAGATATGTGGTAAATCAAACATCACTTCAGCAGATGGTGTGGCAGAAGGAAAGAAATCTTTCTTAACCTCCAAAACAACTGCAGTTGAAATCTTCAGAAACAGTCTAGCAATTTGACAATTCCCTGCCCGTCTTCCACACCTCATGGGTCACTGCCTGACATCTCGTCATGAGAAGGGGACATCTAGAAAGACAACACTCTTTACGTGATAAAATAAGCTCAACATTCTATGAGGTAGGACACAGAATTATCAGTTCCAAACAGGATGAATATTTGGAACTACTTAAAACCCGAAGAGATCCACACTTCTCTGTTCATAGACCAATAAATAGGTTCAGTCTTAAACATAATCACAACTTGTTAAGGCACGAATGTGTCATTTGTGAACTGTGCATGACCTCAAATCCAAATGTACAAGTGCCAATCCATTTAAATCAGGTGTGGTTTCTGCGTAACATCAAGAGAGACTGTTCTGGCAAGAAACCAGGAAATAACTTCAATAAGCTAATCTCCCCTGAGTGAATTTGGGAAGGAAGCTGAGCATGTGCTTCATCTTATTTGCTATGGTGGTGCAGCCTGTTACCTGGAGACACAGCTCTATCCTGCCTGCCCAGCAGTTCAGGGCTAAGCTCACCACCATTTTAACATCCCAGTGAATCAGAGGCCAGAGCAGAACTTCAGTCTGAAGAGACAAAGAGAAATAAAGAAAATTTTAATGCTTATATTTTCTTACACTTCCCTATTTGCCAGAAACTACTACCATCCAACAAGAATTGCAAAACTCTTTTCTACTAATTGGTCAAAGACCCCTCTCTTCCTATCCTCAGCAGTCTGGGTTAGTGGACACATGTTGAAAGCTGACCTTGCTTTCAACACATCCTCATGTAAGGGACCCAGAAGGTGCATCCCACACAGCTTTGAGATTCTGCCTGGAAGAAATTTAACAGTGGAAGACTATTGTACTGAAATTATTTTTTTCTATAAGAAAAGATAGGAAGTACAAGAACAGAATTAAGGCAGCTGCATGTATATATCTATATGCATCTGGAGAGGTTACTGACAGGAATCGATTTTTAAATTTTTTTACGTAACTTTTCTTTCCTACCAAGATAATTCTGCTTCTAAACTGTCAGACAGTCACTTGCAAAAGATCTGAGCAAATTTCACTGCTTCAGTATGGAATCTAGGTCCAGATATGTGCCCTTTCTCTGCTCCAGCTCCCACAACTGCAGGTCATAACAACTCTACTTCAGAACACTGTTGAATAATCAAAGTAATTAGTGCTTGTAAACTAAATTGAAGGCTCTCAAATGAGAGAGTCAAGTATTCAAATAAGCAGTTAGTAGTGTTAAGTGAAAAGACTTATTAGGGTCTAAAAATATGTCATGTGAAAAACAGATCACACACATACTGGTAACAGTTTACCAACTCTCTTCCATCTATCACAAGACAAAGTCCAGTACTCCACCACTCCTTCCTTGTCTCCTCTGAACTGCCTCTATCCATTATCCCCTAAAGAAGCATAAGGAGTTACTGCTTCACCTGTGGTGCACTGTACTGTTCAAACAGGGCCCACCCCTTGCCATGGAATGCAAGTGTCAACATGTGATAGGCACTACTGCTGAGCAGGGTGTGGTGTTTACCTAGGGGAAAGCCATATCCTTCAACCACTTTAATAACTCCAAGCTTCAACACAGTATAACTCTGAGATTATTCCAAACCACTCTGTTGAAAGGATTTTGAAACAAACAAACAAAAAAGACAACAACCCCAACCAAACAAAACCCGACACTCCTATTAATGGAATGCAGCAACGATTAAGAAACCTGTAATTCTACAGAAATGAGGACTCTTCACCTTATCCCACTGGAGCAAGAGGCTTACAAGGCAGTTGTTTGTTTTTGAAGCAAACCTGAGAAACTCTTCCTTCCCCAAGCCAGCCCTAAGAACTATGTAAGGAACACAGAGAAAAGATGATTTCTCCCTTGAGCAAAACTACAGGATCAAAAGATACTTTCTGTTAACAGAGCAACATAAGAGAGGTGAGTTGAATTCCACCTCTGTATCAGTAACAGCTAGCCCCAGAGACAAGGGGTTATTTAAGAGTTTAATTTCCATAATGTAGCCTTAAGAAAGAGAATCAAATTCAAACCTTACATAAGCACGAGTGACTCAACCAAAGACTGAAACTGAAACAAGGCATCTGTCTTCCTGAAGAGTTGTGGGTGTTTGAACAATAGCAAATGTGTTTTACGGAGCATGTTTCCTCTGCCCGGAAGGTAAACGTGTGTTCACCATCAGGATACTGGAGAATCCCACTTTTGTAGAAGCATAAGCATCAATTGCCAATTATTAAGATGCAAACCCACCTAAATATGAAGTAAAATAAACAGAGTGTAGTTTATAAAGACAATTTATCTATCAAAATTTTTATCTCATGGTAAAAAAGATTTTAAAGCCCCCATAAAACTTCAAAGAACTTCATACTGTTGGCTCCTAGCAACAGAACTGCAAGCCACGCTCCCGTATCCTGCACAACCACCTACACCAGCCTCCTGAAATATGGAGCAAGCAGCAGTTTCTGTGCCACATTGGACACAGGTAGCAAAACCCAAGAGCGACCAATATCAATTTCCCAGGGCTCAACAAAGAGAAGACAGATACTTGAAATGTCATTTGCAGAAGGGTGATGACCTACACTGAACACAGAGTAACAGGTCACACAGAGAAGTTACTTCACAAGCCAAGACTGATATTGCTGCCCATCTACTCTTTTTCTTGAAGTATGAGACATAGAAAGAATGCTGGTGACTTGGCTACATTCATCCTATAGTCCCAGACAGGATTGTTGCCTGTAAAATCAGAGGACTGAAAAGGCAGACTAGGATCAAGACACAGAACTATAGCAATGGAAGAGGATATATTTCTAGAGATTATAGAGAAAATCCCAATGGATAAACAGGGACAGAAGACAGATGATTAGTTATCAGTCACTCCAGTTTTAATATTGGAATGGGAAATCATAAAATCAGGACATCAGCCAGTCCTACTGCTGGAAAAAGACTTGGAGACTGTTGGCATAGTGATTAACAATCACTGGACTGTTAGAGAGCTCAGGATTTGCTCCCTTTCTTGGTGTCTTTGCTAAAAGCAAGTAATTTTCTTTGGTCTTGCTATGAATTTTGGAAAAAACAACCCAAAAACTGTTATAGGGGCCTGATTACTGCCCAAATCCAGGCAGACCATTAGTCCAGAGAGAATTCTATAGGCTTACTTCTTCCTAACACATAAAATATGGCTTCATTATTTTTTCCACTGACTGCCTTTGGTAGCCCTGGTGGCACCATGAACAAGTGATAGGCAAAAGCGCCTGGAAATCAGGAGTGTCCACTTTAAAATCATTTCATAGGTTCTTCAACAGAATGGCAGGACCTGTCCTGAAATGAGTACCTCAGGATTTAATTATTTACTCCTTCTGGGTTGGTACAAAGGCAAAAAAAATTCCTTGTTTAAATTCCACAAGCAAGGCAATACAAAGTGTATCAAATTATCAGCTCAAAATTCTGATACTCAGCATTTTGCTTTATCAAAAGTGAGAGCTGAAGCGTAGGAAGGTTTCTTAGTTTCTTCAGATTACATTTTCCTCTGAACAAAGCTGACCCTTTGTAGGGTCAGCAATGCTGTTCCTACAGACCATACATGGGTGGCAAAGGAGGGAGCCCACACCAAGCAGAGCTTATCATGATTAGAATATTCAGGTCAAGTGCACTTAGCCAACAACCCACTCAAACCCCACACAAGATAACAGCTGATCTGCATGCAAAAACACTGTTCACATAGATTTTTATCCTTTCTGCTGCATCACATAAGCATACAACAAAGGAGAAGCATACAAAGGCCATACTGACTTCTCTAGCTCTGCCTCTTTCAGAAGATCAGGGTCTCAAAACCCAGATTTCCTGCACAAAGCACCAGTGCACAAGGATTCTTTATATGTGTTTAATTTTCTGGTGATTTGCTCTTAGCTACCCACCTCAAAAAAGAGCTAAAATGGGTTTACTTCAGATTGAACAGTTCTATCAAAACCTTGAGTTGTTTCCAAAACTAGAAAAAGATTCATATTGACCCCACTACAAAATTTCTAGTGAATCCTCTGAAAAGCTTTTTAACCTTGAATTTCAAGAAAAGAGCCTGAAATCTAGGAAGAGGAGTGTTTTCAAAGCAGGAGTAAGGAATGGGAGGAGCAGAAGTCAACCTAACAAGGCCTGGCAAATTGTAAGAACCTCAAAATTAATTTGCGGTAGACTCTCATTAGTATTTAATTACCTTCTGTGGAGACTGCTGGGCACAGCACACACAAGGGATCAGCATAGCTCAGCTGTGAGGGATGTGTTCAGCCATGCACAGGAGGTGAGCTTGAGGAGGCTCAGCTGTGCCCCAGGCAGCTGTGAAGCAGGTTTTCCCCACACCAGAGGGCACCTGTCACGGTGCCTGCAGAGCCTCTCCAAGCGCAGCCCTCCTGTGAGTGCCCTCTTTAGCAAGGGCACGTTGCCCAGGCCAGGCAGCGCCGCCTCGCTCCACAGCGTGCATTTTGGAAAGTGGGGGGAAGATGAAACATCACTGCCTGATGTTAGCACCTTCCACCCCTGGAACATGCTCAGATTCAGAACCACATTTGTGCTGGAACTTTAATAATGCCTTAACTGCAAAACTGGGTACTCAGAAATTTTCAGAATTGAAGTTTTCGGTACAAACTTTAAGACAACTGTTACCGCAGCAGTAGACTGTTTTCCAAATTTAAATGAATTTGTTTTCACAACCTGTTCAGTGAAGTGTTTTATTCACAACTTACAGGGAAAAATACTGAAGGAAAGATGGGTTAATTATTTAGTTAGGAAAGTTATTCTTTGTTTATTTATAGTTACATAATAGTTATATTTATTTATTATAAAAACTAATTTTGAAAGCTTAAACTGAGGTGTCAGCTTTTGCTTTTTCTAATACCCAGTGTTATACAATAATGTAGAATAGTGCTGTAGAACAGCTCCCATTAACTTTGGCTGCATGTACAAATGTTCAGTGCTTCTGCTAGTAAGGCTCACTCTCAAGTTAGTAAAAAAGGAGAATGAAAAAAAAAATACTGTTATTTGCCATGGTGAAAGCCTCCATAAATAACTTCCCTAGTCTCTTACCAGGCAAAGAGGGACTGTGAAACTGTGAAAGGCAGCAGTTCTCCACATCAGCATTCAGCAGCGTTAAATTGGGAAGTCAGCCTTTCCCTTCCTGTGATCTGCTGCAGAGCTATCTGTGAATAAACAGAGGTTCTGCAATACATGTCATCAGACACTGTGGAACTGTAACTTATCCTTTGAGTTGACTGAAAATACAGAACAGTTGAAACTCATGAATTCTGTGCATCAAGTGCTAACCCTGCTTGTGATGAAAGACAGTAGAACATTAACATACCCACACTGCAGGCACGTGAATTCTTTCATTACATACACTTTCAATGTTTGACTAATGACTTCTTAATATAGTTGTCACATGTTCTCCTGCTTTTTTTGACAATGTATTTTCCTTGAACTTTAAAGCAATAATCTCCTTGCCTATTAAGTTTTGCTTTTCCCTCTAGTCCTTCCTCTCACATTTCCAGTAGCCTTCCCAACCCCCGTCAGTCATTCCCCTTCTGTCTGGTTGTCACAACCCTCTTATCTCCCTCATCTCCAAAGTTCTGCTCTTGAGTAGCCTGCATTAGAACCTTGCAGCTACCCTTTGCAATGTGTGTACCCATAAGACTGGTGATTTGAAAGCACAAGACAGAACCACTACCTGCGCCACGTGCTCAGAGGTTCTTTGAAGGTTTTCAGCAGAGGTGGTGATTTCAGAGCATCTGAATAGTACCTCCAGTAGTGGAAGGTGCTGACACACGGCAACAATGCTCCCTCCATTTCCAAAGTACGTGCTACAGAGCGAGCCAGCGCTGGCTGGTGCTGGTGAGAAATGCCTTCTTGTATGGGAAAACTCAATTCACAGCTGCCTGGTGCTCAGCTGAGCCTCCTCAAGCTCACCTCCTGCGCCTGGAGTGGGACGGCCCTCACAGCTGAGCTCCATCGATCTCTTGTGTGCCCACAACACTAGACTTAGACTAGCACCAGCATCTCAAAGGTGAGAAGTAGAAGTCTGCATTTGATTCAACACTCCACCACAGGAAGCAAACGAAGTAGAGCACAGAAAAGTAGTTCTGTCTTGAGTGAACATCACTAGAAAGAACCGCTGCAGCGTTCTCAACTATATGGAGCTGCTTGAAAAGAGCTGAGACACAAAGACAGCTGTGTTCTCTGTAGCAGCTCAGAGTAGTGAATGCACCTATAACTAAGACTGGATCACTTTATGTTGGGATGTGGCAGAGACCAGGAGACAAAATCAGTTATATTGATAATGAATGATGATTTCTTACCATCACTGAAAACAAAGACCTTCTCTCTCTATGCAATGTTCAATGTAATTTATCAAGAGACATTATTCTTATCACGTGGAAGTTGTACAAAGTATGTATGAAGTTGTAGGAAGCAGTTTCTGCTGATAGATCCCAAGTGAACTGCGCCATTCCCACTAACTCACACAGTTCTGCAAAATTGTTAATCCTCTGGATGAATCAGACACATTTCAGCACCAATGACACCCAGACATAACCTGTTTCTATACATATTCTTTATCACCTGTAATCACACCTCTGTTAGAATGTGGCTCATGTATAGATGAGGTCAGAAGTCTGAATAAGAATGGCAGAATGAAGTTAAATGTGAGTATAATAAATATGGTATTAGTGGGCTAATAGAGGTAAACATTTGAAAGTGTTTGCATCACTGTGTCACCTTACCTGGTTATTTCAGCCTGTAAATATGGAGTGCTCCTGGATTCTGGGTTAATGCCAAGCTCCCACAAAGCAGTGTCTGTGTCATGCTTGCTACAGTCACCAACTGGCCTGGAAAGTCTGTCCCAAGCTCTAAATCTGGATCGTGGCAAGTGCTGCTTCATATGAGCTGTCAATTTGTCTTTGGCTAACTTCTTCGCAAACTTGCCAAGGAATAGAAGATTTGCGAAGGAGCAACAATAGCCAGGCCTGATGGGTTCAGGGTAGGTTTCTATAGCATCAGTCTCACACCTCCATGTTTTGGAATGTAAAAGACTTCATTCCTTGTGAGAAGCTCAGCATTCATCAAATCCACTCAATGTACAAAAAATCCACTCAAATGCTGCTGGTTATGTGTTATCCCAGAAAGCATTCTCCATTACTGACTGGAATGAATCAGTTAAGCATTGGAAACAATACAGCAAAGTATTTGCTAGCCTGACACTGGATGAACAGGTAGCCTCTCACCCTTCCCTATGCTTTTGTTCAAAAGGACTTGATGGAGACTAACACCTGCTTCCACTCCCCTCCTTTTTTATGATATTTTTCCCCAGGTATGCTATGCTCTGGACAGACAATGCCATCTTACCCAATTTGTGAGCTTTTGAGATGAAGCTCTGCTGGTAGAGAAGAGCACTTAAAACTCAATTTAAACCTACGCTGTGCAAGATCCAAATTAACATGGACTGACAAGCCAATTTTCTCTGCCTCAGCCCCCTTTTGCTGCAAGAACTACCCCGACTGTGAAATAAGAGAAACAGACCCAACTGCTGCTGTACATCAGATCACCTTTTCTTTCCAAGATGTGTAAAGTTAACATTACTTTTTCTGCCACCACATTTTACAGATAATCACTACAAAATGCCATATGATGATCCTTAGTTTTTCTCGGCCCCTGCTAAACAAAACAGCTATTTACCACATAAATGCAATGTGCATTCTCAGCTTCCAACATTAAATTGCATCGCATTGTGAGCATTTAATCAAAACGATCTACTTTAACACATTCCATTTATAATAAACTTTAGATGTGAGTTGAGGTAATTTTTGAATATGTTAACTACCACACTAATTACATATGGTAATCAAATTAACCAGTTAAAAAATATTCACTCTAATCAAACCAATCTAACAGGGTAATAGTGTCAGAACCCAAAAATATACAGACATACAAAATTTCCAACCTACTGCTCCAGCTACTACCCTTATTCCTTTTAAGACTGGCATGGGTTTTCACAAATAAAATATAAAAAATAATATAAAAGAATAAAAATATACTTAGGTATGACCTGTTTAAATATGCATCACCCAGTGATGAGGAGTTGCTGTTACTTTTTCCCACCTTTCCAGTTGTAACAAGCACTATAAGGAGGTTTGAACTATAAAAGTGGACATACAGAGAAACTTCTACAACACACCCAACACAGCAGGTCCATAAGAAAAAGGTTATCACAGAGTTCTCTCAGCTTTAGACTGTATGCCCAAACAATATGTCCGTTAACATATGAGAAATGAAAATTATCAGAGTGAAATTGATTCAGAAGAGAAGAATCTTGTAATCTCTAAGTCACCATTTCAGCTATATCCAGAATTAGAAACTCTTATCTGATAAGGCATTTAATTGCCTCTCTCTCAACTGATTTGAGAAGTGCTAAGTCATTTCCTTATAGACAAGAATCCACATTTACTACTAAAAATTTACCATTAGACCTGATACTGCTGATGTTTCGATATACTCTACCACTGCGATGTACAGTGGTGAAGAATTCATGCACAAACTGAGAGATGGCTCTCAGTCCAGAGTTTTGTTCCAAGTTCTGTGCAAATACAGAACATTACTGCTGTTCACCTCAAATTTGTTCAATATACAATGGGAAGATTCCAGTACTACTTGGGACTATCATAAATCTGCATGTTTTTAGCAGCATGAAATGTATTCCATTAAAAGCAGCTGCTTCATGAGCAGAACACTAGAGAAGCTTAGTTTCTACTTCACTGGCATCTACTGTCCTGCACTCTTATCAGAGTATCTACAGCTTGTCACTGTCTTCTACAAACTTGTTCCAAAAACCCATCAACTTCCCTAATATTTCCACACCTCCTCATAACTTTCTCCCTTTCACCCCTGTGCCTCAACTAGCACCTTCCACATTCCCTAACCTCACCAGCCCACAGCACCGTATGATCCCTCCCATACTTTCTCCTAATTAGCCTCAGGAGAGGAGACACTACCTGCTGCAGCTGGATCCAGCATGGCAGCACCTATGGACTAGCCAATATGCCAATTTGCCAGTCAACAAGCCAAACAGAAGAGAGCTGTTAATATCCCTTAGGACCTTCTCCCCCCGAGAAGAAAAAGCATGACTTCTTTTGGTTTCCTCTTCCACCCAGTCTGACCTTTGTGAAACTTTAAAGAGCTCTTGAAGAAACTTTGAGATGTCTGTGCCGCTGCCAAATTTGGCTGAAACCTACTAAAGCAGTTGAAATTGAATTGATAGAGTGATTACACAAGCTTTCTTTCCTTTGGAGAGTAGGCTAAAATCCCATTAACAGTCTTACTTATGTCATCCCGTCATTCCTATTCTTTATTTAAAAATAACAATTTTATTCTACTGCATTAGCTTATGTAATCCACCCCTGAGCCAAAGTAGTTGAAACTTTCATTCTGTATTTATTAATTTATTTAGTTAGTTATCTATTAAGTGTGTGTGCTTTTCTATACACTTGCCCATTTTTAAGATACTTGATGCTATGAAAAATAACATCAAGAAGATCATTGAAACCAAACCAAATGCACTTCCCTAAAGAATATCCCCCAAAGTTTCTCGACTGGTATCACTGCAGGCAAGAACTGAACTGCTTTTTCTGTAGCAAACTGTCAGCTGTTCTCATGGTTACGGTTCCAGAAATTTGGAATGACAGGTCACAGTTATGAAAATGAGTAGATTTATTTGGCATGCTTCTATCCAGTAAATAACATTCTCCTATAAAGAGGACAAGAGGCTGCTGTACATTATCATGGTGTTTATTCTCTGTGAAAACCACTCTTCAAAGTCTCTGTCCCAACAAAGAAGGTGCTAACCAGACTTCGTACTTCTCAAAACTGCTCACTCACAGAATGAAGACAAAAATACGTAACTCATGTAGCCTCTCCATTACTATAAAGCCACCACTGATGTTTTCACTGCAAGATTCAGCTGTGTATATACACCTCTCAGACAGCATGAAGCAAGGCTACAAAAGCATGCTTCCCATTTAAATGTAGGAATGTTAGCTTTTGCCATAGGGTAAAATCTATTCTGTCAATTGGCTATTTAAAAAATAACCAATATTTCTTAAGTTAACTGCCAAGAGTTGCAAAGTTCCAAATATGGCATTATGCAGTTGCCATTAGCACAGCTTTGCACAATCGGTTTTCACTGAACTCCAATCTGAACAAACAGGACAGCAGCAGAATAGGCTTCTCTCATACTTTCAGCCCTCCATTGCTGGAAGGGTCTTCCTTCAGGAAAGCCTGGACAGCCCAATTTCAAAGCCTCTGCTAATTACTGCAAAATGGCATGAATAACTTATGCAGAGAAACTGGAACACCACCCACTGAGCTTCTCTCAAAGGTGGGCCTGCCCAGATGCGAAAAGCACTTTGTCCCAGCGAACAGCACTTCATCCCAGCGGAGCCAGGCTGGCACTGCACTGTCATCCTCAGCCATCGGCCCCAAGGTATTCACTGCCCCCACACGGGCCCTAACACTCCAGGGACATGCCCACGTACTGTTCTCAAGAAGAAACAAAAATCATCGTCATGATGTGTCAATCCATCCAACCCCAAATGCTCTGCGAAATACTTAACTGAATCACTCATCCTCTTGGAAAGTTGTTTGCCAAGTGAACTACCAAGGAGAGCTGTCCTCCAAGGTATACAGAGACAGCACTCCCAAGCATACGAGCCTGAGATTTAAGGCCTGAGAACTCCAGGGCAACAAGTCCTGGACACAGAGCCTCTTGAGCTTCCCATCTCACACACAGTCCTGCACAGGCAGCTTGAGAGCCCAGAATATTTCAGACTCAACTGCATCTTGATCTCCAGGTCAACAGTAGAGAGGCCTAGGAGGGCCTTCTTCAACTTAGGTCTCAAGTTCCTGGGTCTCCAGATGGAAGCCTTGAAGCTCTGATAACAGGAATATTATCAGAACTTCTACTCCCACAGTTGAGGATTTGGGCAAATTTCCAAGGTCCCTGGTAGGCATTGGGGAGCCTGGTAGGCTTGACAACCCAGCAGTTCTCTGAGCACTGGTCTGAGCTTAATCATAAGGTGCCAGGCTCCAAATTAACTTCTAATATTTCCTGAGAAAAGTCTCAGGGAGGTCCCCAATACAAGAGAGGTTTTAAAATGTCAACATTTCCCATGAATTGGGAAGCAGTAATTTTGGCGCACCTCTGATTTGAATTTCCTTCAGAAAAGTCTCTATGCTTTATGTTCCGCTCTTAGAACAAGCCTTCACCTATTAAAATACACTGAAAACAATAAATATGAATAAAATGTTCCAGACTGCCTCTAAATAAAATCTTAAAAATATAAAACCATTCCACAGGTTATCCTAAAATTTGCAGTTCTTTCCACTTGCATGTGCGTGCCTTGAACTCAAAGCCTTCCGTCCTAAAACAAACATTCATCCTGCCTCAAGATTTATGATCTGAAGGGACACATCCTGTAAGGCTGAACCCCCAGAGGTTCAAAGCATAGACTCCAACTTTGGCATGGTATGAAGTCACTGCTTTGCTGAAGAAACAAGACTGGACAGCATTGTCCAATACCAAAAGACATCAATCACCAGAACTGTCCTGGATGCCTCTGGGTATTGGTGAGAAAACAGTAAGGCCACCTGAGATGAAGGGCAGTGAACCTGACCGCAGGAGAAACAGCAGCTTCCTGTATTTCAGCTCTTGGTGGGTAATGCAGCAAGTTAGGGAAGGATGAACCATGCAAGCAGTCACTGAGCAGGTGAGCCCATATATTAGGTAGTGCCATGAAGCTCTGCTCGTTTAGAGTCCTAGGTACCAGTCCCTGCTCTGGTTTCACAACTTGCCACAGAAGCGATAATGAGAGAAAGTAAATCAGTTCCTGGTGCACAGTTTTCCCCATATTCCCCTACACAGCAGGTACGGAAATGTAACTCAGCCTTTTAAAACATCAAGTATTTTACCTATGTTGAGGGAATACTTACTTTACCAAGGAGGCATTAAACAGTCCTGCAGCTGCACTCTGGAAAACTGCAAAAACTTTTTCAGGAACTGAGTTATTATAATACGATCAAAGTTCTCATTTTCCCCACACACCTAAATGAACAGAACAGTCTCTCAGAGTTTAATTTATAATATGGGTATTTTTAGTTTGTCTATAAATCAATGTTAGAGATCTCCTTCTTTTAATATTTTATTTTCTTGTAATTAAAAGGTGACTATAAAGTCTTCCTAGAAGATAGTACCACTCACATGATACTGCATGTCAGACTACAGAGAAGGATACACTCCCAATCACTTGGGTCTCAATACTGTATTTAGTACCAATGATTTAGGAGATGCAGAAGCATAACCTTTGAGGCAGCACAGCTTCTCATCTGAAGAATCAGTTTTGCTTCAGTCTATATTCACACAGTTTAACCAGCTGCCACAATGCCATCCCAGAGTTCTCTTACTGCTGAAGCGTCATCACTTAATTCTTGCTCCCCATTAACCACACATACTGCCAGAACAAGGATATTGAGTCAAATGATCCTATGGGCCTTTATTATCTTTAATTTCTGTTCTTCTGATACTTTCACAAAATCGTATAGCATGTATTTTAGAAAAGAAAGCAAAACAACAGTAATTTTTTTCCCCTGCAAACCAGATTCTATCTCAGAATCAAAAGTACAAACTAAGTATTATTATTATTACAGGTTTCTTGATACTCAAAATGACAAAGTACAAAACCCTTTTGTTTTTTTCTCTTCCAAAATCAGGCCACAAGTTGATGCAAAGAAAACCAATATCGTGCATAGCATAGTTCCTGTACTATGTGTCCTTTAAAGTAGCAAACCCACAATTACCATGAGAAAAGTCCAGCTGGAGGTATCACCTACAAGTTGCATTACTTCTTCTTTATACCTTTTTTATCAAAGCATATGTTCTGCTTGAAAACAATTCAGCACCAATGAGTTGGCAGTAGAACAACAACTTAAGCAGTGGTGTCAATGAAGGTGGGAGGGGGAATTCACTAAAGCTACATTTTTCAGGCACAAAAGCCTGAGAAGCACGCTGTATGGAGTCAGGCAAATATACATCAAAGATCATGAAAAAGCAACTAACTATATGCCTTCAAAAGTGCACTTCATGGATGAAAGCTGCCAAATTACAGAGGGGATTTACTGAGAAGAATGTGTTGCTGCCAGAATGGACAAAAGCATGCATTCTATCCATTCCAAGCTCCTCCCCATCTCCTGTCATGCTCACAGCAAGAAGCGGCTCAAAAATTGACAACCACAGACTCCAAGACTGAAAGAGACAAAAAATACCTGCTGGGAAATGCCTGGAAAAATTTTATTTTGAGCATCTGACACAGGAGACTGGAAAAAAGAAAAAAAAACAACCCACTTATGATCAAAAAACATCTCCTCATATTCTTGGGACATAAAGTACAATTCCACAGCAGAAAGAAACAGCGCACACCTGGTCGGGCTTTTTAGCAGCCCACGTGCAGAAGCGCTTTTCCAACAGGCGCAGCAGCCCGTGCACGGCAGCGCACTGCTGCCGGCCCAGGACAGGAGTTTCCCGGAGTTTGCGTGGAGTTGGGTCACGGAAACCTCACTCCAAGCGGGAGCATCTGGTGGCCCCTGAAGCCAGGGAGGCGCCCAGCTGCCCGGCCAAGCTGGTCCGGGGAGGGGATAGCGCGTCCTGGTCGAACCTCTCACCCCGCGCCCCTACCTGGCTCGTGTCCTCGCCGTGCTCCAAGTGCACGATGCCCTGGCTCCTACACTCCGTGTCGCTCAGCACGTCGTCCTCCGAGTCCTCCAGGAGGGACGAGGAGCCGGTGGAGGAGACCGAGGAGTTGGACAGCCTGCGGGACTGCAGGTGCAGCGAGCTGCCCGTCCTCAGCCCGCCGCCCTCCGGCCGCGCCGGCCGCGCCTGGGGGCTGCCCTGCGCCTCCTCGCTCTCCTCGGCGGTGACGGTGAGCCGGGGGATGACGGGCGGCAGAACCCCGTTCGGGGGTCGGCAGCCCCTCTTCGGCCGGTCGGGCAGCTGACGGGCGGCGGCAGCGGCGACGGCGGCGCAGCGAGCCTCGAAGAGGGAGCAGAGCTCCCCCACGGTCAGCCGCTTAGCCCGGCTGAGCTCCGGGCTGCTGTGCAGCCCCGCGCGGGGCTCCATGGCGGGGTCGGCGCCGGGCGCCTGCCGAGCAGCGCTCCAGGACCGGCGGCCGGAGGCGCGCATGGGGGAGCGCCGCGCCGCCGCCGGGGAAACTTCTTTGTGGCTCAGTCAGCCTCCCGCGGCTGCCCGGAGCCCGGCGGAGAGGCGCATCTCCAGCCCGCCCTGCCCGGGCAGCTCTGAGTCACCCGCGGCGACAGCCGGAGGCTGCTACCGTGCCCGCTGACCCGGCGCCAGGGCCATGGGGGCGCGCTGAGCCCGCCCGATCGCCCGCCCGCCGCCACCGCCCCGCTCCGCCTCGGCGCTGAGGGGAGGAGCGAATCGAATCGAATCGCATGGAGTCGAGTCGAGTCGCGCCGCGGGAGCCCCTGCCCGCCCCTTCCCGCCGCCGTCACCACCACCCTTTTGGTTTCGCTTTCCCTGCGGCGGCCCCCGGGGAGCGGCCTGGGGGTGTCCCGGTGCCTGTCCGGGTGTGGCGGCCCCCGCCCGCCTTACCTCCGCTCCCGCCCGCCGCCCCTCGCCGGGCCGCGGCTCCCCGGGCACGGCGGCTGCGCAGCCCGGCGCGCCCCGGCCGCCCGCGGGCCGGAGGGGCGGCGCGGCCCCACAGCCCACCCCCGGCTGGGGACGCGGCGGAGGTGGCCTTTGACCCGCCCCGGGGGCCCCTCAGGGCTGCGTGTGGCGGCCCGCGTGTGACCGTCCCCTCGGTGCACGCTGACACCGGCGGCACCTCCAGGCCTCCGCGGCTTCCTGGGGTGGCTCAGCGGACCCCGCGGGGGCGGGGGTGTGACTGGGCTGTCACCAGCCCGCGGGGACCCGGTGGCCGTGCCTGAGTGACCCGTGCGCCGTGCCAGCAGCTGCGGGCGCTCCCCCGGCGGGCTACGAGCGGCGTGGGACGGGGGCTTGGGGCAGCGCCGGCCTCCCGGGAACTGGCTGTCAGTCAGAGCCTTGCCTACGGAGCCGTGCTCAATCAGATTCCCTTAAGCCGCCGGTTGCTGCGATACCCCCGCCCCCTTTATGAACGAATTTCAGCGTTTGACACCCCCGGCCTTGGTACTTCTTGCCTGCTTCACTCCCACTCTTTACCTAAAATGTAACCCGTGCTGGGCTGCGCCATGTGTTGTAATTGTAGCTATTAGGACCTTTGGAACAGGAAAGGCGTTCTACCGTAGGTTTACATCAGCTGAAACGACTGCTAAAATTAATAATTTTGGAACCAAATGCTAATGTCTTCAGCTGAGTTTTTGCTCATTTATCTCATTGTTTCCTTGTACTCTCCCATCTGTCTCTCACCATCTGCTCTCTCTTGCCTGGTTGGGAGCTCCACACCCAACGCCGTCCCAGCCCGGGCCACGGCTGGGACTCCTCCCTCCGGTGATGCTATAAATGCCTTGCTAACTTGTCCTGTGGTTCGGTCAGATTATTGGCTGCAGTTGATTATTTTACAGCCTGATCTGGTAGGTTACCTTTGAAAAAGCCTGTTCCAAAAGGCACCACACAACGTGCCTTCTCCTGAGGTGGCTCACTGTGCTTCTCGCAGGGCCCACAGCTTGTGAATGCTCAGCAGCAGACAGAAAGGCAGCTGGGAAACTTCATAAATAATCTGTCATCTTTGCACACTTTTCTGAAACTAGGTGGTGCCTAGACAAGTATTTGGAGAGTCTTGATTTTTAGCTTATGAAAAACAGTGGCCAATCCTTGTGGTGGACTTAGTTTTGTGCAGAAGCCATTGTGGGAGTTCTCCCAAGGTGTATGTGATGGGGGAGGCAGGGCTGACAGCTACCGCCAAATTATGTGAAAACACAACCAGTAAAGTGCACTGTAAAACGGTTGGCAGTGCAACTTTTCTCCAACAGGCAGTGAGAACACCAAAGCACCTGTAGGAGGGTGTTCCTTCATGGCAGGAACATGTAATGGATTCATATTTTTTCTGAAAGAGGGTAGTCACTGCTTTTATTATTAATTTTGCAATTAGTTTCAAATTTCATGTAGCAGAAAGGCAGTCTCAAAACATGAAAATTGGTTAGACCTAGTATATACCTAAAGTCATAACAGTTCAATCAAAAGCATGATTTTACAATTGATGGTTTTATAACAATACTCACAGTAATAAATTTATAGATAGAGCAGAAAATGCAGAGGGTAGTTTTAAATGGGTATTCAAGATTATACACACACATAAGCTGGACCCATGTAACTCTTTTATGAGTTACTGTGGCAGCTTCTGGCTGTAGATAAGCAAGCTGGAAAAACATATTTATTCACAGGAGAGGTGTTATGTGTAAGCTTTCACAGGGCAAACAGGAGCCTTTCAGGAGAGCCCTGCTGCATGTGGAAGGACATTTCGGTTTCCAGTCTCTTTTAGCCGTTGCTCTGTCTGCTGATTCTGCAATTACAAGATTAAGTGTGGTCTATGATGAGGAAACCTTATTTAGGAAACCTTAACCTTGGCAACGGTTCTGGGACTACCAACTCAGATCAGTTATAAAATATAATTTAAAAGATTTTACTTTCAACTAATGAAGATGGGAACAAAAACACACATTGTAATCTTAATGAGTACATGTATAAAAATTGTGCTTTTATAATATTGATTAGTGATGATTGCTTGGATAAGGTTAGATAGGTTTAATTGACTTCATTTATAGCACATCTGCTCTAGAGACATACTGGGCTCTGAAGTTTACATAAGATTTAACTCAAAATCTTTCAAAGCTACCCAGAGAATAAAGAGATTCTTCTGTCAGTATCACCACATTTCCTTGTAAGTGTACAGCTGTTTTAACAAATGGAATGGTAGTGTCTGAATCTCTGTGTCCTGACCAAGTGCTGGTGACTTGTACTTTTCGCTTGTGAAATCCTGCATTCCTGACAGGACGGAGCTGCCTGCGTCCACTGGTGATGCTTGCCAAGAGTTGGCTCTGATAAGATACAGATAAATATGTCCCTGTTGTACAGATGGCTGAACTGATAGACTGTACATGAGTTGACTACAGACATATAGTTAGGGGCAGGAACAGGGAGCTTCAAATTTGCTCTGTGCTACTGCAAACGCCAGGTCACGTTCCCACCTCCAGGGGTGATGCGTTTTGCTTATTGCAGTCATTCTGGCTCATATCGGTACTGCTGCACACTGCCAGGGTTTCACATTTCACACACGCCTGCTACAAAACCAGCTTTCTGCTTTTATTTATATTGGCAAAAATAAAAGCCTATTTTATTCCCATGAAATCCTTTTCTAAACATTGTTATCATTAACATATTGCTTATTTCTACTTCCTTTCGGTTTGCGTTCCCATAGGCTGTCTAAGCCTTGACGATACAGAGGCAAAGATGTGATGGACATTTCTGAATAGATTAGAAAGGTTTTGTGAAGACAACAGTTTAAAAATGATCTAGAGAGGAGCCTTGAGTTTACCTTGGCCTGTGTAGTACACACATAATTTTTCACTGCCCACCTGAGATTTCTCAGAGACCTTAGAGCATGACAGCTGAGAAACGCCACCTTCTTCAATTCCATGCTGAGCATGACCTCAGAATGCCTGAGAGGTACTTGAGAGCTACAATTTGCAAGTCTCTCTTGGATGCAACAAACACAAACATTTATTAGTAGTTACCATAACTCTTTCAGGGTATAGCTGGGGAGAAAAAGAGTTGGGCGTGGTTTTATACAGAAAGGCCCTTTTTCCAGAACTGGAAGAAAGGCACATGGCACAAGTGCTGGCTGTGCCTAAGGGGAGATCCCAACTCGCCCACAGCCATTCATGCCTGAGGCAGAGTTTCCCCTCCGTGGCTGAGATGAAAAGCACATCTCTTCCTGGGAAGCCAAGGGGGGAAGCAGTGGGTGGGCTGCCTGCCTCTCAGGAGTGGTGTCAGGAGCAGCTGTGCCAGGGAATGATGCTTCTCTGCACAGAGGGGGTGGGAGCAGGGCAAGTGGTGGCATGGCCAGCCTGGTGGAGCTGGCAGAGGAGTGGCAGCAGGGACAGCAGGCAGCCTCAGTGGCTCATCACCAGCTCCAAAGGGTCTGGGGACCCTGGCTGTGTGTTTTAGTTGTCCTGTCTTTGCTGCTCATTAGACAAAGTGAGCAAGTTAGTGCATGTTAGTTACACTCACATCCTCTTTTTGTCATAGAAACACAACCAGATCAAATTTTGCAAGTTCACAGCTGCTGCATGCAAGAGGAGGATGAGACCCCAAACACGGGTCATATGATGTTAAAACAATTGTTGCAATAAATGGGAGCGCTTTGGGATTTATTTTTGTAGGCTATTTGCCAAATTTCTCTATGCAAAACATTTATATATTTTTGATATAGAGTCTGGACACATAATAAATGAAAGCTATATTAAAAAAGATAAAAATGGGGGAATGTTTTTTACCTAAGAAGAAGCAAAACTGTAACTGATCTAAGTGGATGGATCAGACGAACCTGAGAGACAATGAACTATGAAGGTCCCCTCGTGGCTGGGATTAAAATTACATTTCCAAGTCACGCCTGCACAAAGTACCTCCGACTATTCAGCTGCCTCACACTTAAAACTGAAGAGAGGGAGACAACACACCTCAGGCATAGTCAGATGCCACTGCCCCCTTGGAAAAATGGGTGCAAGTGTTTGAGATCACGAGGTGATAGGTGTGACAGTGAGAAAGGACACAAAGGATCAGGCCACAGGGGAGGAAGGAGTGTGCACAGCACCCCTGCTAACAAAATGTCTGCTGGCATATAGAGCATAGGCTTACTCTGTTGGGAAGGGTAGGGGAGAACTCTGGAAATGAAAGAGCTACACAGGAGGTAAAGGTCAACACAGAGGGGGAAAAACCTGGAAGAAAAAACATTTTTCTCCCACATCTGTACCATCTCATGCTGCAGGCAGTTGCTGTTCTTCATCATGAAGGAGGAGAAATGCCTTTTCTTCTCACTTCCCTCTCACTACTTTTATCCCTCACATTCTTCCTGCTGGACTAGGGGCCAGCATATCCAGGGAAAAAAATAAAATGGGGGAGGAGAAAAGGTCCCAGGTATGGTATTCTATGACAGGAAATGTGTGCTGAAAGGAGCAACCAGGTAGCAGCATCACTGGCTGCAGGTTGTTGGTTTGGCATGTGAATTGTGTTCTCCCTCCTTAACATTCCCACAGCTCCACAGAAGAGCATCTGAGATACTTTCATGGTTTCTGCTTATGTTTTCCCTGTTCTTGCCTTAAATAAAAAATATTTATCTTCCACAGCTGGCATTTTAGCAAAAAATCCACACAAATTTTTTTAACATAATAAAAGGAGTTCTTGCTACCATTTGTTTGAGATGATTACAGGTAACACTCCCTAACAAACATGTTCCTCTTGGTGAGCTGATTGTGAGAACTTCAAAATAAAGGTTTGATTTAAAGGTAATTACTCCAGTGAAGCCATTTCTTAGCTTTACACTTCAAGTAAGCACAGTTGTTATTTTTGACTAGTCACTTGCAACCCCTCAGAACACTGGGATGTATTTTCCTGTATTTATGGTGATGTTTACATCAAATTTTGTGGACTTACACATGGTTTATAATAGTGTAAAAATTGTGAATACAAACAGACTTCTTCAAGAAGTTTAATTTCACCTGTTCATCCTGCAATCTGTGGGTGTGCTTAAGGAACAAATCACGGTTCTTCCCCATCGTTAAAAGACATCTTCAGCAAAAGACTATTCCACTTCTGAGACATTTAAAGGAATAAACTATTGTGGTGGTTTGGCCCTGGCTGGATGTCAGGTGCCCACCAAAGCCACTCTATTACTCTCCTCCTCAACTATACAGGGAGGAGAAAATATAGTAAAAAGTCATGTGCTGAGATAAGGCCAGGGACAGATCACTTGCTGGTTACCATCACAAGCAAAACAAACTCAACTTGGAGAAATTAATTGATTGTTACTTGATATTGGACTAAGACAATGAGAAGTGAAACAAAACTTTAAAAATCACCTTTCCCCACCCCTTCCTTCTTCCTGGCCTTTATTTTATTCTCAATTCTCTATCTTGCCCCCACCAGAGACACCAGGAGACAGGAATGGGGGTTATGGTCAGTTCATCACATGGTTTCTGCTGCTGTCCTCCTCAGGAGAAAGACACCTTCCCCTGCTCCGTTGTGAGGTCTCACAGGTGACAGTCCTCCACAAACTTCTTCAACACAAGTCCTTCCCACAGACCACAGTTCTTCATAAACTGCTCCAGTTTGGGTCCTTTTCCATGAGTTTCAGTCCTTCAAGAACAGTGTCCAACCTGGATCTGCCACAGGGTCACAGGTCCAACCAGCAAAGCTGCTCCAGCATGGGCTGCCCAAGTTCTGCCAGGAGCCTGCTTCAACCTGGGCTTCCCAGCAGATCACAGCCTCCTTTGGGCACCCACCTGCTCCAGCACTGGGGTCTCCAGGGCTGCAGGAGGATCTCTGCACACCCATTGACCTGCCTGGGCTGCAGGGACACATCTGTCCCACCGTGGTCTGCACCATGGGCTGCAGGGAAATCTCAGCTTCAGTTCCTGGAGCACCTCCCATCCCTCCTTCTGCACTGACCTTGGTGTCTGTGCAGTTGTTTCTCTCACATATTCTCACTTCTCTTTTCTGTGTCTTCAAGTACTTTTGCACAGTAACATTTTATTCCTTCTCAATTGTGTTATCCCAGAAGCACATCTACCATCACTGCCCGGCCCAGCCTCAGCCAACAGAAGATCTGTCTTGGAGCTGGGTGGCGTTGTCTCTGTCAGACACAGGGAAATCTTCTGGCAGCTTCTCAAAGAAGCCCCCTCCTGTAGCCCCATATATACAAACCCAATACAATTATAAAAACCTCAGTAGATTATGAAAAAACCCCAAAAAACCCAAGAAAACACACTGAAAGTCAGAAATAACTAGATTGTAATGAAGATTAAAGCTAAATATAATATTTTCTACAAAAAACATCACTACTATTATTTATTACAACAATCTGGCATAGTAGCTGAATTGAAACAGTCTTTCTAATGGTGTTACTACACAAATGTGGCCAAAAATTTATATTTCAGCAGTCACAGGCTTTTATTTCCCTTTTCAAGACGGAAATCTCTGGAAAACTCTTAAAACTTTTTATTGAATAATTGACTGCCTCAATGCTGGAGGAAGAGAAGTTTAGTACACTAATATTTCTTTGTCCACACAGTTTGCCTTGCAAGTTCATTTGACAGTGCTGCATTAAGAGTCAAACACATCCTGAAAAGTCACAGACACACCCTAGTGAGAATAATGACACCACATGAATGTATATTTAAGAAAAAACGCTAAACGGGAGTAACTACTAAGCAACAAACAAGCAGCTTTGTTTTATTTTAAGCGTCTGGTTTGTGCTTGTGCCAAATGACTCCAAATGGTTTGTAGAGGGTTAAAAAATAAAGGCTGAGAGGCAGATCCCGGGCCCGTTCAGCACCGCGGACAGCTCAGGGTCCTGGGCCGGCCACACGACACCTCCGTGCGGGCTGCCGAGAGCTCGCTGCGGTAGTGCCAGACACTGGAGGGCTATTGGTACCACAGCAGAGTCTAAAACCAACCCAAAACCTAATGTTTGTACTCCGTTATGCTTGTAGTTCTGTCTTCAAAACAGGGAACCCATGTTTTGTCATTTTGAAATCCCCAACACTACTGCCACTAGTAATGCCTTTAAAAAATGTCTGGTAAGGGTCTTAAACAGTGTCCTGGATTGGGCTGGGATAGAGTTAGTTTTCTTCCTAGTAACTGGTACAGTGCTGGGTTTGGGATTTAGTATGAGAATAATGTTGACAACACACTGTTTTGGCTGTTGCTGAGTAGAACTTACCCTAAGCCAAGGAATTTTCTGTTTCCCAGGCTCTCCCAGTGAGGAGGTGCAGGAGCAGCTGGGCAGGGGTGAAACACGGCCAGGCCAGCTGACCCAAACTGGCCAAAGGGTCAGCTCTGACCACACCATAGAACATCATACCCAGTATATAAACTGGGGGGAGCTGGCCAGCAGGTGTCTTTGTCTCTGCTGCTTCCACCATTGCTAAGAGCACACAGAGTTCTCTTTAGTAACTAAACTGGGACTGTAGATCATTAGATGGGGTTTCCATCTGTTTCTTTTTCCAAGAGAGCAGATTGCTAGAAAAAAAGACACTGTAAACAAGACAAATAAACCAACCATTCTTCCTTGGAAGGAACTGCATTATTATGAGTCAGGGGTAGCCAATCTTTCAGCAAATTCTTCTAATTTCTCTGACCAATAACACCTCCAACCTCCTGATCTCTAGGTGTTTCCCACTGTTTTGTCTTTTCCGGTGGGACTAGTTGCACAATTTGTCAACAGTGATAAAGAAAGTAGCCTTACAGAAATACTAGGGGAAAAATAGTCCATGCTTTTACTGGCGTAAAAAGATATTAACATAGCATTTAACATCAAGGAAAAAAATACAGCCAAATGAAGAGAAAATGTCAGAGGCATTTTATTCATGCATCCAATGCATCATTGCCTCAGGTTAGTATGATTTTGCTAGGCTGCCTGATGATTAAACAGGAAGCAAAGAAAAACACACATCCTCTTTGAAAAGCAAAGAGAAGACCTCTGTTTCCCTAATGGGGTTGTTATCAACCCAAAGAAATATTTTTGGGGCTTTGCTTTACAAAGCTGATAAGAGTGGTTATTAGTTAGTTATGATATTTAATAACTGGACACTAATATTTTTGTAGGGTTTTTTTTTCCTGTATATCAATTGGAGTAATAATGAATCCTATTTCTCTTATAATGTTATTAGAGTTCTTGCCAAAGAGCTTGAGAAATTGCCTCTGAGGGCATAAACACCTTCAGAAATGAAAAGGCTGGGATGAGATGATACAGGGACACTGCAGTTTGTTTGCTGGATTTCATTTTCATTCTAGGAATTGCATTTTCCTCATAGGCAGTTTCCTGTAATTGTCAGGAAAAAATTTTCGTTTTGATACACATGCATATGGATTCCTGGAAAATAATGTTATTTCAGCTTTTATCATGTTCAGCAGAACTTTGGCTGAAATTAATAATGGAGGCATTGAGTTGCACTTTACACAGAAAATTTCTAATGACAGGTTACATATTCATATGTAACCATACACCATACCTGTGTTCCAGGTTGTCAAATAAAGATAAAACTCATAAAGAGATATTCAGAGAGACTGAAAGGATAAACATCTTCCAGAAACAATGGCAGAGGGAAATCACAGCACACAAAAGAAAATCCCTTTCCAAATATAATTAAGTGAATGCTAACTGTCTTCATGAATAATTTTATATAAAGTTGAACCATAAAGTTCAGTTGGAGATTAATTATAAATCAAATTCATAATTCCATATTTTGCTGCCCAATTACTGGCCAGAAAAAAATTTAACAAAGGTAGTCTTTCCTCATGGAAGAAGCTAAATGCAGTATAGAAACAAGAAGTTCTTGCTGGAACAGCACAGTGTAACTTCCAAACTTCCTGCGTCAGCAGCTGGTCAGTCAGTCCTCACCACCCAGCAAGTTAAGGAGAAAAGCTTGTGGTGAACCTGAAAAAAAACTACTGGGAAAAAAAGCCACTAGTGGCCAAGATGAAGCTGAATTCTTGTTCCAGGGAAAGAGGAAGAAAATCAGAGGGAGAAGGGGAGAGTAGAAGAGAGTGAGAAAGAACAGGCATGAGAGTTTTGAGATTAAAGACTTCAGGGGAAAATAAATATATATATACATATATGTAATTGAAACATAGCACCCATCGAGGACCTCTCCTCGGGCGAGCCTCCCTTGCCGAGCCCCTTTGGCCACCAGATGGCCCCATATGGACGCGGATGATAATTGGTTACTTGCTCCAAAGACTTGGGGTGTTTCAATGTTTGTTTCCAAGGATCCTAGCTGTCCAGCAGGGAAACAAACCTAAACGTCCAAAAGTCTGGCCTCATGAGGCTGGAGAGTTTGAACAGTCCAGGTTCAAGAGGTCTGATCAGAGTACACGTCTCAAGTCTGGGATGTTTTTCATGGAGTATCATGGTTCAGTTTTTAAATCACAGTAAGTGACTTGTTCCTACAAGGGTTGGCATTGAACTAGCACTGAATTGACAGTACAAGTGGGAACCTAATAATATGTGACATACCTGGGTTCATACTTTCAATCTATGTGACATATGTAAAGTCACAGGTTTGCACTGGGTGCTCCAGGAGAGCTGGAAACCACCTGGAGCTGAGAATTAGAATCAGTAGAGAATTCACAGGAGGGCAGCACAGATGAACAGAAATGAGACATTACCAGTGTGCAAAGCCTGGAAAATCTGCTTGCTAAGCTGTTTGACAAAGAGCTTTGTTGGCCAGTTGCAGGCAGCAGCTGACATTGTGGGCAGGGTCCTGAGTAAAAGTTCCTAGCCAGAAGCTATCTTCAGGATAATAATCTGCTTATATTAATTTGATTGCTTTTTTCCTGGGTTTGTTTCTTACATGTGCTGTCTTCCTGAGATAGGATGGATCTGAAGTCAATTGTTTAATGTTCAGATGTCAGGTGCATTCTCTCTTAAATTCATCTCTATACTTTCCCGTGCTTATTACAAGCTAAAAATCTTAAGAGGCTCTTTCACTGTGCAGGCTGAGAACCAATCTTAACTGATTTCTGAGGGTGAAAAAACTTAACCCTGCTGAGAATGATGGCCCCTTGTGAGAGAGGATTTTCCTGGCGCTTTTGATGTATGATTAACAGAGGCCTCTGAAACCTGATGTAAATACCAAAAAGAGCTTTCTTCCTTAAGCACTAAACCTATCTGAATAGAAGATGAGTTTATTTTTAAGTGTGGGGTGGAATGCCCTCAAAACATCTATCACTTTATATTTACATCTCAGTTTGTAGTAGGTAATATCTCGCACAAGACTTCTGAAAATAGTTGCAATACATCCAGCAACATTCACCTGGCAACAAGCTGTGCCTGAGTAAATCAGCATCTGCAGCACCTGTTTGGAGGCCCCCAGCTGGGAACTCAGCAGGAGTCCATCCACGCAATTCAGGTGAATACTGAAGAAGGGATCTGGGCAAAAAATGGAGGACAACGCAATCAAGTGAGGTAAGAGTTGGAATATTAGTCATAGATTTGTACATAAAAAGCTTTCTTCCTAGTTCTGCTACATAATAGAAATATAAACTGGAGTATGCCTATCTGGATTTGGGTACTCAAGCTAAGTTCTGCTCTGAGCACCACTTGTGGCTGGATTATTGCACCTTTGGTGGGACTCCACAGATGCTGCATAACCTTGTTAACAATGGCTTCACAGGATGGAATGAGACTTTTTGAGAAAACTCTTTCATCTTGCTAAGCTTTGGTACATCTCGAAAAAAAGCCATAATCATGGTCCTGAAGATGTAAAGGAAGTGTTCTTGTAGTGGTGAGCAAAGGTGAGGTGCAGATGGGTAACGCTGAAACAGTGTGGAGCCATTTCCTTTTCACAGACCTGATCCTGTTATGCATCACTCATTTTTGCTCTGCTGATTCATTTGGAATTTCAGTCTCAGTATAGTGACTGAGATTTATGATCACTTGAGCTTTTCCTATAAAAAGAGTTCTTACTAGAAGCAGCATTGTAACTGCCCCCTGTGTACCTTCGACACCCGTTCAGGACTTGCAAGAGGAAATTCCTGAAATTCCAGGCATTTCTATGAGCTAAATTCTCTGCCTGTTTTAATTTTGTTTGGTTTACATTGATTTATGTATGTCACCAAATTCAATTACTTTTTGTTTTATACTAAAACATGTCCTAAATTATAATACAGGAAGGAAGAGAGGTAAGAACTGCTGTGACAGAGAGAAATCATGTCAGGCTAAAGGCAGGATCATGGAGTGTTGGTGCCTTTTTCTTTTCCTGTTTTCTTTTCTTTTTCTATTTTTATGACAGAAAAGACAATAAAACCTGGTTATGATCAAGCTTAAAGCTTTTGACTTGTAAACACTCCAAACACAGGAATGCAATCACCTCATGGCTCTGAGCAGTGAGCACTGCAGTTTGTCTGATGTTCAATGGCTTGCATGGGCGGTGTTTCCTCCTCTTCTTCCCATTAGTCTGAGACATGCCTGTGGAACAATCAACACTTGAAGTTTCATTGCTCACACTTTTTATTCTGCTCACAGTTGTGCTGCTCTTTGAAGTTCTCTGAGCAAGAAACCACTAATCACAATTTACCTGTTAAAACACATGTTCAAAACTCTGTGAAAAATTAGGACTGCTTGCAGGCAGAATAATTGTTTTTAAAGTGGAAGAAACAACTTCTTCAAGGAGCAGCTGGTGACATGGTCTCCACTGCTGACATACACTGATCATCTGTTAGATCTGTTATAATTCCATGAAGAAAGTGTGACGTCAGGTTTGTGGATACCTATCTTGAAAGTGTGTGTGAGGATTTCCATGAGAGTGGGAAAAGTGTCTTATTTTCTCACTGCTGATAGGTAGATTTGTGGGAAAGATGCAAGCTTGACTTTGCAAGGTTTTTTCTTTCTCTTCCTTTTTTTTCCACTTATTTGAATTTTTTCTCCAAACTGGAGAAATAAATATGCATTAGTATTTAATAATTGTTTCAATTCTTTCAAATTTCTGTGAGGCAGGCATATATTAATATAGCAAAACAAAGGCAAGCAGCTTTGTATTGGTTGTTGTCTAATAGTGTGTGGCCTTTGTTTTAATTTGATAGAACAACTTTGAGGTGGGTTTGTTTTCTGAACAGATGCTCTTGAGGAGGATGGACAAATAGACTAATGTGTTAACTCACTACAGTTTATTAAGGTAATCACAAATTAACATTTCAATGATCATATTGCTGGCATATAAAAATAAATCAGAAGATGAATTATGGCACTCCCTCCCCATTCAAATCCTCCCCAGGGCCTGAGCCTCACCACACTGCCTCCACCCTTGCTCCCATCTGTAAGAATACATTTTCCACTCAGGAGCATCATCAAGGGTTAGCATCCAAAGGAAAGAAGTTCCACTGTGGGTTATTCTCTGAGCAGAACTCAGGAGGGACCCCAGCTTTGCTTAGAGCCTTGTTCTGGACATTGCACTTGTAGGCAAGAGACAGTACAGGAAGCCTCTCTTCCAGGCCATAAAGAGACACTTGTGTTTTAATTTTCATCATAAAGTTTACAGGTGTCTTGCAGTTCTTGCAGGCTGTTTAAGACAATATCCAGAGCCTCCATTATATAACAATATCAAAAATTATTTTTTTCTGTTTTCCAACAGATTATTCTCTTTTCCAACCCATTATTCTCAATTTATTACTGATGGTAATACAAAATTTATGCCGTTCTTATTTGATGCTGTGTCCCAAACCTGTTGTTACATAGGCAGACATGCCCACACGTCCTCTGCCGCTTTTTTTTTTGTTCAGACCCACACCAGACAAACAGCATTACAGCAGCCAGTGATCTGAGGCAATGTGCTACATACAGTTCCCTATAGGCAAATGGCAAAACTCAAAGTCTGCTGTGAATAGTTACAGAGATTTTTCTGCTTTAACAGATATCCTTCTGCTACTGACTAGTGCTTGTGATGAATGAATTAGCCACCAGTTTTCTGCCACCACTGTAGGAACAATATGCGAAACTCTGTGAAAGAGGAAATAAGAATAGAAAGCCACTCACATCTAACAGCAAGAAACTGGAGGGGGATGTTAACACTGCATGCTGATAGCAAAGACACCTATCAAACTCTGTCAGTATCGTTTCTTCAAAACTTTCCTAGGCTGGATGAGGGTGCCAAAGTACAAAATACAGTATGTATTTTTAGATATACTTACAGCTTCAGATACAGCTCTGGAGGGATCTCTCATGAAGAAGAGAGTTATGAAGCAAATATTATTCCCCTCTACCTCTGCATGATCTGTCAAAGAATGTAGGAGAAGCATGTAGCTCTGATTCAGGAAAAAGAGACTGCATCCTTCTGCATAAACTTAACTTTGATGGGAATAATTTCCAGCTTCCTCTGACTAAAGAAAACTAACAAGTAAAGGAAAAGAAAAACCTGCATTAACTACAGAGTTGCCAGGGTGGCATGAACAATCCAGTATTGGGGGCTAGTAGGATTATGGGAACACCAAATATGATGGTGGTGAGGGTGAGATCCAGAAATATGAATCATTCTGCATAAAATCATAGCCTTTTTTTTTCTTGTTTTTTTTTTTTTTTTCCAAAATAGTTTTACTGCTCTTGCTTGGTCTTCTCACTTTGGATCTCTCCTTGTGCCAAAGCTGCCCCATTTATGAAACAGTCAGCCAGCAAGACCTGCCAGATGTACTGAATGCTAGTCCTGGCTTGTGTACAATCTGCTGCCAAGGGGGATAGAGAGCACTTCTTTCTGGGCCTTCTGCTGTCACTGTGGCCTGATCACTCTCTCCAACTGATGTTGTATACCACTGCACCTTCCCACTGGAGCAGGTAATTCCTGCAACCCACTTCCTGCACTGGGAGGGCTCCTCCAAACTCTCATCACTTAAACCCCATTGTGTCCATATTTCACAGTCTTCTTTTCCCCCTCCCTTGGTCATGCTGCTGGCAGCAAAGGCTGTACAGATTGGTGGCTGCTCTGTGATTAACTTATTTATGTATCTTTTTCTGTGTGATGAGAAGCTGAGAGCACACTTTGGGTCCAAAACTAGCCTACCAGCCTTTCTACATTTCCAGATTAAGTGCATTTGAGGGATTTTCAATTTAGCTGCTGAGAGACTGACATCTCCTAGACAGTGCCAATAGTCACAATTAATTGCTAAAACTTGTTACAATTAACGTGGTCACCAATTAATATTTGAATGTGACTAGACAAAAGATTTCATTTTAAAGGGGAAAAATCTCATGCTTAATATAATAGCAGTTATAGACCCTTCAGTGATCTAAAACCAGTAAAGAGGGGGGTAATGGTTTGAGTTGTTTCTCCCATGTTTCACTGTTCCTCTCACCATAACTCCACAATTTATTTGCACTCATTCTCCTATAAGGTGAGAAAGCAACAGGTAGAACAAATATATTCTCTAAGGTTACCCAGCTCCTTCCAAGTGCCATGCTCAGGTAAGTCCAAGGGCTTGTGGATTCCAACAGTACAATTGGGAAAGCCCAAACATTGTCCCCACTATGCTGACTGACCTGTCCATTGACTGCATGTTAAGTGCTTTGGGAGAATAAATAAGAGTCACTTTTCCACAGAGATTTTAGATCATGCACCACCCCAGTTGTACAGTTTAGAAAGTACCTCTAACTACTTTTCTTAAAAAAAATCCAATGCATTTTTCAGACCTTCTGCTAAAATCAGACCATAATGCTTACAAAAGTGGTGAGAAGGGTTTGTAAAGTCACCATGAATACCATATCTGCTCATCAGAAGATTTTTAAGAGCTATAATGGAAACTTTGTCTGAATTGCTGACAGCTGTGCTGCTTGAGGGATAAGGCTGATGGGCTGTGATGAGAGCACTGCTAGAGAGGAAGATATTCTGGCATTAGGTTCTGTGTAATGTAGCTTCAAGCATCTGAAGTTATTTGCTCTTTTCCTACAGTACTCATGATCAAGGCTCTTTCAGACAGAGTGGTTAACTCTCAAGCAGATTATTTATTATTTCTTATGTCTTTTTCTCATTAAAAAAAATGACATAAAATAGTGTCCTGAAATATTCAGTGTGAAAAACAGCGTTCTTCGTCCTTCCCATGTCTCTCACCAATGGACCAATATCTGTCACTTATGAACAGTTTTCATGAAACAAATGGAAGCTGTTAAAGATCATCAGGAAGAAAATTTTAATAGGTGAAGGTCTGCATGATACAAGAGGTCATGGCAGGGACTTCTAGAAGAGTGCTTAGGATGATAAACCATATCTACAAACTCCAGGATAATCTCAGCAGCAGTCACCAGCCTGCCTATCAAACACCTGTGAGGACAAGTTCAGCCTGTTTGGTACAAAGGAGACTGTTTTTTGTTTAACCTACATTTAGTTGTTCAGGGAAAAATTATCCTCATATTTCGTAGTATAGTTGAACAAAAAAAAATCCATTTCATACAATTTTTTTATCTTCTCAATTTGTTTTGAGGTCAATTGTCTGAGGTACTCCAAGGTTATATCACCATCAGTTCGTTTCTCTGAGCTGTATCTCTTCAAGCTGGGGTATTGCAGGCTCTCTGGTGCATCAATGGCCTTCAGAACATGATCAGAGTCCAATCCAAGAGTTTCATACTTACCCAGAATATCATAGTGAATGTTGCAAGGATCGCAGAGCAGAAACATTGGTTTCCAGTGAATGTCAAGCCTATGTGGTGGTTTTGCTAAAATGAAGTTGACAAACTCCTGGAAACTCACTTTTTCAGAAGAATTTGTATTTTTCCTGAACATCGCCCTAATCTCATTAGCGACAGTGGTACTGTAGAATGGTTCAGAGTGCAGGAGTTTGTCTCTGTAAGCTGAAACCAGCCTTTCCAAGGGATGTCTGGTGAACATCACTTTGGTGTAATTGCTTAGAAATTCCTTTTGTAAGGCAGGAGGGTAAGACAAGAGCCTTTTGATCAGTGTGGTATGGTGGATGTCGACATGCTCAATTTCAGAAGCTTCTGTATTCAAGTCTGATTGAAGAAGAAAAATAGTTCTCTTCCAGTTGGAGCAGCCTACCTTGGGCACCTCACAGTAGATGAATTTATGCTTGTGCTCCACAAAGAGCTGGTATGCAACATGAGAATCCAATTTTCTTCCTGGTTTATTAAGGTTATTCTTCAGGCAGACAGAGGCCAGTGTGGTTTTCCGACTGTTTTGAATTGCCAGCCAATTTTTGGGAAAAGTATCTGCAACCAAGGAAGAAATTTAAACCGTTTCAGTGAAATAGGCTTGTATAAATCTCTTTATCTGTGACAATCATAGTGCTCAATCTATTACCTGCATACAAAATCTAGATGCTAAAATCAATTTTTTTTACTGTAACCAGACTATGGCAAACATACAACAAACTTCCCTCCCTAGTGAAACATTTATTAAAATGAAAACTTTCAATATATTATCAGTATTAGTCTAAGCAAGTTTGATGTTCCAACATCATGTTTTTATAGTGCCCTCTTCTCATATATTGCTGAGATAACTACCACAGTGACAAGGCCTTGGATATTTTCACAGTATTGTTTGTATCTTGGGCTCCATAGTTACTTTCTAACACATTTGGAGAAGGTGTCTCTCTTGCCATAAAACATTAAATCTTGCTGGTAATTTCTTTACTCACCTGTTAGGTTCTTTTGTCTCTTACTGAAAAAGCCAAGAAGAAATAGCCCAAATAAAAAATTAGGGAGAAGGAAAGCTAACACCCTCTGGTTCATGTTATTCTCACAGGAAGGAAAATTACGTCGTCTCTAAAGTAGAAATCTGTCTCTCTGTCAACAAGGAAAGATAATTCAGGTTAGATTTTGTATGACTGATATAACAAAGATAACATGTAAATCTCCTACAGAATTTAGGACAGCAGAAAGACATTTCAAGCCCTATAAAAATAGGCTTTGCTAATAAGTAAAAATTATCTTATGGAAAAGACTCACCACAATTATATTGTTAAACCAAATAGATAAATATGTCCACTTAGAAGTAGTCCAAAATTCTTCTTTTTCTCAGAACAGTGAACTGCTTCCTTGTCTTTTAAAGCTGCTGGGGAACAACAGCTTCATTTAGGGTTTACAAAGTTGTATTTTTTTTATAACCATTAGAATCTCGGAACACAAAGATCTCTATAACTTGTAACAGGTGTATCCACAAAGACCATGACGCATTCAGGATTAATTTCTTCCCATTTATTACCCTGAAGCTTTCCACTTTGGACAAATGAACCACTGCAGGAGAAACTCTTCCCTATTTCTGCAGAGAATCCACACCACTAACTTGAATTCTCCTAATCTCCATCTCCAAAGACACTGCAGGGTATATATGTTTGCTGCCATTGCTACTGCAGCAGAAGAGCCCCCAAATGGTTCAGAACGACAGGAAACATATAGAAGCAGTAGAGGAAACAACAGAAAAGGAGCTGTTCTGTGTTCCCAAAGAAAAGGAAAGAAGGCAGTCCAACACAACGTATTTTCTCTCTTGTGCTCACTCATTGTCTCCTGGCACCTCATGGAGAGAGACAAATCTAAATCCTCTGTGCAATCTTACTCTGTTTCTCCCAGGAGAGAGCTCTTCATCAGCATACTTTTATTGGAAGTTGCAAAACAATAAGTACTGGCAAACAGGACATTCTCTTTCTGTCTCATTAAATCTGTACAATCAAGAGTCAAACAGCACTGTTTTCATTTCCCACTTCTCAAATTTTCACCCTAACCTGTTGGCAATAAACATAATAAAATAACATATCATTGCCTGGATTCCTTGAGGCTGTAATTTATTTTTTTTTTTCAATTTTCTTTTTTTTTTCTGTTTTTATAAGATACAGTAGGACTACTTTGGGCATTGTCTGTGTACCACCCATTGTGTGGATATACATAAACCCCAACTGCCATAACAGAAACTGGTTTCTGGTGTGTTCTGAGACAGCAGTAGATGCAGCATCAGTTACATTGCTGAAACTGTACTTGTACACAAGGTTTCCTCATTTCCTCCTTTCAGGCTGATATGTGATTTTGATATCACATACTTTTACCAGAATATCTGCAGACTCATAGAATTAACAGCATTACTGACAATTAAATCTCTCTTAGTGTAGGTAAGACCTGGGGAATAGAGAGGGACACTGTTCACTATCTCTGTGTTAAAAATTTACTTGTATTTACAATAAAATGTTACAATACTTATTCAAATTAATGCAGTATTCTTAGACACAATGGTATTTAGCCTACACTTCTTCATTTTCTTGGTTGTATAAGATCGTTGTAAAGGCTACAAGAAAGGTTATGGGAAGGTCTGCCTTTTCTTCACTGTACATCAATTCTCATTTCATGGTCTGAGTCTTGAGTCCTAATGCATCCGACGCTGTTTTCAAGGCCATCTAAAGTCAGTCAGGCTGTTCATTGATCTCATGAGGGCCAAAATTGAGTGTTCCCTTTTTATTCTTTTTCAGAAGTTTGAAAACACAACTTCACACTATGTAGCAATTAAAATCAATATAACACTAAATAATTCTGTACAAGGACTCCTTGTTAGAGTATGCTTAGGAGAAAGGTATTGGGCTTCATTCACTTTAAATGCTGTCACTTCAGAGAAGTAATGTTATCATACCTGTCTCAGGAATCAGAAAATTAACTAGATGAGTTTTACCCTATTTAGATACTTGTATCATGCATATTTACCTCTACACTAGAGAATATAAGGTCTGCTATAAGACATATTACATGTGGAGACATATCAATGAGTCACAGGGAAATAGAAGGCCTTGCTTCCTTGGGGGAAAGAAGCTGTTTAGGAGCTAGTTAAACACAGGAGACGCCTCCTCTTCTAAGACTTATGCATATTTGTGGAAGAAAAAGAATCTTTAATTAAATACAGGAGAACAGTCAGACCATAAGGAGGGATAGAACAAGCTCCAAGATGACAGGGGAAATACTTCTGGACTCCTTAGAAAACTTCAGCAGACTGGCAGTAAGAGTCAATACTGCCCTCAACAAATGAGGTCAACATGACACGAAGCTACCTTAGGGTGAAGTCCAAAGCCTTGTTCGGAAGATGTTCTCAGATGTGAGACCCCAGTACAGAGTTCTGTGTAATGCAAAGTTTCCAGTGATGAAAATCACCTAAGGAAAACCTGAGGAAGAGGAAGAAAGAAAATTCTGAGAGCCATTTTGTTAAAGAGGGACAAGTTACCAGGAAATTAAAAAGGAGGGAAAAAATCCAAAATGAAAAGCACCTTTGTAAGTAGTGTCAGTGTCAGTAATTCAGATGAACTTTTACTTATATTTATTATGGCTTTTCCATATACTTGTAATTGTGTTTACTATTTTAGATGTAATGAGTTAATACTTGCTTTTTTTTGGAGCCTGACAAGTTAATTAGTGTTTAATATCTTCAGTGTGTGTCCAGCTGATTTGATGTCTTTTTAGCTTCTTAGCCAAAACATGCTAACATGTCATGTCAAGTCAAATTCTTTATACAATTCTAAATCCACTATATCAGTGCTATTGCCTTAATCAACCAAAGCTAAGCAAAAAAAAATTAATCAGTCTGGTGACATCTATTTCCTATAACATAATCCAAAGTTTCTTCATGAAAACAACCAGAACAATTGCTCAAGCCAAGAGTGGTAACAAATGGGGAATAGACTACAGGAGAAAGCAATGCCAATCATCTCATGTGCATGCAAAATGGCTAAAAGACCTGAAGCCCTCGGTTATATTAAAAATATTTACTCAATTCAAGCCTTCTTTGCACTACTGATAATTCTACCATGGTCTTCTACAATTCCATTTTAAAGATTCTTTTCTTCCTGATAAACACACTGAAAGTAACAAACACAAAAAAATTTATCATATTGTTCATATCTTTGTTGTCAAGTTTACTGACCATAAAATGTTCTTCCCATCCTTCTGTTTACTTCAAGGAATTTCTGACAATTGTCTGCTTTTAGTTACTTTCAACATCTCCCTTTTCTACATGGTACACTGGTTATGGAGGTTGCTGGCAACCTACTTGCACATCCCCCACATGGCAAGCAGGACTATCTGACCCAGAAAGGCTCTCTATCTCTGTACTGTACTTTTCCAGGAGTGACACAAAACTGCCATATGTTGGACTTACTGGACATTTTTTCTGTTGTGTTTTCTTGATTAATTTGTCTCATGCTTGCTTTACATTTTGTGATATTAGACCTTCTGCAACCTTCCTGTATGTCTGATAGCTGTCTGTACTCTACCTGAGCACGTGTAGCTACACCACAACCACTCACACTTATCCAATCACCAGCTTTGGGTTTATGAATTCCTTTCCCCCAACCAAAACAAGGTCTGATAGAAAATGTTTAGTACTCATTCAATTAGGAAATACCCAGTCAAAGATGTTTTAATGATAGTCACACAAATACATGACCTAACACATCACACTCAGACTGGAGTTCTTCCTCTTGCCATGCAGATTTATTTCTACAACGGGCACCAAAGGAATAGGTTGCGTTGCCTTGCATAGGTATGACTTGTACACTGTTGGATACTTGAACTGCTGAAACAATGATTCACAATATAGTATTCCCTAATCCTTCTCCTGGAACTTGTGAGCCATTGCAATTGAAAAATCTTCAGTATTTAAAGAAATATATATTAAAAAAAAACCTTAAGAATTATTTTATACTTCCATAAACAATAAGAAGTACTACAGCTGGAAACATTGAACAATGTTAAGTCTTTTAATAGGTGTGGCGCCTATTAACCCAAGTACAGAAACACATGTACAAACACATGTGTACATATATATATACACACACACAAATAGTTCCAAAACCCATTAATATCAGTTACACTGGCATATTATTTGCTCCAAGTAAACTAACAAAGTAGACTGATAATGATTTAAAGTCTTTTGATAATAAGCTTACAAAGATATGTCTCGAGATAGTTTTTCACAGACAGACCTTGGTCAGAGCTGAGCATGTGGGGTGATCCTCTGCACCCACTTGATAAGTGGAACTTTTCAGACTAAAAAAATGAAATTACAACAATACTTATTTGTGTTCCTGATACATTTGAAGCCAGAAGTAAAAGGAAGTACAGTACGGCAGCTTAGTGGAAGGTAGGGAATAATCTTTGAAAACAGATAACATTCTCAGTTGCTGAACCCCATTCTGTACTTAAGCCCTGTTAATCCCTTCAAAAAGACAACTGAAAATACATACTTACTGATATGTGTATGGGTACATAGAAGGTGATGAGGAGATGACAGGTAGAAAGTCCCCAAGAACAGCCTGGACAGAAAAACCAAGCTCTGGATGCAGTTCTGCATGTGCTGTTCTATCAGAATGAATTGCAAGAGCAAGACCCTGGTTCAACCAAATCTGCAGCACCCTTGCTTCTGTATAGTTTGTGATAGGTGGACAGGAGGGAGAAAGACCCCAGAAAGTGGAGCCTTAGCAGCCAGGCTGGCCTGTCCATGAGGTGGAAAATCAGTAGTGGGTTAGGAAACCCATGCAAGTTACAGACAGCCATGAGCTAGAAAAAGTGTCTGATCAGGTCATGTTGCCAATAAGAGACAGCATTTGACATCATCTCATTTGCCATAAGGGTTCAATGGTGTTAGGTGAGAATGGCTAGGAGCTCAGTGAGGTGACAACATATGGGCTAGGCTGGGAGCTACTGAGGAAAAGGCTGACAAGGGTGTCTGTCTTGGTTTGAAACACAGGTGTCTTCTAGGGAAGGCAGGGTCCTCCCTTGGAATGGAAAATGTAAATCCCCTCCCTCTGGATTACTACAATTTTGAAATTAAGGGGCTCTCAGGCAGAGATATGGGAATAGGAGTAACAGTTCTTTACTAGTATGTACAATAAAGCAAACAAACAACAGCTCTGGCGGCACTGTCACCAAGCAGAAGACCGGACCCCGTGACGGCTCCTGGCCACAGGTGCTCTCCCCTCGCTGCCGCTCCGGGCACGGCCGGCAGGGGGCGCTGCTGCTCCCGCCGGGCGGGGCAGGGCGGGGATTCCCCCGCTCCGGCAGGGGGCGCTGTGGTACGGGCCGGGGCCACACGAGGTGATGGCGGCTCGGCCCAGACCAGAAGGGTTGGCAGAGAGGCTTTGCTTCACAACCCCCCCATGGCACAGCCGGTCCTCGTGGCCCAGCAGGACTTAAGGAAACAGCAAGCTCAGCTAGCAAGAATGAGCAAAAATCCCGGGGTGGTAGCAAGGTGTATCAGAAGGTCCAGAGGTGTGGCTGGAACCTGGGATGTCTGGGCGGGCAGGGGGTGCAGGGCTCCAGTGCAGAGAGAGCCCGGAGCAGTGCCGAAGGAACAACAGGGACGGGACAGCAGCGGCCCGGCTCCCAGCAGGGCAGAGAGATGTGAGCCCAAGATCCCAGGCACCCGAGCAGACGGGGATAGGTTCCTTGTTTAGTGAGGTAGGTGTTAATAAGATCCCAGTTCAGTGGCTGCTCTTACGAGCAAAAGGCTCACCCACAGAAAGGATGAGGCAGTACAGCGCTGGACTCCATCGGTGACAGTGAATCCTCCTCACAGTAAGGAACAGCCTGCCTGTCCTCACTCCCAAACCCAGAGTGAGAGGCCTAGTAGTTCCCCAGTCCCATCTTTTGCCTGCCAAATCTCCAGGTATCCCCTCCCCTCTCCCCCGAGTTTGGCCACTTCTTTTGTTTTTCTTAAGTAGCCATAAGAATCCAGTAGTTAGTTTGCTAGCAACTTATGGGAAAAAATTCTGTAAGTGAAAAAGTAAGAAACCCAGTCCCCAATGGTGTCCTACAGAACAACACACTTCACAGCACTGATGTGAAACAGAGAAATTAATAATTAGGAATCAAGCATAAAGAAATGCTTTGACTAAAAGAAGAGGGCTGCCAAAACCATATGAAATACTTACTGCTCCCACAAAAGCAGAAAGAGAGCAAGACTACAAGATCTAGATCTAGATTCTAGATAAGATCTAGAATCAAAAACAAGATGCAAACACAAAGGCACCACAAGATAAGGGGATTTTTTGGACCCCTAAGCTGGGAGAAATGGTATCAAAGTCCAAAAGATGGTCAAAGGACTAAAAAGAGAATGCACAAGGAGGCAAGGTGGAAAGTTCAACTGAGAAGAAAATCGCTGATTTCATCCCAAAGACCCCCAGACGACCATCAGAGTGACCAACAAGGAGCAGGCAAGGAGGCATGGAGCTAATTTTAATATGAAGCAGGGACAGGCGGGGTTAGGGAAATGAATATGTATTAGGTGTATTGTGTAACCCTAGTTTATAGAGAATAAAAAGAGAGGAGCAAGTCTCCAGGGTGTGCATGCCTTTGGAGGAGCTATCCCTCATGTACCTCAGCGCTGAATAAATACATACCTTCTCTTATAACTTACTCTGTGAGTTACAGTTTTCTTTCCTCATATCAGACCTGGGTACAAAGCAACAATTTCCATTACAGGCACAATCTAAAATTCTTGTTCTGTGGTCACCTCAGCCCTCCTTTACTGCACCAGACTTCTTTCTGGTCTCAGCAAGTGTAGTAGCTTCCTTGTAGCAAGTGTGTAGCAAGTGATACCTTCCTTGCTGCCATCATTAATCTGCTTATTATTACATCACTTCTTACTCCTGCCTTTTAGCTTTCCCTTCTCTACTTAATTCTATGTCCTTTCCTTGTCTTGCCTTCCAAAGTTTTTTGTTATCTATCATTTCACATGCAGTATTAAAAGCTCAGCTTTACATTCTGATCCAACAGCCCCTGTTACCATTAGCCCTGGATAACAAAGAAGCAGTTCTTGCTTTCTCCTCTGCTGCCCCTGCTTTTGGATGAAGTTTATGAAGCACATACAGAGCCATTACATTTTTCACCTAAAATCACTCTTAAAGGTTTTCTCTTTCAGGGATGCAAACACCAGTTATGATGCCAGTGTGCTAAAACTGTTTCCAACCAGTCCACAAAAGAGCAAGCAAAAGGAAGAGCCAGTTTGGGGATGAAAAGGACCAAAGTGAAGAGACAAGAAAGAGTACATGGGGAAAGGCTGCAGCAGGTCTGAAAGAAAAGCTGCCAGAGAGAGGCAGGAAGCAGAAACCCAAGGAAAAGTGGCAGAGCTGGGGCCAAGGGAAATAGAAAGGTTCTGTAGCCTGTTCTAACAATGTTGTGGAAAAGGAAAGTGTTGAAAAAGACACAAAGTATGATTCAGTGAAGATGAAGAAGAACAAATTCAAAGAAATTAGTACAGAAAGCAGTATGCTAATTATCCAATGAACTCACATCACAGGCATTTAAAAAGGAATGAGACTATACGCACTGCAGTCATTCTGGCACTGGAACCTGGCCCTTAGATGTGATCAAACCTGTATCTCTTTTCCTTCCTGGAACCACAGCCAGAAAGGCTGCAAACTTCTGATTTTCTAAGAAGAGATAGGTTCAGTGAGGAGACCCAGCTGGTGGGTGGGCCCAGCTGGGCTGGAACCTGGGAAGCTGGAGACCAGCTCTGCAGGAACATCGCTGGGACAGGGACTGGTGGCCTCAGGAGGCTGTCATGGAGTCCTGGGCAGTGGGCAGTAGGGACAGCCCCAGGGGACTGGGCAGTGCCCTGTTACTGCTTCTGGTGCCTGGCATCTGGTAATGGGCTGTGGGGCCTTTTTATCTAAACACTTAATTCAAAATTCCATGCACTTGTCAGCTGCCATTAAATCACTGCAAAACCAATCACAGGAGAACAAACTTCACCACTTTCTTTTAGGGAATCTAGATAAGACTAAAGAACCTGGAAAGAAGGAAAAAAGAGAAAAGAGGAAGTATGGAAGAAAGTTTAAAACAATGCACCCTGCCAGGGTGGCAATGAATGATCTCCTCCCAAGCTTGTCTGTGAGACGTGGGCCTCACAAAATCCCTCTGCTTTGTCATGTGTATAACTAACTCTCTGCCTTTGGATATGTCTTACTGTCCCCTCCCGTGTTCCTCTTCTCAGTCAATGTCAGTAATAGCAATGTTTTCCTTGCCATTCAGGTCTACCCACCTTGCCACAGATCTAGATCCTCTTTTGTCCCCTCCTGCTTTTCAAATCCCTGTGCAAGCTTGGTTCATTTTTTCCTGCCATTGCACACCAAATAGCACAGTCAAAACTGTTTGTAAAAGTCCCAGTTACTCAGCACACTGCCCCCAGGCAAACTCCTGTTTGCTGTTCACTTTGTTATACCCTTGTGTCCCCACCCGTAATATCCCTTAACCGTAATTGATGACAGCTATGACCTCTCTTTCCCTCGTTACACTCCAGTGAATACAAAGCGTTTCTGCTTAAATGCTTTTCCTTTTTGCTCCTATCTCCTCCAGCTTCTCCTGTCATTCTAGTCTAGTTTTTGAGCCCTATTTTTAGAATCCAAAACTAATTTTGTCTGAAACCATATCTCTACTCTAATTTGCCCCCACTCTTTTTTTTTCTTATACTTCTTTGAAGACTCCTTTACAGGAATCATGTACAAGTCCTAACACCAGTGATTTGGCTTCTGCTCTTTGACAGAAATAACCTCTTTGCCTGAAACACCCTGACAGTTACTGACAAACTGTGTGTATACCTTTTTCTTTCTTCCTACATGAATCTAGGCCTATTCTTTCTTTCCCTTCTGCTCTCGTCTGTGTTGCAGAGCAAGCTGTTCAGCAGAAATGTTATGTTAAAAATCTGTTTCTATGAAACATGTTTTTATAGCATACTATGACACATGCAGTATCAAAAATTAAGAAGTTTGGAGACAGTCGGATGAAAGTGATAAGTTAAATCATAGCATAAAATGGAGTGTCTGCTGGCTTTTGGCAGAACAGTCTTGAAACTAAAGACTTGACATTTCAGAGCATATGACGTTACAGTACACCCTAAGTTCAAAATATTCTTGTGGATTCAGTTGCAGATACAAATGCTTGAAAAATCTGCAACTCTGATTTCCAGAGTCTGCTCAAGTATCCAGAAAATTGAGAATGGACAGTCTATGAGTCTCTGAAAAGGTGGGTGCCCCACACCACATGGGATTATCATAACAGACAAAGAACACAAACTCTCCTCCTAAAAACTCTTGCCTGGTTCACTGCACACCTTCCTTTGTCTGCCACAGATAGTGGGGATCCTACTAGGCAGCCCTTAAGTGTCTCAGAAACATGTTCACTCTGTGAACCAAACATATCAAATTGTGTAGAGTATTTTGTTTCTTTAAATCCCAGGTGTTGAAAAGCTACTTTAAAAATGTATTCATGAAGTATCATAACAACATGCACAAAAATCATTGTTAGTGGTGAATCAGCTCCCTCGGCCAGTCTTATAATATTCACTCTAATGGAGTAATCAACAGTGGCAGCAGATTGCTATCTTCTGAACAAACCCAGCAGCAACAGCGACAAGTCCCAAACTCATCAGTCTTATCTGCTGGCAGCAACAAAACTGTGAGACTTGGCCATGTGGGATATCATTCCTGGCACTGAAGCAAAATGGTCCATAGCATCATAGCTTGTCCCTGCGTCCCCTGCTCCCACCATTAGCATGGCCTGCCTAGAGTCTTCCTTCCTGTCCTGGTACCCTCACTTCTTTCCATTCCACTTTGCAGCAGCACTCCAACACTCCTGCTCAACACATATTTGCATGGGCATCAGAGCTTTTCCCTTAGCCCCCATCCCAGGTGTGACCCCTATCTTTCCCAGTCCCTGCTTCTACTCTTCAGGCAAAACTTTAACCCAATCTCCAGAAAATTCTCACCTCCAAAAGCCTTCCTCATATCGTCCCCAGGCAGCTCACCCAGCAAATCCTGTTCTCCAGCTTCCCAAACACTCATCAGATCTCACCCTGATTCTGCTGTTCAGCCTTCCTCATGCACAAGCTAGCTCTTCACTGGCTTCCCCTGCCAGACTCCTCCCTTTCTCTCTCAGTCAGCCTCATAGCCCCCCCTCCAATAACCACATTTCTGAGCCCATCTCTTCAGAACTGTCTCTCCTTCTACTTCCAAGATTCCCACGCAGCCCTACTGCTTCTCACTCTCAGTTCTGTACTCAGCTAGTTCCAGGCTCTACACTTCAGCTTCTATGGTTATTTTAGTATCTCCCAAACTAAACTGACACATATTCCTTTTCTTTCCCTCCCACATCAATTTTCACACTAGTCATCAAGGCACATTTTCCTGCTGATTTTGTTCCTTGAATCTATTTTGCAAGCAATCCCCAACAATTTCTCCCTAGAAGTCTTGCTCATGCTCTCCTTGTTGTTTAAAATTGATGGTTTACTCTCCTGTGCAGAAGAGGTTCCACTGAGAGTGTACAAGAGGGACCTCTTAACTTAATTTTTCAAATGCTTATTTCAAAATCTGCAATTTACCTGAACTTCTTAGAGGAAAGGTCACTGGAATAATTTAAGAGAAGAAAAAAGAGCACAGATTCCCTACATAAAAGTCAATAAACTATTTTTGCTCAAAGGGTTTAAAAACATATCCTGAGATAGATATCTAGCCTGAAAAACTTCTGCTGAAATGCTTGAAATTTGACAAAATCCTATGTAGAAGCAAACTGCATTGAAATTAGAAGAGTCAAGAAGCACACCACCCTTAATAAAGTCAGAAAGTGAATGAAAGCCATTTAATTATGTCATTTAATTTTAGGCACCAAAATTCCTGTAACATCAACTTCTTAACTGAGGAAAACCATAGGAATGAATAATAAACTGCCAAAAAAATCCTCTGTAGATTCATTTCATCACAGTGTGATTTCAAAAGCTAAATAATGTCTCAGTTTATGCCTTTAAATATTTTATGTCAATTTCTAAATATATATGATCAATAAAAATATATATTATATATAGTATAAATACTAAATATAAAATATAATATATATATATATATATAAACAAATAAAAAACTCAACTCTGAAAAAGAAGTATCTCTTCACAGAGATTTGCCTACACTTACAAAATCATTGTGACATGAAAAGCCACTAACAATCCAATTTTACTCACCGATCAGACAGCTTCAGTGTAGATTTCCCATGTCTCTGAGTGATGTTAAAAAAACAACAAAGATTTGGACAAAGAAAGATCAGTCCAGAGAGACATGTAATTTTAATTTTATGCCTAGGGATGGAAAGGAATTAGGGGAAAGGTTTTGTGTTTTCCTTACCTGATCTTTAAGGCTGGGCAAAGTGCTTCTGTATCCACACAGGAGGGCATCTGAAACACTCTATACACATAGTAGTTGTCTCTGTTAGAAGTAGACAGTGTTTCCCTGAGGATGTTTAGGTGAGCATCTCTAGTTGCACATTACAAAGCACGGTGCCTGTCTCTAGGTATAAGGAGTAGCATTTAACTACTCCCCGTGCAGGGTCTACAGCAGCTGTTAGAGCCTGCCAAGTGCTCCGAGAGCAGCCTGCCAAGAGGCTGCCTGCTAAGCAACCAAGAAAGGGGATGGTCAGAAATATGAGGGCAAAGGTAATTTGGTTGAGAGTAATTGTGTTGTGATAATATGCATTATTTTTAGATGGAGAACAAGAGGCAAGGTCAATTCAAACCAAATGAACCCTATACAAGAAGACTCCAATAAACTCTGGGAACTGGAAGGTAAGTTCTCGTGGGAAACATGGCTAAAGCAGAAGGAATTCAGTGGAGTTGGCACCTCCTTAAAGAAATTACATTTAGGGTACAAACACAAACAATCCTACACAGTAGGAGGATAGGAAGTATAGTCAGAGATCAACTTGGCTACTTGGCTAAGCAGCATGGTCTTCAGTGACCTGAAACACAAGAAGGAAATGTACAGAAAGTGGAAAACCAGGTCAAACTCCTAAGGACAAGCATGAAAAAATAGCACTAGATGCTGAAACAGAGTCATAAAGGATAAAGCACAAATTTAAGTGCAAAAAGCAATGGATGTAAGAGAAAGCAAGAAAACAAATCTGGAAGGGAAAGAAAAAACTTAGTGACAGTTCACTTGCAGAAGGCTGATGTACATTTTCCATCATTCTTCATAAAAGGGTGAACTGTAATTACCTGACTAATAACTAAACTCAGTAAGAGAGATTCTATCTAAAATAGGAAAAAGAACAGGACCAAAAAATAATTTCAATGTACTGCAGTTCATATCATCCTCAAGTATACCACTACAGGATGTCCCCAGGAGTTGCTGTTGATGCAAGAAGTGTCCCTGCACTGATATAGGAACCTACACCCCTGCAGAGATACGAATGTTCCTTCATAGGCTGCCAGAGGTGAAATGAGTGCTATACACATTGGCACCTGAGCCCGAGGATGTGCACATTAAGATACCTCAGCAACAGAGAGAAGCAAAGTCAGATCTGTTAGCTTTTTCTGAAAACTCTCAGAAGTTGTGTGAGAAATGTGTGAGGTGCTGAACACAATGCTTATCTTTATAAAGTCAGAAAATGAAGAAGAGATCATTTCTGAAAAAATACTAGAAAAAATGAAAATATAGATTATTCATAAAAGGTTGGAGATAGTTGAGCTACATTGCTTTGTACTTTTTGTCATGTTGGCTATTAATTTCTGTAAGATGGCAAGAAGTTTTACAAATAGAGAAGGAGTATGTCACATAATATGTTTTAATTTTAATAATGTTTCTGACTTTATAGCATTGACTCATAACATTTTCAAAAGTATACTAAAGTGAAACTATTTCTGGAAGAGTGAAAAACTACCTGAGCATAGGGAACAAACAAGGAAAACAAAACCAAGCTAAAAAAAACCAAAACCCAGCACTAAAAACACAGACTAAGATTAATTTTTAATCATTCACTATCAAATTCAAAAAACATAATCAGTAAGATCCCATCTGGGTCCATTCTGGACTGAGTAATGGTGCCGGTAATTAATGATTTGGATAAAGGAACAATCTTTCCAACTCACTGATAACAGTAACCCATGTGAACAGCAAACTCATGGAATGATACACTAAACTCAGGACGCTTTTGACAAATAAATTATTTGTAGGAGAAAACATATTGCAATGCACTTGTGTTTACAAGTGTCAGGTTCTAAGGGGGAATAACAGCTCATAAAAATGTGGCAGCTATTCTACCAAAAAAAGGGATTAGAGGGGTACCGGTCAGTCACAAGTTATTCACAAATAAGTAGTGTTTCATAATATCAAGAATGCAAACTGCATGTTAGGAAGAGAAACTGCTTTGATTGTATATTTGGTTGATATATTAAGGAATACTTCCTATTATATTTCTGTCTACCACAGCAACCAGTAGCACTGTGTCCTGTTCAAGCAAAACTGTTGCAATAGAAGGCAGACCAACTGGAAAAAGTCCAGGGAAAAGCAAGAAAATGGTCAGTTGTCTTAGGAAAAAAGAAAAGCCACAAGAAGGAGAGATTGAAAGAATTTGGGTTACTCAGTTTAAAGAACAGAAGGACAACTAAACACATGAAAACTGTCATCTACATAAATTACGTCTAGGGAGGTAACTAATCCCCTCTAAAGAGGGATTATATATTTTTTTTATCTGTAGTGGATAAAGTGATGGGTTCAAACTATGGCACTGAAGGTTATGTTAAATATTAAGAAAACCTTATTAACAATAAAGACAGTTAGATCCTTTTTCATTTTCATTCCTGTTGATTCTCTTTTGGACCTCCAGAACGCACAAGATGAAATCTTGAGGTCTTTTCCAGTCTCCTGTTCTTTAAGTCTGTGGTTCATCTTGTTGCATAATTTAGACACCCCATCTTACCTCTCTACAAAAACTACATTTATCAAAGTTTTCATACTAAATTATAAAAACCCAGACTGACTTCAGATAACTAATCTGGATTTTGGATAACTAAAGCAGCCTTGGTAAAGAAGTTCTGCATGAAGCCTTACAATGAAACTGTCTGGAAAGATAATAGCTTTTTTAATTATTGACTCTTTGCGTCTTCCCCCTTAGATCCTACTTCAGCCTGAATATAGTAATACAAATAAAACATGTGTTTTAATGACCCCTTTAATCATTATTTAAGAAACAGGACCTGGTCTCATGTTGTGTAACCATAGTATGGGTAGTAAATATGTGGCTAACCCTGCCTGTGCCCAGCTGTGAGCCAGAGCTCACTCACATTGGGAGGGCAGAATGAGGAATGTCTACAGGGAAGAAGGAGGAAGATGGTGGGAGCACTTTGTACAGTCACAATTCAGTAGCACTGTTAGAGCTATCTCTTGCTTTGTCCACACAGGAATAACTAAATGTATAAAGCATGTCCCTGTTACACATTTATATGCTTGCTCAGAAAATCTGCTAATACTGTTCACAAGAATTTCTAACTAGTGAAGCACTCTTAGTATAAGTGAAGCCCAAAGTGAAAAAAACCCACAAGGTGATCCTTCATTTCAGTTTTCCTTGCTTCAAATTTAGAACTATTTGTACCTTTCAAAAGGCAAAAATTTAAAAAAATATTTAAGCAGAGTGTGGAATACAAGAAATAGAGGAAGCTGTTAATGATTGTATTTGTAAAAACAATAATTTGGATTTGTAATAATTTGTATTGTCAATTTGCAACCCCCATTCAAATGCTACAGGAGCTAAAAAAAAAGCAATTTACTGCTTCCAAAATCAAGTAGTAGAACTCATCCTACAGGTAAAAGTGCTTAGAAGTTTTAGGATTTTTATTGTGGAAAGATTTACCAAGCAGCTTCAGGTTTTGGCATGAAAGAATCCAAAAACAAAGAGTATTCTGAAAATAATCTCAAAAATAAAATTACGGTAAAAAAACTCATGAGCACTTTTGTATTTTCTGTATGCTTTAATAAATAAGAGTCCTTGCACTAGTAAAAAAAATAGGTTCATACATCACATTGATAGATAAAAATTCAGAAATTTGAAAGGGCAAAATTTTCTTGCATTAAGATGCTTTTCTAGGGTTTTGAGGTCAAGAGTTTCAGATATCAATAAAGAAACTGAAGAAATTAGATAAGATTGTATTCTGGTTTGTGATCAAAGCAGACAGAACAAAAATACAGAAAATGCAGAATGTAATAATCCATGATGTTCAAATCAGTTTATAAACAATATCAACATTTCTTCTTTAAACTACTACATTAAATCTATTATCTAAAATACATTTAGTTTTTTAATGTGATTTGTGTATCTCCTTTACATGGATAGTTATACATAGTATTTCCCAGATAATAGGAATTTATCCTGTATATCTGGCTTAAATTTTGCACTCTTTTTTTCCCCCTGCAATTAAGGCAACATAACAAAAAAACTAACAAACCAGATGAAAGTGTTAACAACTGCAAAATTATTTCTGCATCTGAAGAGATCAGTTGAAAAGCCAATTGCCCTTGACATCACTAAACCAAACTTCAGAATTCAGTGTCTTTTAAAACACAAACAGGAAACACAAAAGTTTTAATTTACTAACAAAACACCTAGAATATGGAAAAAAAAAAGAAAAAAAGAATCGTACTACTCTTCTAAAAGAAATAGATAAAAAAAATAAGTACCTTTACAAAATTTTCTGCCTCTGGAGCTTCCTGCTGGATATAGCTTTGTGTAACTCTGGCTGAGTTTACTGCTTTCTGTTTACTTAATGCCTTAGCTCAGATAAAAAGAAGGTGTATCCTTGAATATTGTATGTACAGCACAGCACATTGTGGGCTTTCTTCAGCAAGCAAGTTTGAATTTTTTCTTAGCAATATTTGACTTCTGATAAAAGGGAAGAAAATATTTAGTCTGAGTGACCTTTACCTTTATTTTTAAAACTTCATTGATTTTAAACCATTTCCTTCATCCATGCACTATGCAATCTTTTAATTTCTACTTCAAAAAATGTCTGACTCAAAGCTCACAGAAGTCTGCCTGAGACATTTCAGTCACTGATGTCAAACACATTGATTTCTGCCTATTCTGGAGTGGTATGCAATCATTTCACTTCTAGCCTGTCTGGGTGCCAAGAGCTGTTTGGTGACCTAAGGATGGACAAAAGTGCATGTGTTAAGTATTCAAAGTGATGAAAGTGTATGCATTTGATTCACCCTGAGAGTGACATTGATAGAAGGACTGAAGGAGATAGAAAAATTACTAGATAGTAATTTTTCTTATATGTAGAATGAAGTACTTGAATAGAATGTATTTGGAAATATTTTAAAAATATCTGTCCTTAACTCTCTCACAGATCACTGATGATACTATGAAATATCCTGTGTCAAGGGAATGCCTGGAGCCCCCGCCATCTAAAAGGACTTGACAGACTTGAAAAGTAGGCCTGTGAAAATGCCATGGAGTTTACAAGGCCAATTGCAAGGTCCTGCTCCTGGCTTGGGGCAATTCCAGCTACAAAGACAGGCTGGGCGTGGAATGATTGATAACAGCCCTGAGGAGGACTTGGGGGTGTTAGTGAAGCTGGGCATGAGCTGGCAATATGTGTTTGCAGCCCAGAAAGCCAATTGTGTCCTGGGCTGCATCCAAAGCAGCGTGGCCAGAGGGGTGAGGGATGGGGTTCTGCCCCTCTGCTCTGCTCTGCTCTGCTCTGATGAGACCCCACCTGGAGTGCTGTATTCAATGCTGGAAACCCTAACACAGAAGGGACATGAACCTATTGGTCTGAGTCCAGGGGAGGGCCACAAAGATGACCAGAGGGCTGGAGCATCTTTCCTGTGAAGACAGGCTGAGGGGGTTGGTGTTATTCAGTGTGGAGAAGAGAAGGGTCTGGGGAGACTGAATTGCAACCTTCCAGTACCTAAAGGGGGCTTATAAGAAAGATGAGGACAAACTTTTCAATAGGGTTTGTAGTGGTAGGACAAGGGGCAATGTCTTTTAACTGAAAGAGGGTATATTTAGACTAGATATAAGGAAGATGTTTTTTATTGAGAGGGTGGTGAGACACTGGAACAGGATGCTCAGAAAAACTGTGGATACCCTGTCCATGGATGTGTTCAAGACCAGGTTGGATGAGGCTTTGAGCAACCTGATCGAGCGGAAGGTGTCCCTGCCCATAGTAGTTGGGTGGTTGGAACTAGGTGATCTTTAAGGTCCCTTCCAACCCAAACCATTCTATGATTCTATGGAAACAGTTGTTCAACAACAAATATGTAAATAGAGGATGAGCCTATCCTATGAACCTGTGTATTGTGACCGCAACTTTATCAAGGGCAGGAAGTGCATTGGAAGAGGTAAACTTTTTTTTTTCATACTGAAACAAACAGCAACTTGAGCTCATTAAAGTTTGAAGTGTAATTCGAGTCACAGTAGTACCCTGTAGTTCTGCATCAGCAGCTTTGCATGGGCTTGTCTTTTAGTTCATTTCATACCCTCATTTGTACCTCAAAAGTGAGACTGCAATTTGCAAAAGAGCTAGGTGGTTATTTTGGAAGAAGAAAATCAGACCACATCACTAGACCACAGTGACTGCCTAAAGAGATGTATCACATATATCTATATACATATACACATATACACATACCTATAGACATATATCACTCTAACCAAGTCTACAGCATGAGCCTGATTTCTTCAATTTCTGTAAAGCCTAAAAGTGGTATGGTTGTGATTAAAAAAGGCAAAAGTGCAAGTGACTTCCTTGATAAATTTGCTGATTTTTTGTTTTCTGCAGATATAGCACTATGTTACCCACTGTACATTTAAACAAAATGGAAGAAAACCAACAGAAGTTCACTGGAAGTTGCCTCCCAGTATGTTTCTTTGTTGTCAGTGACTTAGGAATCCTTTGGTGAATGATTAACTTTATTTGCTATATTATTGAATTACAATAATAAGTTTATAAAATTTAATAATTGGCAGATAGATGATCTTAGTACTGTACCCTGAGGCAGAACAACACTTTATCAAATAAAATCACGTCAATTATACTTTATCTTTAGAAGTTAAACTACCAAAAAAAGCAACTGTGACAGAAGCATGACATACAGGCAATAGTTTTCAGTTATGACTGTTTTTAGGAGTGTAGTACCTAGAGAAGAATCAGAATATGATTTTTCCTGTTTGTTTGTATAACAGAAACACATCCCTACCCAGGAACCTTAATTACAAAGCAGTACTACTGATAGAACAAACTAACCTTGATGGAGAGTGCTCATTATTGGGGAGGCTAAGCAGAAGCTTCCAACATTTTGGCAAGAGTGACTTTGTTATTAGAGAAATAAGGGGGGAGGTGGTTCTTACTCTCATATTTCTATTAAGAGAATGGGGCAACATGTTTGTGGTGCAGGAAAGGAGTAAGAAGATCATGTTGCCTATGTGAAGGAAATAAGCAAATGCTGATATTTTTACAGAATAACATGGTGCAAACTGAAGAGAATCTCTCTATCTCAGCCTTTTAAAACAACTCTCTGGTGGAGCTTTTTTTAAATTTACTTCTGTTTCTACCTGTGGTAGGGAAGTGGGAAAAAGTGAAAAAGTGCCCATGTATTCAATTGTGTTCCCTTGTGTTAAAACGTCCCACAGCTTCTGCAAATTTGGAAAATCCAGTTTGTTACTGACTTAAGAGGCTTTTTTAAGAGATATAAAGTACCCCAATACAGATGTAGTATCATGAAGATCCATGCCCAGAACAATATTTGTACTGTCCTGGTTAACATCACAGATTTATGAGAGCTTCTTAGCAGAATTACTGGAAGTTTTATTTTGGGAAAGATGTTTCTAGATCTAATGGGGCAAGGGACTCTTGTTGTCTACGCTAGTCTCTTGAAGAACTCATGTCTGATTTAATTACCACTTGAAACTAGATATATATGTTTGGGATTGTCTTGGTTTAGGGAAATTTGGGAGAGAACTTCCGAATGGGGTCCCCTCAGAAAGCAAATCCAAGTGGCTCCTCTTTTCAACTGGTTCAGGAAAGGAGATGTCTTTGGAGAGAAGTGGGAAAATAAACAGTTTATTTAACAGAAATTGAATAATAACAATAAAACCTTTCATTGTTTGAGGAAATGGCAAATATATGAAATTTTTCATATAGTGTAGCTTGGCTCTCTCAGGTTCTTATCAGTTCCTCTGGGGCCATAAAGTACTGAGGTCCAGGCCCTGGTGGGCCACAGGCGTGAACTTCCGGAGTTTGTCTGGGTTTTTCAGTGTAGAACAGGTTTGAACAGATCTAAGGGAAAAAAAAAGGAAATATAAAAAGGTCTAGGGAACTTTTCTGCTTCAGCTAGCTAAAACTAACTGACAGCAAAGGAGAACTCTGTCCTGCAGTCCGTCTGTGCTGCAGGCACCACAGTCCAGGAGCAGGATGTGGGGGAGTGATATTTTTTTTCAACACAAACTGTGCGCTTCTTCTTCCCCACTTCACTCTCAGAGCCAGTCTTAAAGGTGCAGAACTTAATATGTAACATAAACCAGGTGACTGGGGATACAAGCGTCATAAAGTCACCACAGGACATTCAACCCCTTATCCCCATACCGTCAACTTATTACCAAAACTAATATATATTTTAACTCTACAACACAATCATTATATACAGACAAGGGCAGTGATATTGAGCAGAGATATTTACTCATGGTTCTCACCTAACAGTCAGATCTCTCTGAGGTACACATCATGTTGTTCTATCTTTCTTCATTATCCACTATGTGCAACCCGGTCTCTGAGCAAAGACAACCCCACAAATGGGTTTGTCTGTACTTGAAGTAGAATTGATCTGAACTGTTTTTCTTAACAAACTTCTGACATGCACCACTGGGACTTTGTCTCAGTCTACTGTATGCAGGGGCTCAGATTGGGCAGGGCCTGCTCAGTTGATGGAACCTGGGGTGTTAACAATCTCCAGGTGGCCTTTGTTAGATGATGTTCCTGATTTTTGAAAGATCTCCCACCCAACGCTTTCAAGGTAGTCTTTAACAGTTCATTGTACTTCTCTACTTTCCTCGCAGCAGGTGCATGGTAGGGGATATGGTGCACCCACTCAATGCCATGTTCCCTAGACCAAGTGTTTATAAGGCTGTTCTTGAAATGAGTCTCGTTGTCTGACTCTATCCTCTCAGGGGTACCATGCCTCCAAGGGACCTGCTTTTCAGGTCCCAGGATGGTGTTACAGGCTGTAGCATGAGGTATAGGGTAAGTTTTCAGCCATCCAGTCGTGGCTTCTACCATTGTGAGCATGTAATACTTCCCTTGATGGGTTTGGGGCAGTGTGATGTAGTCAACTTGCCAGGCCTCCCCATACCTGTATTTGGACTACTGCTCACTATACCTGTCCTGGGGTAACTTTATGATACTGGTATCCCAAATCACCTGGTTTATGTTATATATTAAGTTCTGCAGCTTTAAGACTGGCTTTAAGAGCAAGAGAGGGGGAAGAAGAAGCGCACAGTGTGTTAAGGAAAAACATCACTCCCCCACATCTCGCTCCTGGACTGTGGTGTCTGCAGAACAGACAGACTGCAGGACAGAGCTTCTCTCTGGCTTTTAGTTAGTTTTAGCTAGCTGAGGCAGAGGAGTGCCTTGGACCTTTTTTCCCCTTTTTTGCTGGATCTGTGCAAACCTGCTTTGAACTGAGAAACACACAGCCAAACCCCGGGAGCTCACGCCTGTGGATCCACCGGGGTCTGGGCCTCGGTACTTTCCAGCACTGGAGGGGCTGATAAGAACCTGAGTGACCCGAGCTACACCACATGAAAAGGACTTTTCTTCCTAGATTTGCCATCCCGTCAAACAGCGAGAAGTTTTACTATTTAATATTATTCAGTTTCTGTTAAAGAAACAGTTTTTTTCACTTCTCTCCAAGGATTTTTTTTTTTTTTTTTTTTTTCTTTTCCTGACCAGTTGAGTGACGGAAGTCATTTGAATTTTTTCCCTGGGGAAAACCCCATTCAAAGTTTTTCACCCATATTTGCCCTAAACTAGGACAAATACCATAGTGGCTTCAGCCATTTGGCCTGCTTGATCGTAGCACACGTCTCACAGTCATGGATAACTTGGGAAATACTGTCCATGGTTAAATCCACTCCTCGGTCTTGCACTCACTTATAGGTGGCATCTCTACCCTGATGACCTGAGGCATCATGGGCCCATCGAGCTAGGAACAACTCTCTCTTGTGTTGCCAATCTAGGTTTATCTTTGGCACTTTTATCTTTGCAGCCTGATTCACCTGTTCATTGTTTCGATGCTTTTCATTAGCCCTACTCTTGGGGACATGGGCATCTACATGATGGACTTTCACAGATAGTTTCTCTACTCTGGTAGCCATGTCTTTCCACTCATTGGCAGCCTAAACTGGTTTTCTTCAGTGCTGCCAATTGGCCTTATTCCATCTTTCCAGCCATCCCCACAGATCATTGGCTACCATCCATGAATCAGTGTAGAGGTAGAGCTTCAGCCACTTCTCTCTTACAGCAATGTCCAGGGCCAATTGAGCAGCTTTGAGTTCAGCAAGTTGACCTTTTCTTTCAGTAGCTTCTGCAACTTGTCATGTAGGACTCTATACAGTTGCTTTTCACTTTTGCTTCATCCCTACGATGCAACAGGAACTATCAGTGAAAAGAGCATAACATGTTTCTTCTGCTGGAAGTTGGTTTTATGGTGGAGCCTCTTCAGCCTGTGTCACTTGTTCCTGCTCCTCTTCATCAGTGAGACCAAAGTTTTCACCTTCTGGCCAGTTTGTAATTATCTCCAAAATCCCAGGGCGATTTGGGTTTTCTAATACGGGTGTGCTGTGTGATGAGGTCGATCCACTTGCTCCATGTAGCGTCGGTGGTGTGGTGGGTGGAGGGAACCTTTGCTCTGAACATCCATCCTAGCACCTGCAGTCGGGGTGCCAGGAGGAGTTGTGCTTCTGTGCCAATCACTTCTGAGGCAGCTAGAACTCCTTCATAGGCAGCTCAGATTTCTTTCTCTGTGGGAGTGTAGTTGGCTTCGGGCCCTCTGTAGCTCCAGAATCCCAGTGGTTGGCCTCGAGTCTCCCCAGGCACTTTCTGCCAAAGGCTCCAGGACAAGCCATTGTTCCCGGCTGCAGAGTAGAGCACGTTCTTCACGTCTGGTCCAGTTCTGACTGGACCAAGGGCTACCGCATGAGCGATCTCCTGTTTGATCTGAGTAAAGGCTTGTTGTTGTTCAGGGCCCCACTGGAAAGTGTTCCTTTTGCAGGTTCATGATCTGTGTGTATTCAGGAATATGCATTCTCTAAAAATCTATGGCACTTAAGAAAGCTTTCATTTCCTTCTTGCTGGTTGGTGGAGATATTGCAGTGATCTTATTGATGACCTCAGGGGGAATCTAACGCCATCTGTCTTGCCACTTTACCCCCAGGAACTGGATCTCTTGAGCAGGTCCCTTAACTTTGCTCTTCTTGATGGCGGAACCAGCTTTCAGGAGAATCTGGATGATTTTCTCTCCTTTCTCAAAGACCTCTGCAGCCATATTCCCCCACACAATGATGTCATCAATGTACTGCAGATGTTCTGGAGCCTCACCCTTTTCCAGGGCAGCCTGGATCAGTCCATGGCAGATGGTGGGGCTGTGCTTCCACCCCTGGGGCAGTTGGTTCCAGGTGTACTGCACTCCCTTCCACGTGAAGGCAAACTGAGGCCTGCATTCTGCTGCCAGAGGAATGGAGAAAAATGCATTAGCAATGTCAATAGTGGCGTACCACTTCGCTGCCTTGGACTCCAGCTCATACTGGAGCTCCAGCATGTCCGGCACGGCAGCGCTCAGCGGTGGAGTCACTTCATTCAATGCACGATAGTCCACAGTCAGTCTCCATTCTCTGTCAGACTTGCGCACAGGCCAAATGGGACTCTTGAAGGATGAGTGGGCTTTGCTGACCAACTCTTGGCTTTCCAGCTCTTGGATCATCTTGTGAATGGGGATCATAGCATCTCAATTTGTCCGATACAGCTGGCGGTGCACCGTCAAGGTGGCAATTGGTACTTGTTACTCTTCCTCTTTCAGAAATCCTACTGCAGATGGGTTCTCTGATAGTCCAGGCAAGGTATTCAATTGCTTGACGCCCTCTGTCTCTTCAGCTGCTATCCCAGATGCCCACTTGAGTCCCTTTGGGTCCTTGAAATACCTGCTTTGGAGGAAGTTTATGTCCAAAATGCATGGAGCCTCTGGGCCCATCACAATGGTGTGTTTCTTCCACTCACACCCACAATAGAAACAGATTCTGCTCCCACATGTCTTGATGGGATTAATGCGCAATGTGCACCAGTGTCAACCAAGGAGTCATATTTTCATGGTTCTGATGTGCCAGGCCAACGAATCCACACAGTCCAAAAGACACAATTTTCCCTAGCCTCGACCTGGCTAGAGGCAGGGTCCCTCTAAGCCTGGTTATTTTTCTTTCTCTGCGCATCTGTCTTGGAGGTTCCTTCAAGGGGATCAGACGTGGTGTCGTCGTCATCATCATCATCATCATCATCATCATCATCATACCTGGCAGTTTGGCTACAGGCTACTGGAGCAACTTTCTTTTTGGTGGAACTTCCCCTCTGAGCCTTGCTGTCTTCCAATTCAAGCACCCGTTTTGCCAGAGCAGCAGTGGATTTCCCATCCCATCTCTTCATGTTTTCTCCACAGTCACGCAGGAAGAACCACAGCTCAGCTGTTGTAGATTTCTCTCCCTATCTGGAGAACTTCTGCGTTGAGTACCAGGGCTCCTGGTCTGCACTGCCGAGACTGGAAGAAGGTCCTCCCTGAGTTTCTTGAGGTTCTTCTCTATCTTGTCTTTGAATTTCTGCAGACATGTTTCCACAGCTGCGATTCTTGCTTGTGTGGGGCCATGCACGGTATCTGCATATGCTCGGAACTTCTTCGCCACATCCAGCACAGTCTCCTCCCTGTCATCCCACTTCATCGTTGCTAAAGCAGAAGCGTATTCTTGTGGCCCAAGTCGTACAAGTTTTTGCCACATCACAGATGTACATGGTACCAAGTCTGTATTCCTAGTGTCTAGGCCATCCAAAAAGACAATTTCTACCACTGCCATTTCTCTCAAGCGTTGAATCTTTTGTTCTATGGTCTTCCAATGAATTTGCTGCATATAGAGATCATCTGCACACAGATATCTTTGTGCCACACTTGCCAGGACCTGTTTCCAGAGACTATAAGGGTCAGCCTCCCTCATCATTCCTTGGTCGATAACTGGATCATGCAACAGGGATCCCAAATGCCTCGTTTCAGTATCATTCAGAACTGTAGCTTCACCTGCAGTGTCTCACACATGGACTAATTACAAATTCATCAGGTCATCAAGTGTAATCCTTTCTTAGGCCACGAAGGTCCTTCAGGGAGAAGGGCTCACCAGCACCTTCTCAATTTGTGTCAGTTGCTGGTCTTAAGGGCCCTTCCCCCGCATCACCATTATCATGCACTGGCTGATCGGTTTTGGTTTTGAATTTCATGCCTCTCATGGTAGGAACAACAGACATTGGCTTAGGCTCACTGTCTGGTTTGGCTGCTGGCTTAGGCTCACTGTCTCATTTAGCTGCTGGCTTGGCTGCAGCCTGCATGACTAGGGTAGCTGCTGATTTATCTCCCTGCCCTACAGTATCTAGCACCATGTGATAAGTATACACTAGGGCCCACCTTATTGCAATGAGATTTTTCTCCTTAGAATCATCGTAGCAATTTTCTTCCACATATTTCCACACTTCATCTGGGTTCTGAATTTGTTCACGTGAAAATTCCCAGGCTGGGGGATCAGAAAATTTCTTCAAGGTCCTACTCATTCTCTCCCATTCTCCACACCACTCAGGGTTTTCCACACCTGGATCTACTTCTGGGACAGGGGTCTTGTTGGCTCCTCTGGATATCTCAGCCCTCACTCTAGAGAAGTTGCAGACCATATAGAGGAAGTTTTACAGCTGAATCACCAGGAAAATGGTATCCTTAACACTCAGGGGAACCTGGAAATTCTCAAAAAGGGAGGAGAGGAGAGGAGAGGAGAGGAGAGGAGAGGAGAGGAGA
>NC_031774.1:24578531-24715520 GCF_001522545.3 Parus major | reverse complement strand
GGAGAGGAGAGGAGAGGAGAGGAGAGGAGAGGAGAGGAGAGGAGAGGAGAGGCCCATCCCCTCCTCCTCCTCTGACAAACTGGGTGCTATTACCAATAAAGCCCCAAAACATGCTACTGAGACTGGGAGGCAGGGTCGGATGAAGAAACCATAAGCCAAACATATCTGGCACAAACTTCAGTACCTTTATGAACTTCCGATAAATCATTATTACTGAGCCCAGAGCAATAGCTATTCTAATCATTGCCCCTCTATTGTAAAAGAGGTAGAAGAAAGGTATTAAAACCTCAAACAAGTCTAGGGACAAGATCCACATGAAGGCCTCCACCCGAGAGACATTATGCATTTAAACAACATGGCTACTGACTGCTCTATCCCAACACAGAGTAAGTACAACCAAAATAAAATTAGTAATCAGTACAGGGTTTTTTCCACTTTGTCAAGCCCCATGCGTGGGGCGCCAAGAATCTTATTTGTCTTTGTTTAGGGCAAATTTGGGAGAGAACTTACGAATGGGGTCTCCTCAGAAAGCAAATCCAAGTGGCTCCTCCTCTGAACTGGTTCAGGAAAGGAGATGTCTTTGGAGAGAAGTGGGAAAAAAAACCCTGTTTATTTAACAGAAATTGAATCATATTAAACAATAAAACCTTTCATTGTTTGAGGAAATGGCAAATCCAGGAAAAAGTCTTTTTTATATAGTGTAGCTTGGCTCGCTCAGGTTCTTATCAGTTCCTCTGGGGCCATAAAGTACTGAGGTCCAGGCTCTGGTGGGCCACAGGCGTGAACTTCCGGAGTTTGTCTGGGTTTTTCAGTCTAGAGCAGGTTTGAACAGATCTAAGGGGAAAAAAAAGGATATATAAAAAGGTCTAGGGAACTTTTCTGCTTCAGCTAGCTAAAACTAACTGACAGCAAAGGAGAACTCTGTCCTGCAGTCCGTCTGTGCTGCAGGCACCACAGTCCAGGAGCAGGATGTGGGGGAGTGATGTTTTTTTTCCAACACAAACTGTGCGCTTCTTCTTCCCCACTTCACTCTCAGAGCCAGTCTTAAAGGTGCAGAACTTAATATGTAACATAAACCAGGTGACTGGGGATACAAGCATCATAAAGTCACCCAGGACAGGATAAAACACACTTCTCCAAAAAGCACCCCACCCTGATTAAAATGTTTGTAATAATAAGGAATCCATCCTCTGTTCTTCTATCTTAACTCTCCATCACTCAAGTCTTTCCTAATAAAAATTGTCACTTTTTTCCCAGCTTGAATTTGTGAAGACTCAGTCACCAGCCCCAGAATCTTGTTAAATGTTTCTCCAGCCAGATTGAACCAACTTCTACTATCAAGTTTTGCTGTGCAAAGTAGAACACAGACAGGAATAAAAGAAAACCAAGAACAGCTGGTAACTTTGAAATGTACTCTACATAAACACATTTCAGTAATTTTGGTTATTCTTATGACCCTCCCCAGTCTTCAATATTATTCATAAAGTACAAAGAGAAGTACTAGAGCTGGTGCCAGGAAAGAGCATATATCAGTATCAAAGAGAAGAGTTTCAGTTTCATTATGTCAGTGTTTGAAATGCAGTATTTTCCCCAGAATATAACACATTGGAGCCTAGAGGGCTGGATTCATGATCTCTTGTCATATGATGGCTTGTAGCAGGCATTAGTCATTACACTATTTTATCCTTTATCTTCTAAAACAGTGACCTGCAACATACTATACTAATATACAACTAATATACATTGATCTTGCTTTGAAAATATCAAATAAACTTAGTTTTAATTGCAAAAAAAGTAAAACCAAAAAAAGTGAAAATCAAACTTGAACATTTTCAATCAGAACAAAAAGAATTGGGAGAGATTATAAGAAAGAAATTCTTAAACACTAAGAAGTTGTACAAGCTTAAAGTAGGAGTAGCTGTATACCCTTTACCTCTATACGTGGATAAACATTAACGTACTTACATGGTTAAGAAGCATAATAATATCAGTTACATACAAACCACTGTATTATTTGTCCCAAGTAAACAGATGAAAATGGGTGAAACATATTTAAATCTCCTAGAGATAAATTTCTAAGTGCAGGTGTGTCTCAAACAAACATTTGGCAGGGAAAAATCTTGGTCACAGTCAAACAGGGTGATCTTCAAAACTTGATCTAGGGATAAGATTCTCCATGTAAAAAATAAAATTACAATAATACCCATGTATGTTACTGATATGTTTGAGTGTCGAGGCAAATAGTTGAAGTGACAGGGTTTCCTAGTAAAAGACCAACAAGACCTCTGGAAGCAGATAGCAGGAATAGCAATTGGGCTGCATTCTCTGTATAAGCTCTCTTAATCATTGGATAGTTGACATGCCAGCTGGCTTTTCCGTAATTCAAAACTATTTAAATTTGGTTATTTAAATAACCAATGCAAAATAAGGCTTGCTCTCATTATTTTATAATCAAACTCCTTCAAAAATCTTAAAAAGAACCCAAACCAAACAAAGAACCCAAACACACACATATATACACACACACACACAACCCCAAAACAAAACTGTTGATGCTGTGATCTAATTTGGAAGAGAAATATTTTCTCTTCTGATGGGAGAAAGGAAGCAAAATAACATACACTTGTTACACATAAAAAAGCAATATTCAATAAGGAATATAAAAAGGAAAGGAGAATATGCATAGAAACCTCCATGGTCCCTCAGTTAATATGGCCCAGAAAAATAAAACTCACAGTTAGGGTGTTGCCCTTCACACACTGGTTATTCACAGTGCTCTTCTCAGATCTTAATAACTGCACTCTTTCCTTGCTGCAATCACTATATTCAGAAGTCTGACATATTACATGCATTGTCTACCTCTCCTTCCAATCCTTCAGTTTGATCACACCACATATCAATTGCTTGTCTGTGTTCTGAAGACCCCTTATGTCTTTGCTGTGCTCATCAGAAGTGCTCTCTCAGCTGCAAGATTTCCAAACTCGTACTGTATTACTGGTTCTTCTGGAGTTGAAGAAAATCAAACCAATAGCATTCCTCTTAACTAGATAATTTCTTTTATCAAAGGTATCAGATAAGTACACCACTATCTACCTTTGGAAAAATTGATGTTCTATTTTATTTTCCTGCTTTACTTCCTTCCTTAAAAATCTTGAAAAATAAATGTAAAAGCTGAAGTTGTTAAGCTTAAAGAAGAGAAGACTGATATGAAACATAACAGTCTTCAAGTAAAAGATACCTTTGCAAAGAAAAGGAAATAATCTCTTGTCTTTGGAAGGAATGAGAAATAATATGTGTATGCTACAGTAAGAAACTTCAATTAGATATTGGAAATAAACATTTAGTGATATTGTTGCTACACTCCAGCAAGAGGCCGTGTAAGTAGGCTGCAGTTTCTCTGCCAGCTGGAGCTTTTGTGGCTGATCTGCATGTCTCCCCTACCTCTCTGTCACTCTCACGTTGTGGTTTTCTCCGTTCTCAATGCTTCCCCTCCTGAAAGACCAGAGTTAATGAGCTCTCTGCATGAGAGGGTCAGCTCTAGTTTTCACTTTCATGAGGGAGAAAGAGGGGATTTTTTTTGCTGTTCTCAGCCCCAGCCTAAGCAGCCACACAGTACAGCAGCTGGGGAGCTGCCTCTGGGAGCACCATCATTACTTTCTCTCACAAAGAAGGTTTGTTCTGCCCTAGTAACCTAAAACAGGGACCAAAAATTCTGTTCTGTTGTGGAAAGTCTATGCACACACCCACACATATGCTGTGGTTGATGCCTTTTCATGCTTGACCGTGAGTTCCACACAATGAGCACATCAGTGGCCACTGACAGACAAGAAAAATTACTTTTTTCCTTGATGGAAACAACTGCTGGAAGAGTGCTCCCAAAAACCCCAAGCATATTCATTAGGGTCCCAGAAAAAGAAAGGTTTTGTTTTTCCGGGCTTTATGAGCATTTCTCAGTCAAGTCAGGGTCGTGATTTTGCCAAAGATCCGTTTGCATGCTAAGATGATTATCTTGTCACATACCTCTGCAGATGCAGATATACCTCCAGGTGTGTATTATGCAACAGGTGAAGAAAATGCATTTGTCAACTAGGCAGAAAAATTGGGATGTGCAGGTAATGAATGCCAAGGAAAAAAAGGACAGATATTCTTATTCTGTAATTGCATTCAGACTCCACAGAAGGCTTAAATCTGAGCCCATTGCAGTGAGGTTATAATATGGAATAATGTGGTTTCTCTGGTTCTAATAGATCAGACCACTCTGAAATTTTCTAGCCACCAGAGCAAAGTATGGATGCAGTTCAATTCTTAAAATTCAATCATCTGTGACTCAACTGCAATAATTAAAATAGTGCTGGCACCAGTCAGTATAATAATTCTAGAAAGCTTCTGACAGTGCTCTTCTAGCTGTAACAGAAATGTAGTAATCAAGAATGGGGCTATCAGAAGTTAGTGCAATCTTTTGTTCCTTCATTTTACTTATTGAGTACTGATATAGTGTAGGTGAGCAGTCCTTGGATCCTAGCCTTTAGACCACTATTCTTTATCTACCCACAAATTGGTTCATTCTTTTAAAAACTAGTCTCCTCTTTGCCTCAACTCCATCCACATTTTTTTCCCCTAAACGGAGACCAAAGTTTCCTGATAGTCTGTACACTTTATTTGGAATATCACATTCTCTGCTCAAATGCTGCCATTGTGCTAATAGATAGTAAGTCAGACTACTTAATTAAAAAAAAGTCAAAGGGTCCTCTGAAAGTCACCTAGTCCAACCCCCCCACTCAAAGTGGGACAATCACCAGTACCAAACACATCACCCACAGGCTTGTCAAGACCTGAAAAACTGAAACATAAGAGGGTAGAAGGTCCTGTAGGAGGGTACTACTACAGCTTGCACAGTGTTGGTCGGTGTTCATTCACAGGGAATATTTCCCTGATACATAGCTATGGTAAGGAGACAAAAGCCTTTGGACACTCTTCTGAACACGCACATTTCTATGCTCTAGTTCTTGTAATACAACAGAAGGGTGTTTGAAGACATTTGAGGTAAATCTCTTTGTTTATCTATTGCAACACAGATTGACAGTTTCCTTTACCTGTATGCTTATGATTGCTTTGACAAAAATCCCAGAGCAACTTATATCATTTAACACAAATCTGACATGAACAACAAGGTGTATTAAGTTATGCAACAGTAAAAAATAGCTGTCTTTTTCTCTGTTCCACAGGAAAGTTTTCACTCAAAAAATTGCTCCAAATTAAGAGCTAAGGCCTCATGAAGAGCCACAGCTGATGTTTCACTGCTAGTAGAAGTATTAGCTGTGAAAATAGGATAGTGGTGTTGGGAGTGAAATCAAAGACATGGCTGTCACCTAGAGTGTCTGGGAACTGCTATGAGGAAGTTTTCCCTGACACTCAGAATAAGTTGTCCCATTGAGAAGGGATCACGGCACACTCACTAAATTCAGGCAAGTTTAGGAAGGAATTGTGCCTAATAAATCATAAAATAGTTTGGGTTGGAAGGGATCTTTAAAAGCCATCAGCTCCAGCCCTCATGCCATGAACAAGGACATGTTCAACTAGACCAGACTGGTCAGAATCTGATCAAATGAAGTCTTTCTGATAATCCTAATACACAAGGAAAGTAGTGTACCCATACCATCTCTGGTAACAGTTGTATAGGCCCTGGCTGCTGACCACCTCCACCTGTCCCCATATGAGAGGACATGTCTTTTTCTGGAGACACCTCCCCCGAAGGTCCTTGCAATCTTCTTAGCATCAGCATGGTCATTATGTCTACTTCAGAGGCAGGAGAGTATCTGCATATCTGACTCCTGTGGGACCCTTTCCATAATCTTTTGCTGTAGAGCTGAGAACAAACCAATGGGTTAAATAAAGTTGTATTTACCTTGTGCAATGCCAGCACTTACAGCCAGCTATGCTGACTGGCTTTCATAGAATGTGTCTTGATTCCTTTCTTCTGCTGTGTAGTAAGAGTAAATTTACCACCAGCTTTCTGATGGTATCTCAGTACAATGACATACAATATAGCCATTGTGCAATCTATTCTCAGATTCCGCTATACATTAACAGATTTTTACACTTTACAGATTTTTGATAACTTGGAAAGAAATTTGGGTGAAGTTATTTGTCTTAACTACATCCTGCCAAGAGTGATATGATTTATAATGCTAAGCAGTGCTTAAACAGCACTGAAAATGTACACTTTGTGAGGAGAAATGGAAGGGCTCTGGGAAGGCAAATCTTAAAGAAAAGGCAGACTAATATATTTTGGGCTAGCCTCTCAAGACTGCCCTAGAAGCCAGAATATTTTAGGGATAAGGGACTGCAATAATCCCTTCAAAGAAGTGCAGAGAATGCTTCCTCTTCCTATGAACAAAAGTTTCACAGAAGTAATATTTTTTTCTCTGCAACACAAAAGACTCCAGTCTTTGCAGAAGACTGGAAAAGGTGTGCAAGCACTGTGTAGTCTAATATGTAAGCAACAGGTAATTGGGAAAGAAGAAATTATTTTTTTCATTATTTTGTTTAAAGGTTATCTTCCAACACCAATAATCAAGTATCTCCTAATAAAACAGAATAGCCTAGATTTTTGCCCACAACTTGCAAGAAAGCAATTAGAGAGATTTGTTTTCAAGAACTGCTGGTTCTCTCTTCCTGTATCCTATTTTTGCTTACATTTTTCTAAAAGTAACAATAAAGGTAAATCAGGCTAGACATTGCTGATTTTAATCCCTGCCCTCTCTTTAAGATTACCTCCTTAAGACACCTAAAACATTTCCAACCAGAAAAAAATTACAGGAAGTCTGATTAAGATTTCAAACTCTCTTTGCGGGGATTGGGCTGAATATTGATTTGGGAAGGCAGGTGAAAAATAAAAAACAATGAGAGGAGAAAATGCACTAAACATAGGCCCCCCCAGGGAAAATCCTAAAGCAGTAATACACTTTAAGTGCCTACAGAAAACATATTAGCTATGGAAAGTTACCTGAGAGTCTTCCAGTACTCAGGAATGCAAATTCCGTCTTTACTCACAGAACTAGGCAATCTTCATATCTAGATCTTCTGCCAGTTTTTCTTCCTCCTACATGACTCTTAACTCTGGTATCTGCCTGGAGATAGAAAGTGAGAATTTCAGGCATCTTGCTCTTCTGATTGTGATACATGTTCAGAAACTGCAGGTTTTTTGTTTCTCCTGGTCTAGCAGTTCCATAAAATTCCATATTAGGTGTAATAAGGAAAACAGATACATCATTTAAAAAGGTTTTGTACTGTAAATAAAACCTTTGGACTGGTGGACAAAGATGGGTAAGAACTGACTAATGGATGGTGACTATTGTGTGTTTTTCTGATCATGCAGAGCTTGGCACTTTATTTTCAGGAGAGTGAATCAGAAAAGTAGCTGTTACACTCCAAGTGTAACCAAGTGTAAACTAAAGCCCTCCAAGGGCCTTGGTTAGCCTGATCACTGTTATCAGACAGTCATTTCACCATGGCTTTCTAGAAATAACCTGAGCTGGATCTTCTGGTATAAGACTGACTAATGATTGAGATTTTTTTGCAGACACTAAAGTGTTAGATTTAAAGCTTCCCTGATTAATCTAGGGGATATTGACTACTTTTTGAGGAACTAAACAAAAAAATTCTTGTTAACAGAAAGAATAGAAGAGTTTCAGGTAAAGCAATCTATCTTGGGAAACACAAGTAACCCATCAGTTAAAAAAGAAGTAGGAAAACAAAATCTACATCTTTAAAACACAGTATATGTACTAATTGTACTGATCAAGGCTTTTTACCTAGGCTGGACCAAAGGAGAGCTAAGGGAAGGGAGGTAGTTAAGAGACAGCCACAGGGTTGATCTCTGCTCTGGCGCAGGCTCACCTGCAGTCCTGTGTGCAGTTTTGGGTGCCACAATATAAGAAAGACATTAAGCTGTTAGAGAGTGTCAGAAGGAGGGTCACGAGGATGATGAAGGGCCTTGAGGGGAAGCCGTATGAGCAGCAGCTGAGGTCACTTGGTCTGTTCAGCCTGGAGAAGAGGAAACTGAGGGGAGACCTCATTGCAGTCTCCAACTTCCTTGTGAGGTGAAGAGGAGGGGCAGACACTGGTCTCTGCTCTGTGATGACCAGTGACAAGACCCAAGGGAATGGCCTGAACTTGTGTCAGGGGTGGTTTAGATTGGATATTAGGAAAATATTTTTCACCCAGAGGTGGCTGGGCACTGGAACAGGTTCCCCAGGGAAGTGGTCCCAGCACCAGCCTGACAGAATTCAAGAGGTTTGGACAATACACTTGGGCATATGGTGTGACTCTAGGGGATGATCCTGTGCAGGGCCAGAAATAGGTCTCCATGATCCTTGTGGGTCCCTTCCAACTCAGCATCTTCTGTGATTCTGTGATTTTATCTTCCACAGGCAGAACTGAGAGCATGAAGGAGCTGGGAGGTTCAAGTGCCACAAAATACAACCATGAGGCAAAGGTGTGACCTGGCTGGCATAGAAACAGAGTCACATTAAATGCACCACTCACCTGCTTGCATGTTGGTCACATCACAGCTTTGCACTAGTGACTAGAGACAAAAGCCACAGCCCTTCCTCAGGGCAGTATTCTGGTTATGAAGACTGAGTGCATGGAGAAACTCCAGCATCCAAGACGGAGAGCAGGATGGCAGCTGCTCCTTCAGGGCTGGGCCCAAGGGGATCCCCAGGGTAGCAGGGCCCGTCCTGCTGATAGAGACAACAGCTGGGTCCGACTGACAGACCAGGCTTATGGTCCTGGGCCAGGGCTGGCCAAAAAGCCAACAGGGCTGGGCTCAGCTCCACTATGGCCATGGGGACAGGCTGTGCCAGGGCATTGGCCCAAACACAGGTGGGGGCCCAGAGCCAAGGTGTTCCACAGGCAAAGCTGAGCTGGAGGCCAGCACCTGCCAGGGCAGGCAGAGGCTGAGGGCCCTGGGCTGGGCTTACAGCGAGCCCTGGGCCTGTGGCTGTGGGGAGGCTCCGGCTGAGGCAGGTCTAGGCCGGGTGGTACCCCCAGAGCTGGCACACCTGCTCTGGGGGGCCCTAAAGGTGACATTGCTGCTTACAGCGAGCTGTGGGCCTGGTCCCCCTGACAGTCTGACAATGTAACTGTGCTAAGGTTCTTCTTATACTCCTGTATTTCTTTCCTGTAATCCTTTTTTTTTTTCTTCATTATTTTCATTTGTTTGCTGCACTTTGTGAAAAACGCTTTTTACTAGATTTCCTTAAACTCCTTTGATTGAGCTGATTGGTCATCAGGAGAATTTAATTTCCCTGTAGGAGCCACAGCTTCCCTAAAAGGATGGCTGAAAAGAATCCTTGGGCTATTTTCTCACTAGGTCCCCACACTGGCGTTGGAGACAAATCTCTCGTCCCCTCTAAGCCCAGGTGAACAGCGGCTCCCTGGAGCTGCAGCAGTCTCCACAATGCACTCCATGCCAGCTCCCCTGTCCTTGCAGGGCTGCAGCCACGATTGCACAGATGAGGCTTACAGGGCTTTTGGTTTCCCATGGAATACCCATGAGTCCTTGTTCTCCTGTGTGCATGTAGTTAATCATTTTTGAAAGGCAACCTTCCCATAAAATTTCATATCTGCTGTTGGAGCTTTAATCTCATTTGCTGGAGAAAGTAAGATAAATAGTGAATGGAAATAATCAAACTGCTGTGCCATAACTGCTTATTTTCTTTACTTTCAGCTTTTAACAGACCCTCAGCCCTCTGAAATGTTCAGTTCACAATTCAAGTTTAAAATCTTTGGTTTTTTGTTCCTCATCTTGTTTGTTCAGTGCCTCACTCCCACTATTCTGCTGAAAAATGGGCAAGTGTGCGTAACTAAGCCAGAAATAACACATGCACCATGCTGCTGCAATTAATCTACAAGTTAGACTAATATAGTACAATCTTAAACTCTAGTTTTCCTGTTTTATTTTCTGTTTGAAACATTGCACTTTTTAATTTATCACACCAAAACCTCTGCTCTGAATCAAAAACTTATGAGAAGGATGTATTTTTAACAGACTTAAAAGACAGTAGGGGGTAAACATGGAGCTTAGGACAGAATGAACTATTGACAGAAATCTGGTACATCTTGCACTTCCACACATCAACAGCTGATCTGAGTTGATCATGCCACTTTCAGAAAGGAACAATTATCTTTACAACCCTCTCTTCCATAAGAAAAAAGATTACACAAGGCATTTTCAAATGTCATTTCATGATTTCCAAAACAGCTCCTAGCATTTGCTCTCTACAGTGATTGGCGAACTCCTGTTCCTCCAAGATGTCAAATTTTAACAGCCTGATCTGTATTTTAACTTAAAAACTCCTACTTCTCTTTTTTTCCCCCTTTCCCTTTTTATGCAATAATTCAAATATCCATTGTTGCTTTTATAGATAAACTGATATATATAGCTGAAGAACTGGTATTGTTCAATAATAATTTTGCACCCACCTGATGAAAATTTAGAAAGGCCTCTAGTCTTTCCAACTTGTTTTCCACTGTCTCAATCTGCTTTTTTCTAAAACATTTTCAGTTTTATTTTTTCCTTGTGCCAGCAACAGATCACAATATTCAGATTTTTGCCCATTATATTGTCAGGAAGTTCAGGTCTCAAATTTTTATTGAAAACTACCTGATTTCAAACATTTTTAGCTATGCCAATTAAAACTTTGGGCTTAACTCTATAGTTTTAAAATTTCCATACTTTTTCTTTTACGGGAATATTGGATTGTGGATACTCTACACTCAATAGAAAATGGATACAAATCTATCCTTTTGCAAAACATTAGAACTTATGGTAATCACACTAGATACTATTTATAAGCAACTATCACCTTTAGCATGGCATCACATACATTCCAGATATTACTTACAACTTTTTTTAAAATTACATAGGTTATTTAGTACTTCAATTGAACTGTTTCTTTGAACTGAGAAAGTAATCCAGACTGGAAGATAATTTTAAGCAAGTGCAAGCAAATAGTGACCATTTTTCAACTGCAGATCTAAAGTTTCTGCAGCTATGTTTGCAAACTTTTCTTGAGTATTTCTAGGGTTTTTTTTATGTTTCCCATTCATTGATGTATTTCTAAGTCTACATTCCTTTGAGGCTAACAGTTTACAATTTTAGCCATTTTTAGGTTGTATTAGTCCCCAGAGCTAAATATAAGAAAACTGTTAAACCCTCATTTTCCATAATTACATAGAATTAAGAAATTTGATAGACTTTGCTGTTCTATTTATCAAATACCCCCCCTAGATTTCTGCTGGAGCACTAAAGAAACATTTGTAGGTGTGTTGTAGGTTTTTGGCAGTACAGCTACATCTTGTATTACAGCAATTTCCTTCTCACACATTTAAAAACATTTTTACATTGATCATCCTGTCTGTGAATATATGTCTACCTAATGTACACATTCTCCTAACAAGCCCTGACACGTTTGAAAACATGGAATAAATATTTTCTTTCCTAAGACATTTGTATGCTATTTATTTCCAAGATTTTATTTTATCTTTACACCTAAATTATTTATGCCTGGGAAATTATTTCTGTGAGTCAGGTTTAACAAGAATACAGTTTTCTCATTTTTTTCTTAATGTATATTAATACCTCACTGCCTGATAAATATGTATTAAGATTTCAGCCTATAGGTAGATGTTCCAGTCTCTTGACATAGCTCTTCCTTTAATGTTTTCAAAATAATAATTTTATGTTCCACAAAATCCATTTACTAAGTTTCTTGGTAAGCATTTTCAGTCCTTGTGTTTGGGCTTTGTGAAATAGTTTTGCTATGACAGTTTAGAAATCACTTTCACTTTAGAAATGCTGGGAGTCACTTCAGCCTCTGTTGCTTCCTTGTGCAGTCCTGTGTGCTGCTCTCTGTCAGTGTGTGCTGACTGCCTTTTGCAGACTCCTTGGATTTTTAGCCTTCATTCTTCTGTGCTTGTTTGCACCATTGTTTTTTCAGATGTTTATTTAATGTCATCCAGAATAGAAAAGGCTTTTTGCCTTTCAGCACTTGGGAGCCTTATTGGTTTTATTTGGGTTCCTGGTGCATTTGATTGTTGTTCACTAAGTATAAATTGGGCAATTCTAACTATATTTTCCTCAGTTGTGAATATTGACGTCTTATTGCAAAATGGCCTTGGACCAGATAGCCTTTCCCCAACATCTTTTTACTCATTTTTATTGTAATGACTTTATTTCTTTCTGGAAATTCTCTGTTCTTTAGTACTCAAATAAGTACTTTTCTTAACTTACCTACTATTTTTGACAGATATCTAGCCTCTGAAACAGCAACCTTTTTGAACAGCTGCTTTATTTCCCTTCCTCATGGTGCTCAGGGTTAAACATGACTCATGCACATGCACCTCTGATTTGCCTGCCACACTTCTGCAGCGTTTCAGGCACCTGGGGGTTTGATTTTCTCATCTTATATACACAAGCTCTGATGCAGTTTCTTGACGCACTCTTTTTCCTGCCCTGCTCCTGGCACAACTCCCTGGGTTTGGCTGCTAGTGAAGATGATGTTCCTGGTTCCAAGGAGCCCTCTTTCACTGTAGCTAGAGTGAAATCAGTTAGTGACCTAGAATCCAGAGGGGACCTTAATAAAACACCATCAGCTTGCCCAGCTAGGCATTCCTGTGTCTCTGTGCCTCTTTTCCCGAGGTTTCCTCTTGGCAGGGTAGGCAGGAGAGCCTGGCAGTAGTGCAATGATGGCAGTGGGATGAAGTAACTGTGTGAGTACAGTATGTACTCCCTGAATAGACAAAGCACTTTCCTCTGGGTTGCAAGATGAGCACTCTTCACCAGCACCATGTTTGTCCAGAGTAAACAAAGGCTAAGGTATGGCAGATCAAAAAATTAACAAATCAAGTTGTTGTGGCATTATAATGCTGAGATTTCAGCTTCTCTTACACTTAAGAGAAGTTTTAATCTTTCTGTAGTATCGTTTTCCTTCATTCTGTACCAAATGCACTGGTTTAATTCTATTATAATGAGCCTGGACAATTGACTTCTTTTAATCCAAAAGAATTTGGATTCTGTGGTGGTTTCTGTGGAGGACAGTCATAGTTTTCTTCATTCCTCAGTTTTCTGTGAAAGTCACATTCTGTGTGTCATTACTGTTAGGACTACTCAGTCCTAACAGTAATGCACTTAATGTCTTCATTTAGTCCATGAAGTAAAGCTGAAAGCATGTTCAGGCTTGGAGAGAGAAAGGGAAAGATATGATGAAACAGTGATTGTGGTATACCCATTGTTTTACCACTTGAGAACTGTATGACCTTTGAGTTTACCGAGAAATATGAATAAACACGTGAACATAGTAAGCCATTTCTCTTCTCTGAAAGCTTACTGTGTGTTCAGGTTTTTGGAAGAGACTTCTATAACATTTGCTTTTGTCAAAGATAAAGGACAGTTCCTCCTAGCTACCTTTACTCAGCTCCAGTGCATACATTGAGAAGTTTTCTCTGTAGAGCACAAAAAGAAACAGCAACTCCAGTGAGCATAAATATTTGAGGACAGATTAGAATTTTCCATCCCCATCATACATTCTTAAAATAAGCATGACTTGGTTTTTTCCATGTTTTTCCAGGAGGCACAAGCAAAGCTGCGGAACTAATCTAGATGGAACAGAAAGTTACGTGCGTTATTGATGGGGAAAGAAGAGAGTTACCAGCAATCCTGTGAGGACATGATGGACACCATTACAAGCAAAGGACCCAGGATAATTTGTATGAAGAGGAACACAAAAATCAGAAAAATAGGATTAAACAAGGTCACCTTAATTGCTTACAAGCAATTGCGTGGAAGCAAGGAGTGCCTGCAGGGCACCGTGATGGGAAAACCCAGCAAGACAGCAGTGTGTCTGCACACATGCATGCAGCATCGGGAATAACCATGAGGAGATAGAGATCTGCCTGCCATCACAGGCCATGATCTTTTTGGGATCACAGAGACGTGGTGGAATGGCTGTCATGGCTGGACTGCTCCAACAGAGGGATGCAAGCTCTTAGGAAGGACAGGCTTAGAAGATGAGGAGGAGTTGCCCTTTGTGACAGAACAGCTCGTGTGCATGGAGCTATGCCTGGAGATGGATGATGAGCCAACTGAGAGCTTAGGATGTATTCTGGGTAGGGAATGAGGAAAAAAGCATCATGAAATTATTTACTGAGCACTGGAAAATGTTGTCAAAGAGAGGTTGTGGAATCTCCATATCAAAAAATAATATATTAAAACCCCACCTGAACGTGGTCTTGGGCAACAAGTGACACTGCTCAAGTATGGGGGTTGGACATCTCTTCTATCCTCAACCATTCTATGATTTTGTGATCGTACAAAGACTGAAGACAAGTGTTGCCTGACTAATCCAAAAGGAGTCTTGGCTTTGGCTTAATAAAACAGTCAAAAATAGGTAAATTACAAATTCTGTTGGTATGAGTCCTTTCAAACCACCGTTCTATGAAGTCTGGAGATACAATCGGCAATGAACCCATTCTTCATTACAGGAGCAATCTCTGAGCTCTGATCATAATAGTTTCATGATGACTTAACCCTTTCATAATGAAAAATAGCACCTGGAGTTTGGATGGACAGCACTGTCTTCCAAGGCCACGGAATGCAACAGTTACTGCATTGTACAATGTCCTCTGCCCACACAAAGATGACTATTCAGGATGCTGGAAGTGGGCACAAAAACCAAAGAAGCAATGTTTTAAGACAGAAGTTTTCATTCAAGTCCTACAATTAATGCAAGGAAGTACTGGAATGAATACTTTTAGTAAGAGCAAACAACTCATACATTGGAGTAACACAAAATACACAAAACATTTGCTTTGTTGATTCAGATGATAGATACGTCAGTAAAAATTTTTGAGTGTTGAACAGAGTAAAGGGATCAAGTCATTGTGCCCTTCCTGTGATACTGATCTGACACTTTTTACAAGAGTTCCTCTGTGGGCTTGGTGGTACTGGTAAAATGTTAGCAACACTAGAAATATTTGTTAGCTTCAAACTGGATTGTCACTAGCAGACAAGAGATTAGTATCTTCAAAATTGACCTGTGTGTTCATTACTTATTGGAGTGTTATTTAAAAAATGAAGTCACCTGGTTTACACTACCAGTTCTTCATCATAAGATCTGGAGATTATACTTTCTTGTATTCCCTTTAAAAACATCCTGAGATTTAGAGGAAAAAAAAAAAAAGAACATTCTAATCAGTTAATCTCTGTACTTATTTACTCCTGAGAGGAAAAGAGAATGTGTGCTGCACATGATTTTGAAGTGGAAAAATGTGTGACGTGGAGAGAGGACAATATTATTTAAAATCTATCTGAGAAAAAAAAAAAAAAGAAAATATTTATTTATCCAGTTTTTCATCAAAAAATTAAATTTCCAAACATCCTTACAAAAATCTCAGGTTTGAGGGAAGGAAGGAGAAAATATGTGCAATGTAATATAATTGCTGTCTTTATGGTAGATGAGAAAAGAAACATTCTGAAAATTCAGTGTATGGATATAAATTTTCATCTGGAATGCTGAAGCAGCATTAAGACTTGCAGTTTAGTTTCCTTTTCAAACACATTAAAAGAATAGTAAAACTAAAAAGTAGCACTTGTGAACATTAGGGGAGGTCAGTCCTGTTTAATACTTTTATCAATGACCTGGATGAGGGGATCATGTGCCTTGTCAGTCACTTTGCAGGCAGTACCAAGTTGTCTGGGAATGCTGATCTGCTGGAGGGTAGGAAGGCTGTGCAGATGGACCTGGACAGGCTGGATCCATGGGCTGAGGCCAGCTGCATGAGGGTCAAGATGAAGTGCCAGGTCCTGCACTTGGGTCACAACCACCCCAAGCAGCACTGCAGCTTGCAGGAAGAGGGGCTGGAAAGCTGCCCAGCAGAAAAGGACCTGGAGGTGCTGGTTGACAGCAGCCAAACATGATCCAGTGTGTGTGTCCAGGTGGCCAAGAAGGCCAATGGCATCCTGGCCTGTATCAGCAACAGTGTGGCCAGCAGGACCAGGGCAATGATCTCCCCTCTATATTCAGTACTGGCGAGGTCACATCTCAAGTGCTGCAACCAGTTTTGGGCCCCTCATTACAAGAAGGACATTGAGTGTGGGAGTGCATCCAAAGAAGGGCAACAGAGCTGGGGAAGGGTCTAGAGAATAGGTCCTATGAGGAGTGACTGAGGAAGCTGGAAGTGTTTAGCCTAGAGTAAAGGAGGATCAGGAGTGACCTTCTCACTCTCTACAACTTCCTGAAAGGAAGTAAAAGTGATAGAACAGTGGAAATGACCTCAAGTTGTGCCAAGGGAGATCAGGCTAGTAGCAGAAGTCTCTTAACTGAAAGGGTGACCAGCGTTAAAACAGCATACCTAGGGAAGCGGTAAAATCGCCATCCCCGGAAGCAGTCAAACAAAATGTGGGTGTGGCATTTACAAGACATTTAGGGACATGGTTTAGTGGTGAACATGTCTGTGCTGGGTTAAGAGTTGGACTCTGTCTTCGAGGTCTTGTCCAAACTAAGTGATTCTGTGATTTTCTTACCCTGCTGCATTTGCACAGAACTTAGCTGCTGTAAGCTGCCAGTCATGGGTAACAGTAATTCCATATTCTCTCCTTTGAGATATACCCCTTAAAATCCAGAGCATGCCCAAGGCCTGTTTGGTACCTTGTCCCAAGGCCCTCTAATGTCATAGTGAATGTTACAGTGGTGGCAGAAGGGGAATGTGAGCTTATAGCAAAAAGTCAAACTCCTGAGATGGCAAAACTGCTTTCTTTCAGCTTTCAGCCCTTTACATATAGCTGTGATGGTGGCTCCATAGGTTTTAAAGGATCAGAAAATACTGATAGGTTTGAAAAAAATTCCTCTCTGCTTTACTCACCATGCTTTGTCATGGAGGATTAAATTTTCTGCTTTTCCTCTCATATCTGCTCCTTAAAACAGATCTTTGCTTTATTTGCTCTATGTTACCTTCTCCATTTGAGCAAGGTTCACCTAGCAAGTTCACAAAATTCACCTAGCAAAATCTTTTCTTCTGTCCTTACCTTAAAACAGAAAACTAAAGGAAAGGAAAGCTGCACCAGGTATTAACAAACAGAAGTGGCAGCTTAGTAGCAGTGCTTTGCCAACTGGCAGGATGAAAAACCAAATGGCAGTGAGTCTGTAGCCTGGCCACAGCCTGGAAGATGATTACCCTTTTAACTGCATGTTGGAAAATTCTGCCAGTGACTTGAAGCCCAAAAGAAGACTGCAGGAGCTGGTGCTGCACTGGCACTTACCACTAAATGTGAGCTTAAAAACACAGTGGGAAAAAAATAAATTTGCTGCTCTCTCCTGCTGGATAGCTGTAGTGCTATCCAGCCAGGGAAGAACTGGGGGAGAAGGCCGAGCCTGACAGGCTGGAAAGAGAACACAAAAGGAAGGTAGTGTGGCTGGAGGTTCCAGGCTGGGGAACTGGGGCTCTGTGGAGGAAACAGAAGGATGAATCAATATCCTTGAGAGTATTTACATAAAGTGCCTCGAAACTGGAGAAGCAGCATGGTAAGGAAGCATGGAAGAACTTGTCTGAAAGATACTTAAGTCAACCATGAGAGATCAGAGACAGGAGTCAGTGCCTCATTAACAATGAAAGAGAATTAGTAGGGTGGGGATAAACAGCGGAGAGCCTTAAAAATGAAGGCATATAGCCAATGCCTGATGTAATTTGAAAAGTATATCCCAGAAATGGGATATAAAGAGAGAGTGGATTATATATTGTCAACTAAATAAGACCTTAGGACAAGTCCCAAGCAGAGTAATTTTGTCATCAAATTAAGAAAGATGGCAAAGTCATGTGGACAGCATGTGACAGACACTATAGCAATTTCTCCTAGTCTTTTCTCCATGCAGCACAGCTCAGACAGCTGAATCCTCACAGCAGAGGAGACGGAACACACATACTGGCCAGAGGAATGATGCTTGTTGCCCCACACCAGCAAAACTCCTGTATTGGTTCTGCTTATACCTCAGCAAGGAGCACATGCCAGCAAGCCAGCCAGCTAAATAGCATGATGGTTGAGCTAAAAATCATGATGGTTGGGCAGAAACTCTGCTCCTAACACTGCTCATATTACAGTTTGTTGTGTTGATCCAAATAAAAAGCAGAGGGTTTGAAAAACGTCACTGGCACCGGCTCATCACAATAGCGGTTCCTCCAGTACCACACTTTCTTTCAGCTCCTCTTCACCTATTCATAAGAAAACAACCAAGATCTTTAGCAACAAGGCAGCTACTTTTAAAGTCTACAATCACACCCACAGTACACAACTCCTCTGCAAATTTTGGATCCATCAAAGACCATCATAGTTTCTCCTTGACCCTTGTTCCTCCTCCAGAAGTCTCTTGCACAGTGAATCTCAGAGACTCCTCTCCATGTTTCTTAGCTTCTTTTGGCTGTAAAAAATGTGTTTTCTGCCACTTTAGTCTTCTCTTGCATCCAAAAGAGATGGTGAACAAACAGAAAGAGGCTAGGTCTGCCGATGGCCACTGAGCAAGTGTAACAGTTTCAAAACCACCTCTGGCTCAGGATGTCCCTCAGCTGTGGGTATGTTAAGTTCCCAAAGAACAGTTTATTTGTGGCCTATTTATGTTCATGTCCTAATCATCCCACACTGGCTGTGTGTGAGACAGGATAATGGCTCAAAGGGATATTTGACAACACTCAGCCTGGCAGCTCTGATGGAAGCCTTTCCCCACCTACAAGAGGAATGCCGCTTCTCCTTCTAAAGAAGCAATGGAGTATTCCCTGGAAAAACTTCAGCCAACTGCCTTCTTGTGGGAGTCCTTCCCCGCTCAGCACATCTTTGTTTCTCTGCTGGACAGGTTTGCAGTATTTATAAGACTGTCTTTCTGGGAACCTGTCAGAAAACCTACTCTATTTCTCCCTTACCTCACAATTTTATTGTGAAGCTTTCAGTCCCCTGACAGAAGAGAGAAATCAATCTTCTGCAGCCTGGCCAGGTAAATAAGAAAGTAAAGCTCATTATAGTTGTACATCTGTTCTGTGCAGGATATCGTTGCTTTTTCAGAGAGATCCTTGCAAGGGATGGTCCAGTGCAGGGCCAGGAGTCAGACTCAGTGATTCTCTTCCAACTCAGTACCCCTGAGTCTCTTCCAACTCAGCATATTCTGTGATTCTGTTTCTGTTGTTTTAAATGAATCCCAAATAATTTTCAAGACCACAAAGAGACTAGCAAAGATTCTGCAAAACCTTTGTCTCTCCAGCCTGATTATCAGCTTCAGGAATGTTTGTTTAATTCTTGGAAGTTGAATGCAGTGTTCACATCTGATGCAAGTTAGCTCTGTAGCCTCGTGCTCTGCTATTGTCTGAAACAAGAAATTTCACCTTAAGTATTCTATCATGACAATTAAGTGCTCCTTCTCTTTTTTCTTTATAATGCAAGTACCACTTTTTGAGCAAGTTGCATTTTCTCTTAGCTTTGTTCATGTCTGGAGATAAAGTCTGGGATAAATGAGACAAAAAGGAGCATGTAAACATTTTGACAGGTGTAAGCTGGAATGCCATCTCAGCCTGTTCGGTCACTGAGCCACTAGCTCCTTCCACAACCAGGCAAGCAAACCAAACAATTTTATTCACATCCAAAGACTGCAGTGTTAGTCCTCCCACACCACACTCAGTTTCCCTGAGGAAACTCACTGTTCACTGTTCTTGTCAATGCTAGAGCTAAAAAAGCACCTAGAATTGTAACAATAGCTTGGCTCCTAACCTATTAAAAGGAAATTGGTCAAATCTTGTCATTCCACTTGCAAAAAGTGTAATTTCTGAATGTGCTTGCCCAAGTGGATTGTTACCATAGCTCCCTGCCATGGCTGAACGGTGCTTTGCCTCTCTGAACTTGACAAATAAGTTCTTTTTAATACTGAATGACTTTCTACAATACCATGTTGGTTTTTCCACAGGATTAACTTTCAGTCTCGGTAATAAGTGAAGAATAGAAGTATGCATAAATGTGTGTATTGTTTTATAAAGAAACCAAAGGCAATAGTAAACTGCAGACAATAATTTTTCCAGAAAATAATCAGGTTCAGCTGTGTTATTACAAGTTTGTGGCAAAAAGCCGGCATTTGGAGAAGGGTGCTTAGGAGATGCTGCTGAGCTGTGGCAATTGTTCAGCATGCTCAGAGCAACCTTACCTGAGCTCCCCTGAGTTCAGGGGACTGGAAAAACAAGCCAAGAGACCACAAGTGGAGCCAGGGCCTGCTTCAGAAGCACAGTTCTCAGGTTTGAATGGGCCAGCCTTTGAGGCACTGCCTTTCATTCTCTTTGCTCCTCAGGCACTGCAGCTCCAGCATCACATCTTTGGTGTTTGAGAAAGGCCATGCTGAGAGACCAAGAGTTAGAAATACTTTGATGCAGCCTGGACCACTCGCTCTGTGACACCCCACTCAGCCAGCCCCTCTTCTCAAGGCTGGGGTTCGAATCAAATTTGTTGTGTTTTTGTCAAATTTCCACTTAAATTCAGCCCTACTTTAACATCTGAAAAAACATCTGTTGTTCTGCTGCGGCCATCTGCTTCTATCCACAAGAAGCCAGGCCAAAAATATCCAGGGACTTTGAAGAATAGTGTTAGCTGAGACGTATTTATGTTAAGACAGCCCAGCAAATGGGTTTTCTTAAAAACTTATAGGGATGAATGCAACTTAGTTTCTATCCCAAAGAGTAAGTTAGCATCATTATTCCCTTTGAAAAGGGACTGCAGCAAATGGAACTAATATACCATATAAATACACAAGGTGTGATAAAAAGAAGAATTTATTCAAGGTGGAAGTTCATGAGCAGGAACAGGGAAAAACAGAGCTGCAGTAATCCTTCAGAATTTAAATGCTTTCTAATTTTATAGTAATAACTAATGGTTATTATTAACCAGACATCAACAAACTCGTCATGAGTGATGAGTCACTTTATGGTAGATTACAGAGGATCTCTTTATGCAGCACTTTTTGAAGAGAGCAGGACCTGAGAAACAACCCAGGCTGTCTCTGCCCAGAAGTCAAAAATTTAGTGTGTGGCAGGCAGTCCACAATGAGCTCTGCATTTGCTTTTAGTAAATAACACAGAATAATCACCACAGGAACAGTCCTGCCCTGTGACTTTGCAATTTGGGTCACCCACGAGTGAAAATATTCCTCATGAGGACTCTGTCCAGTTCCCACTGCTTCCCACAGAGTCTTCCCTTTCATTGTGACACTGGCTAAATAGACCATAATATAGTATTTGGGATTGCATGTCTTCAGGCTTCTGGGCATTCACCCCAAAAGTGTTTCAAGTCACAAATTATAAGCATATACTCTGTACTCTCATCTACCTTTGGAAGATGAGATGAAGCTGCTGTGAACAGATTGTGCTAGCTGAAACATGCAACACAGTGACAGGAAATGCAAGAGTACACTCTGTAATATTAATGCTCTAAAACTAAAAACTCTTCATTGTTAAGCAGTAAAGGAATGTTAGCCTTAAGCGAAGGTTTTTGTTAAGGATCATATACCCCATGCTGTTACAGTAGTTCATTCCCACTTCCAGACTTTGCCTGCTAAGCTAAACTGCAGAACTCTTCATAGTAAATCCTTTACCAGGAACAGAGTAGAAGAAGATTTTACAAAATGCTAAAATGGTACTCAGCTTACATTTCACCTCAAGTTTGGCCATCATACTTTCCTATCTTCAACTTCCTGTTTTCAGTCATTTGAGAAAATATGGCAGAAGCGTAAAATGGAAATAAAAATCAAGAATCATTTTAATAATTAACTAACCCTGTTTCAAAATAACTGCTTTGTGTTTGAAATGCATCTAGTCTTTCTCAGATGAAGACAGTGTTTATTCAAATGTTTACTTCAATAGTGAAACAAGTTTGCCTCCATAGTCCATTATAATATTTCCAGGGGGAGAACTTTATTACAGGAGAAACAGCTACTCACAGTTTTTAACAAGTGGAAAGTCTTCAAGAGCAAATCATGAAACAAAAGTTTGGTTTTGTCCTTTTAAGTAAATATGCTGTATATGATCTGCTTTTTCTAGTCACAGATCAGTTTTTTCCTCCAGTCAAGGAAGACTACATTAAACTGACTGTTGAGCATGAGCTGGTGCTAACTGCAGCCAGAAAAAGCACTGCAATAACACCATTCTTTGGAGAAGCTGTAATTTTTCATAATAACCTTGTAAAGCACATGTGGGATATGAGCAGTAATTTTGCTCTAATTGCCATATCATTAACCAGTAAAAACTATCAGCTGGGCAGCAATGGAACTGCCCTGTCTGAAAACAGCCACAAACAACTGCCAAGCCACTGTTGTTCAAATCACTTTTGCACAACACCTCAGACTCCTCTCCTACTGCTCCCAGCAAACAGCCTAAAAACTTACTGCCACATGGCTACTTTCAGGAGTTGAGCTTTTGCACAGCAATTTCACTTTGAAACGTCATGAAAGCAAGTTACCTGCTGGCAGAAACACCACCAGGAAGAATTACAAAGGGATGAAGTAGACCCCACTTACATTGTTGCATTCAAGACAAATATTCTTGCGTGCCAGGTGAGATATCTGACAATTGCACATTTGTCTGTAGTCTTGAAGGAGAGCCAACAAATTATTCTAGAACAGTCTTTCAATAAAGCCCAAAGTCCAAATCATCTTGAGTTTCAGATAAAATTTTATCTGTTTGAAATGGGGGCATGTTTTACAGCTGTTGAAATATCCTCCTCCCTGCTCTAAAGTGAAAATATTTTGAATTTTTTTTCTGAAGCAGGCATGGTGAAACAAGGCATTGTGATCTTGTTTACACCATTTAGAAAGGCAGATCACTCCCAGCCTCTAATGTTACTCTACTGCCCCTTTCTTGAACCCGCTGAATCATAAATTCCATCTCCCCAAAGACTTGATGTCTTTTGTTCCTCATATACTCATGCCAGAAAATAACCCGTATTCTTTGTATTCTTCCATTCCAATGTTCACTTAGCATTAAGCTGCATTTAAGAATCTTGTCTAACATGGTCTTGAACAAGTTGACAAAGTTAGTCATCTGCAGTGTAATTTATTTTATCCACTCTTGCCTGTATGTACTGTACCCTACCCACCCTTGTATTTTCAACAGAACAAGCTGACAGAGGTTTAATAACATCAAACATCAACATCTTCCTCAGGAAAACTGAGGAAATACAAAGTTTTTACTTGAATGTTAATGTGAGATTTAAGACATGAACCTGAGACTTCCAGCAAGGTTTTCTGCCAACGGTTTTCTTCCCTTTCTCTTGTTTTATGAGCATGGGTTTCTGTACTGTCCTACTCTAATTTCTCCAGAATAGTACTCAAAAGCCATAGGTCCCATATAGCAAAATTGTATACATTTACTAAAACCAAATAAACTTGTGCAGAATCCACAATAATTTATGCACATTCACTTAAGTCAGGGATCTTGGTTGCAAGCATTTGTATGAGTAACCACTAATTACCCAAAAGACCAATTTTGAAACTTTAATGTTACTTAAAAATAATTTTAGAAAATTACTTCCTGCATGATGGTTTTCTGTAACATGGGTGAAAACAATGTGCTTCATTCAAATCTGGTGCCACATTTGGCAGAAGTGGAAGGCTAGCCATCAGAAACCAAAATATTGTGTCTTTAAGTTTGCACAGTATTCCTTCTGATGGTCAAGAGGTTCCTAGTGTTATGAGCACTCTTTTCCCACCCTCCTTATGGCTCAGTGTTTCTTTTGTTGCCTTCTGTTGATTCTGTTGGATCACAAATGTGTTGAAAGACAAAGCTCAAAATGGGATCTGAAGAGTTTTAGTGGAGCAGAGTCTACAGCCAGCTTTCAGGAATTGGACATCAGCTGTTGTCACAACCAAACACACAAAGAAATTAAATCAAATATTTTTCTAAAGCTTGGTATGAAGAAAAAAATCCCACAAAGAACACCCCTCCATAACTGTCACTCTTAATACACTATCTTGCTTCATACTGCTTAAGGGTACTGAGTCTCTTGAAGTATTCAACTCATGCTTTGACAATGAGTGCCAGCACTTAACAATCCCTTTTCATTTCAAATAATTACTCACATGTTCCAGCACTGAAGACAAAGTGCAAAGTTAATGATACAGATACCCAAAATATGTTCTACATAACTTAATCACACTCAGGTAAATTATTTGCTCTACAGAAAATACAATTAACAATCCACCGACCACTGGAATGCAGCATGCAGAATTTAGGAAGGCAATTGTTAAATTTAAGGATTTTCCCAGTGAGAGAGTTGCTGTCCACACCAGCAGTGGGCTACAGTAACAGAACAGTGCTTTACATTTTACATTTAATTAAAAGAAAAAACTCAAGAAACTTATATGCACTGCATATTTAAAGCCAGACCTCAAAGATATCAGTCATTGGCAAATAGCCAAGTCCTGTTTGGCAAGCTGGGTAACTCCTGTCAGTTTTCTTAAAGCAGTTTCACTGTGGAACAGACAAGCCACAGCAAAGTAAACTCAGGCTTCACTTAGAATTTTCTGTAAATAGTCATAGTATAGTTTCTACTTAGATTGAAAAGGACCTCAGGAGGTACCCAAGATTAACCTTCTACACCCAGTGGGATCAGATCCAAGGCCACATTGTTCCAGCTTTATCTGGTTGAAAACCTCCAAAGATAAGCTCTTTGGGCAGCCTGTTCACTGTCCTTAAAAAGGGGTTCCACCACCTTTAACCAAAAACTCTGGTTTCAAATTATACCATTGTCTCCAATCCTCCCAGGACCCACAACAGTAGAAAGCAGACCACTTTCCTGACAACTTCTCCACATTCACTGGAAGGCTGCTGTTAGCTCCTCCTGAAGTTGCATCTTCTGTTACACTGAAGATCTTGTTTATGGGCAAAGAGGAAGTACAACATATATGCAAGTAAACCTATGAATTTATAGTTAGCATATGGAAATCTTAACCCAATTAGTCTATGAGTCTAAATGCAATTACTATAGAAAAAGAGTAATAATGCAGGTTGTATACTTTTATACAGAAGTTGCAGTATTAGAGTTAAAATTTTAAGACACATTTCTCCATTTTTCTCCTTTTTGGTGGTTATTTTCACTCTTCTACTGTTACTCTGTATCTCAAAATTAACATCTCCATACTGTTGGAAAGGATAATTTGAAGCTATCTGCATCTGAAGTCCTTTGCTGGGAGGAATATGTTGCTGCTTTCTTCTTCCTCCCTCTAGGATCTACCTGGGGTTCTTTTTATGTTTGCTAACATACTTTTATTTTTTCAGTTTTCGTTACTGGCCTTCAGATCCAAATATATGCTATATAAGCCCTTCACATATGTTAGATGTGATTTCTTTGTTCTGTTACCTCCTAAACACAATTTTGTCCAGTTTTTGTTCTGAATTAAACAACCAAACCAAGCCAAACAAAAAACCAACCACCCACAAAATTTGAAAAACCTACCAAAAAACAAACCACACAAAAAAACCCACAGCCCAAACAAAGAACCAAATCCTCCCACTCCAATATTTGACTGCTGGTGAGTAACCACTCACCAACGCAGCACTATGGGGTTTCCAGTTCCACACATGTACCCCATCACTAATCTGTACTCTTCTACATCCTTTGTTTCCAATTCTAAAGGCCTGCTATCATATAACACGCCTGCTTTTCTCTCCACATCATTATTTTGGTCATAAATATCATTGCACATAAAATATCAGCTTAATACTCTTACATATATAAAACTATGGTTACACCACCTAAAAGTAAAGAGAAGTAAAAGAAATTAAACACAGACCAGTTATAGAAATTGTTATAGAAAACGCTAAGTAAAACAAAGATACAGGCAGGCCAAAGAGAGTCCAGAAGGGGTAGTTATGATATTCCTCCTCAGTCTCAAGGCCTTGCAAACTCAGTACCAAGCTTATGGCCTGTTACTAACAACAGTAATACACTATTACAGTGCTTGTCATGACCTTCTTGGAAGAAGCTAAACAAGCCCTAATCCATGACCATCTTTGTGGCCGATTATCTTCCTTGCACTGGGGAACCCAAAAATTAGACACAATCTACACACAGGCTAATACAAAATACCAGATACATCATGCTAAGTACTATCAATACTCACCCTGCCTTCTGTTACTGATAGGTACTTGCAATATATTAGCTACTTCTGAGAAATTCCTACTTTATTTTACCTTCTTTAAGTGCTCATACTCTTAGCTGGATACTGCTTGTTAGTAGAAAGATGCATGCTAAATAAAAACAGTCAAGTTTCCAAAGGCTGGAGTTACATGGGCAACACCCACCTGTTACGGCCTGACACAGTTGGGCCACAGGAGCCTTTAGCATCTCGACAGATGTCAAGGCATAAAGAACCCCAAAGGAGTATTGAATGGCTGGTCTTCCAAAGAGCTGTAGAAGGTATTACCACTACAACTCTCCATGTTTACTAGTCCCACAGTCCGACTAACCAAGCAGAAACCTAAATAGGTGGTTCTGTTTTTTGTTTACCCAGATAATTCCACACACAATAGACTTAAGGAACTGCTCATTTGAGATTCCTTCAGCTACTGAGTGTGAGAGATGATCTAAAATCTGAAGCAACTGATGATGGTGGTAAGGTAAAAACCAGTGATATCCAGATTAAAAAAAAAAAAAAATCACGTTTATTTGGCTACTTAAGCATCTCCCTCTAAAAGACTAAGCTACTGTGCTGAAAGTAAGACTGCATATGTATCAGTAACTTAGATATTTAATTTACAACTCACAAGTACAGCAAAGAACACTTTGCTAAGCAAATCTGTTACAGCTCTTGACTGAAACTTCCAGGCCAAGTCTTCCAGCCTGCTCAGTGGTTAATCTCTAGGGACAATTTTGTTTCACAGACAACCCTAGCAGGAACCCTATAGGTGTCCACAACCAGAGAGTCTCAGAAAGGACATGAGTGTTGGGAAATCCTGCAATGCTCATCCTAAGCCACCATGTCTGTGAGACAAATTCTGGGTGCTGCATTACTCTGCTTGTCAAAAGGGGGACGGGGAGGAGGTAGTACTTGCTCCTTCCCTTGGAGGGAAGACAGACAAAACTGGATAAAGTATATAATTACTTACAGAATAATGTTAATTCAGGTCAGAAAGGAGCTCAAGGTGATCACCAATCCACGCTCCTTCTCAAAGCTGGGTAAGCTACAAGATTGGATCATGTTACTCATGCTTTAATCTAGCATTCTCTTGAAAACCTCCAAAATATACAGAAAAAAAATCTCTCAGGCAACCTAGTGCACTGTTTAACTGTCTGTTAAACACTGTTTAATTTTTTTTAATATTACATCTTGGCAGAGCAACCCGGTTTCAAATAATGCTTGTTGTGTCTCATCCTCACACTGAGCGCCCCTCAGAAGTCTTCCTTCACCTTACTCAGTAGATTCTTTAAATTCTGCTATATGCTTTAGCATTTTTGGTTACAAAAGTAGTCTGGATTTCTACAAGACAAGCAAAGTCTGTGTTTTAAGTGAGGTGCAGCAGAGGTGCAAGCAAACTGACCTTCCAAGAGGCTCCATTTGAGTAAGGACCAACTCCAGATGTTAGAGAGTGATCCAGGAGTCAACAACTGCTCTTGCAAAGAAAGAGGGCTTACTTTTCATTAATTATTTCACAACATTAATATTAAATATAATAGTCCAGACTGATAAATGAAGTGTCAGTTTCTGAAAAAAACAAAATCCAGGCAGGAAACCCTTAGCACCTCAGATCAAGGGATAAACAATCAACCTTATTAAACCAACAAACCAAGTTTATTTATATAAGTCTGTACAATTGTGATGAACTATGCTAGGACACCAATGAAACAAAGTAAACAAATCTCTCCCTCTCTAACAAGTGGGAGGTGTAGTCACTCACCTTTACATGCACTTAAAGGAAAAAAAGATTACAGCTTTCATACAATTATGTAACTATTCAAGAGTACTTTCTTCATGTATTATTCTCAATATAAGAGGTTTGCATAATTTACTGATGGTTGCCTTCTCTGAAAAACAGTATTTTAGCAAAACCCAGAGACTTTGAGAGGGTAAGTGGCAGCTTCATAATTGCAGTGAACTAGGACATAGTCCATTATTCAGACTGGCATCCTAAACTCATTGCATCTCCTGTGTTTTGGTTTTCTCTACTAAAAGTTACTTGCAACACTGTATGGGTCTCATTCACATTTTGATTGTATTACAGATAGTCTTGTGTTACCAAATGTAGAATTTAAAACTAATACATCAAAGCCAAGCAAGTAAGTTTACCTTTAGAGACCACTTGTCACTGCATCTCAGAGCTCTGAGGCATTTCTGTGGAAAAAATCAGTTCCTGAACTGTTTGATTTGGCAATTATTTCTGCAAACCATTAGAGATTTTTTAAAACTCTATTGCAAAGTAAGTTTAAGTTTTTTTTACACAAATCACTTTAGCTGTTGAAAAAAAAAATCATATCAAATGCATATCTACACAGTGAATCACAATGTTTCCTATGAAGTTATGATAGTAGATTCCATAAATCCAATCTTAAAAAGTTAAAGTATGTATATGTAACAGCCTACTGTAACTCCAGAGAAGCTGCTAAAATAGGCCATCAAATAAAGTAGTCTATGATTACATATTTACAGAATAATCCACATGTCCTAGAACTATGGATTATTCAGTAAATAAGTATTGAAGTATTTCTATTTATTTGTTTACATGGTAGGCTTCATATGTTTTCTTTTTATACATGGTTCGTAGAATCAATCTGCACACAATTACATGATGTTTCTTTAAAGCTACTGTTAAAAAAAGAGAAAGTTAAGTAAGAACTAGATTAAAGTTTCATTAAGAATCCAACAAGCAAGTATCAAACACAGGTTAAAAGATAACCAGTGTATGATTTCAGAAAAACAGTAATGCTCTGACACAAGAAGAGCATTTCATTTTCCCTCTTTAGAGTCCCTCAGAAACATTCCTATCCAGTTCAGTGCTTAAGTTGTTATATACGTACTGGCCTGAGTAGGAACACACACGTGGTTGCATGCTTACCTGAACGAGGGCATCTAACCTTTTAGACTTCTAATTATCTTTTAATTTAGTTCTTAGTTTCATATATTCAGTTGTATCTTGTTTGGAAAAGTTATTTGTTAAATGTCACTTATATTTACATTTGATTTTTTTTTTCTTTTTTACACCTGAGTGATAATTTAGCTGTCAATTTGTGTCCAGTCAAATATTCCATAAAGCCATACAATTCTTGTGCTTGTGTTGCACTCCATTTGTACCAGTTTATATATGAAAAATGTCCATCACCTACCTCTAATATTACCCACTGACCTTTCTATTATGTCCTTCCCCTTCCAATAAAATGTTATTTTTTAAAAAAACAAAATTATTTATCGATAGAAGCCCCATATAAATTGTTCAGAAAGCAAGAAGCAAAGCTGGAGCCCAGTGAAGACATAATAACTTAACAAATATGTACTATTGAGAGCTTGGACAAGAAATTAAAGCCCAACCAAATGAGCTCCCCAGGGTCACCCCGTAAAAAGCTACTTCACCCAGTGACAGCTGTAGAGTCTGGATGTGCTATAGATGACAAGTCCCACATTAAAAGCTGTGTACCTCTTTCTTATCAGTTAAGTGTAATTAAAAAAGGGAACATTAAGTTAAATAGCTATATCAGCCAAGCCATTTTAGTAAGAAGAATCACATTTAATGAGTTTCTTTCTTGCAATTTCAGATGCTCAAGTACAGCTGGTAGAAATTCAAAACAGCCGTAAAGAACTGTGACAGACGGATACAAATAGTACTGCAGCTTAAAAATGATAAAAAACACCTGAAAAAAAGTCACACAACCCTCCCAAAAAAATTTACACTTTGAACCTAGGCCAGTTTTTGAAGATTCCCTTCTCCAAAGCTAGGATGAAGGAGGAAGAAGAAGAGGGAGAAAGTGCAGATGACCTTCCAGCCACAAAGGTCTTGCGCCAATGTTTATTCACTGTGCCTGTGGTGGTATGTAAGGGGAGATCACCAAGTGCTGATTCTGCAACTGCCAAGAGATTCCTATGGAAATCCAGACCTCAGGCTAATACTGAACACAGAGTGGACCAACGAGCTGCATCAACAAAATAAAAACAAAACTCAAACTAAAAGAAATGGGAAAACCCCAAATAGCACAGATCCACATTTGTGAGGGGAGCAGAGGAAAGGGCAAGAAGGGAGGTCTATACAGTAAATAGTTGAATGGTTTATGTTACAGATGACTGGCAGTTTTAAAGAGTCTCTTCCCAGCTCCATTGCTGCTCCAAACCCAGAAGGGAGAACTGAAAAGGGAGGAAGAAAAAGTAGGACATCATCATGGAGCATGCAGGATCAGAAGCAGCAGAGTGGGCATGCTCAAATAAGCCCCCGTCTCTTTTTGTAGTCCTCCAAGTTCAATGATCGCCGAGGGGCACCATCTTTTGCTGGAGGAGCCTTGGAGGTGATGGCCAGTGCCTTAGATTCTGTTGGGGACAAGAAAAGAGTAAGGACCAAGCTACAGGCACACTATAAATTTTTACTTGTCGTTTTTGCTGACAGCTTCACCACAAAATCATGTTTGGCTTCTCTACTATACATCAGGTTAGAACATCAGTTAATAATACAGACAGTATCGGGGAGCTTATTTTCACAGATGCAGCACATGCAATTTTGACTCTGTGTGTTAATCCAGCTGTTAAACCAGAGACAGACAGTAAGCAGAAAAAGTCAAATATTCTATCTGTCTGTCTACAGCACACATTTTTACTAGTCTTCAGATTCTTCTGTTAAGCAATGTGAGACTGCACAAAGTAAGATGCCAAAATAGTGTTCTGTCTAAGGAAAACTACGTTTCTCATCCTTCTCTCTTCAGTGTCCTTCAGTGCCTAACCCTCATCTGCTTGGTAACTTGAGAGTTAGCAAGCATAACTGTCACTAGCTGTTTCAGGAAGTCTCTTGCTCTTGAAATCCTGCCTCATTCTGTAGTCTTACATCCAGAGCTTCCATCTTAACCTAGCTTGGAAAAACAACATCTTCTGCTCTTGCTCCTTGACAAGGTTTGTCTTTGTGCATTCTTACAGTACTTCCTAAATTATTGTCCTCCAAGAAACAGAATATCCAATCTTTCAAGTAATGCAAGAAATACTAAACCTTGTGTATCAAATTGCACTGGTATACTCCTCCCATGCCTTCCTCCCACTGGAGAACAACTTTATAGGACACAAGAAAATAGCCTCAAGTTGCACTAGGGAGGTTTAGACTGGATATTAGGAGAAATTTCTTTACCAAGAGGGTTGTCAAGCATCAGAACAGGCTGCTTAGTGAAGTGGTTGAATCACTATCCTTGGAGGTATTTAAAAGATGTGTAGCTGTGGCACACAGGAACCTGGTTTAGTGGTTGACTTGTGAATGTTGAGTTAATGGCTGGACTTGATAGTCTTAATGGTCTTTATCAATCGAAATGATCCTATGATACTCAACTGTTCTTGTCACACATCTCCTGCTGCCAAAGTCAAGATAACAAACAGGAAGAGCCAGCAAATTTGTGTCTATTATCTTTACTCACTGGTCAGTGTTTTTGTTCCCCTAAAATTTAGCTTCAATACCATCTGCAATGTCTAAGTTAGAGAACAGCAGCTTGGTAAAGCAGCAGGTTCAAAATCAAGTGAAAATACTTTATCCCTACAGTATGTGCACAGAGGACAGAACAGAACAGCACAGACACACAGCTTACCTGCTGTCAAAAGTTATTAGAAAAATTAACAAAATAAGTATCAAGGTAGCCACCAAGACTTATTAAATACAACACCTATCTTTTCCCCAAAGACTATGCAAGTCATAGATAATAAAGAATGGAAAAGCATAACCAAAACTACTCATTATCTCCTTCTCTCCCTAGGCTTCAAATCAAGGATTTTAGTGTTCAAATCAAGGGTTTTAGTCTAACACAATACAGTTGCTGCTCTTTCCCCAATGGATGTCATTATCACACATCTCCTCCCCAGTTCAAGATATTTGCCAAGATGGTAAACAGAGCCGATACTCCAATTTAAAGCCCACCAATAATTTTGAAAGAATTATTCTGGAAGTATATTCTAACAAAATAAGCTGGACAATCACATCCCCAGACTCAGATGATGGAACACCTACCTGAACTGGGAACCTGAAGATCAATCTTTACATCAAAGTCATGCACTTTGAAAAGATCTTCTGAGAGGTCACTAGCTGATTTAGAGTTCACATCTTTATCTTTTCCTTGACCCTGAAATGAAAACTACAGGTAAATCTCCAAATCTTATCTGGCCATACAAACAGAGATAAAAATGTTTTTTCCCCCTCTTCTGTCACAAACATACTTAGTTGTAGCTTTCATACTGTTAGAGCAACTTAAATTTCCTTCCCCAAGAACCAAGAAGCTATTGCTTTTTTATGATAAACCTCCACAGGATACCCTCTTCTAGAACTGAAGCATGCACACCTGCTATTACTCACAAGCTTCACAGAGCAAAAGGGTGACAGTGTGAGGAACAAAACAGAGACCAAAATGGAAACTTGCCTTACTCATGTCCTTTGGAGCATCTGGTAACACACCAGATCCATATTTTGCATTTAGCTGGGCAAGGATGGCAGCTTGGACAGCAGGATCTCTGGACTGCAAAGGTGAAATATTAGGGAAGAATAAAAATTAAAAATTACTGCATTTAAATTTCCAAAAACTAGAACTACATTTTGTTAAAACACTGTTCACATCTATTAATCTAAAACCGTAAGAGACTGTATATCAGTTCACCCAAGTTTCAGAATCACAAAAGGCTACTGCAATCATCCTGATATATTCTGAAGGTAACAAACTAAAAATCATCTTCAGAAAGCTTTTATTTGAAAAAATCAGAAATACTTTTCCTGATTATATGGTTTGTTTTGCGACTACTGTTAATACTACTGTAATAAGTATTTGCTTTCAGCTTACAGTTCTGGCTGAAACACTCTACTAGAAAGAAGAAATCTTTGGAAGACTACTTTCTTTACCTAATAGTCCTCTAATATAATAAAGCTAATGAGTTACAATTCTTTTCTAATGAAGTAATATTTCAGAAATATTTCATTTAAGCCCTGCAATAGAATTTCTCTTATTTCTTTGCTGGTTTGTGGAGACTGATGAGAACCAACCTGAGCAGAACCATATACTATTCCAGAACAGACCTCAACAAGGCCAGATTACTTAGAAGTAGGAGGTGATCACCTTGTTATTCATCAGTTATATATGGAGGGACTGCAGTAGAAGGTTGTGCCACAGTATCACATGAGAAGTTTGTGTTGAACTACTTCATCCATCACAGGCCCAAAATGTTCTCCTCTCACCTTTAACTGATATTTCAGGAAACTTTCAGCTAATTAAAAGCGAAGCTCACACCTAAAGCAAACTGTCTTCCCAGAACTAACTAAATCTGAGTAATTCGACATAGGTGAACTTACGACAGAAGTCTCAATCATGGTTGCCTTTGCAGTACATACCCACATCACTTATGTCCTTCACACTTTGCATTAAAAAAGAAGAGGGACCAGGATCTCACTCTGCTGTATCTCACACTGGCATTCAGGGCGTTAATAGCATATGGCACAGTTGGGAATTTTTGTTCCCACACTCTGCATTACATTGGTTTCTGTTTTTCAGCAAATTGCCTCAACTGAACTTAAGTATTTCACTCACATTAGACACTATTGTGGGCTTGCACTGCCGCCTAGTAAAGGGGTCCATTTGTTGGTTTTTCATGCTGTGACTTTCAGCCTGGAGAAGAAATAGCACAGGTTTTTCAGTTTGCTACTTGCACTCTTTTAAATCCTCCCACCGCCCCCCATCCATGCAATTACTCATCTGCTATATACAATACTGAGATCAAAGAAAAGCCAACAACATTACAGATTAGAAAGATTTTAGTGCACCCATCATCATGCGCTCCACAGGACAAAACTGTCCTTATTGCATACAACCATAGAAAATAGGCACACAATTCTCAGAATGGTTAATGCTTAAGCATTTGTTAACAAGCTAAACTCTTCCTTAATAAAAATGTAACTACAGAGAACCAAGTATCTCTTTCACTGTTTTACTATCTGAAGTCTCCTTTACGAGGAAACTTATTTTTATTTTCTCGTATAAAATGCATTAAGTCACTCTTATACTGACTAATCTGCAGATAAATGAATTGAGCAAAAGAATAAAGCAATGTGCTTTAAAATAACACCATTTGCCTACATGAAAGATTTTACAGATAATTTAAAAAATTAGTAAATTTGCCATGCAATTATCCCTCTTTGCATCATTTTATCTCTACTTGTAGAAAAGTGTTAATTCAGCACTATTTACCACAAGAGCCTTCTCAGACTCAACGATATTCCACTCTCTATTTCTCTGGTTGATGTAACTGCAGAATGGAAAAAAAGGAGGGTGGGGGAAAGAAAAAGAAAGTGACTGTCATTTACCAGTCCCTATACAACAAAATGCCTGAAAGCATTCTTGGAGCTTCATCCTGACCTTAAATTACTCTTATTGCAATGCAACTGCCCCCAGGGTATATATAGAAGAGAGTTTACGTTTTTGACAGTTTTAACTGCATGACAGATACAAGTAAGTGAAGATAGACAAGCACTAACAACAGAACCATTACAATACACATTAACACATTGTGCAGGGAAAAAGAAACAAAATACTGCAGTTAATTTGTTAATTCATTAGTTTCTCTTCAAATCAAATAATCAAATATGATTTAAGAAAGAAAATTCCCAATATCTGCTTCTTACCTTATTGCAGAAATATTTTTTGTTCGTTGACGATCCAGGGCCTCTGCTCTCTCTTCAAGCTCATTAAGCTGATCTTGAATCTGCTTGGCCTTATCTTGGTCCCCCAAGTCCTCTGCCATAGCCTTCAACCAAACAGTAACTCATTAGGCACTACTCTCTACCCAGAATTACTCAGAGAGGCAACGGATATATCCGTGAATCAGTCAGCTAACCCTGCTCCAGTCGTGAATGTTCTTCCCTGCATGGTACAACAAGAGTACAACAAAGAGCTACACTTTCTTTACAGCTCAGGGCAAAACTGGATTTCTTATTCTGAAGAATGCTGAAAACCCTTACACTGCGGAGGATGTAGGAACACCAGTCCCAGCATGAGGAGGACAGGTCATTTGGATGACTTAAGTTACAAGTTTTATTAAAATTAAACACCTCCATTTAGCACATCAGGAAAAGAATTATTTCCACAACTGTCAGTTGCCATTTACTTCAGGGCGCGGACAGTCCCCTAAGGCACAACAGCAGCTTATTGTGCCACCTGGTGACAACAAAAAGCAACTGCACCCCCTATGACGGGAACCTAATAATTAACATGCTCGTGTGTAGTAAAATAGTGACCACAAAAATACAGTTAAACCAAGGAATCAAGAAATGTATATTAATACAAACTCTTGGGTTTTGCTGCATATGAAGCTTCAATGTCTCGAGAAATACAAACAAATTTTGGTTCTATTCATGCAGTCCTATCTTCAGAGATGCTTAAGACTGCTTGTTTTTTTTTCACTTCCTGGCTTTGGCTTTTATGCGCTGTTAGGTCTACTTGTTCCAGGAAGACTACAGGTAAAAACAAGTTCATGGCATGTAAATCTTTCAGCCTCTTCTTTTTTGTTCCAATATTTCAAAATTACCAGCCATAAAGTGACAATTGAGTTACCCCTGAGCAAAAAATAATGTAACACAACTCCTGTTTTACCTCTTAAAATAAGAACAGAAAATCAATTTTCAAACATTGTTATGAGGTACTCTAAAAACAAAAACATCAAAACAACCAACAACAAAATTGACCCAAAAAATCCAAAAAGAAAAAACTAAGAAAAAATGAAAAGTTTCTGAGGCAGATCATTTAAGACCTTGTTTAACGGACACAAAAAGAGACAACTTAAATTGTTGGCAATTGCCCCTAAAAAAGGTACAATAGCTAACTGGGTTCTGAGTATTCCGACCCCAACACTGAACCTTGAGAAACACCTTCCAGCTGCACAGTTGAAGCCGAGCTTACTGCTGACTACTGCCAAAATCCAGATGAGCTCCAGTTCCTCAAAATTAAAGACTGCATTAAGCTTTCAGGCTTCATCTCATTTCTCACCTTCTCCTTTAATAGCTGAGTTTTCTTCATGGCATAATTTGGAGGTGCTTTTCTGAACCTTTCCTTCTCTTTCACAATCTGTAAGATGCAGAGGAAACAACATGAATATGCAAGTATGAAATGTCTATTTCAATACTTGGACATTAAAAGCAACAGATGAGTATCACCTAAGGAATTTATTTATTGCCACTGAATTTGATGTATGCTCTGATGGTTCTGTTTTTTAGTTTGTGCCTTTGGTAATGAGTTAAAGCTCCATTCTCCTCACTACCTACAAAAACCTGATGCTAATCACCTTCACTCAGTATCAAGCAAGTACAAAACTGCCACAACTGTAATAAATGCAACTACCATGATGCTGTCAGTTTCTCAGAACCAGAGAACTAAGCTGCCATACTCAGGAGTTCAAAGCTACACAACACAAGTTCAAGAGGAGATAACAGGGTAAAAATGATGAAGAAAAGCAGGAGCAAACACCAATCATCAGCAGTATCACCAAGCTACTCTACCAGTTATGAAACTTCCTTTTGAGCCTTTTAGTTCCTTGTTGGATAGCAAATACCATGATCATTTTGCTTTGTAACAGCTACTGCTCTACTGTCACTTTGTAACAGCTCCTGTCACTTTTAAGCACTGCCAGTTTCACTACAATGCACCATTACCTCTTCAATGTCCTGATCATTAAACTTGTAGTTGAGGGCTTCTTTGATGGACACTTCCTTCTTGTTTATCTCATCTAATGTGGGTAGCTGCATCCCAGCAGAGAACATCTAAACATGAGACAGAGTTACTTTCCACTTAAAGCATGCTTGGCAGAAGGCTGCTGAGAAGAAACTAAAGTCTGACAAACTTACTGCTTCCTTCCACTTCATAAATTCACTTTCAGTAAATTCCTGATTTGAGACAAACTCCAAGCGAAACACACGTGAATCACTGCCATGCCTGCAACAATAAAATGTAAAACATCCCCTTGTGATGGTGTAAAGTGGTGATATTGGATCTTTATGTGTAAACTGATTAAAGAAGCCCAAAACAAGACAACCTCATGTTAACAGTCATTACTCCCTGCATGAAATTTTGGGGGTATTTTATAATTTTCATCATGCACAAGGAGAAAAAAAAAACAAATACCCAACCCAAACATTCCAGTATTAAGTAGAATGACAAGGCTCAGTCTACTTTTCAGTTCCCACATCCAAACCCCACAGAGAATGTGATTTGCTGTGAAAAGGACACTGATATATGAATTAAGGAGGATTCCATTAGTATCTTACCGCAATTGTAGTCCTTTGTTTGTCCGTGTGCCACCAAGCTGGTAAACCTTTGCAGTCTCTACCACACCAGTTATTTCAGCAACCTGTATACACAGTAAAGTATATGAGAAGAAGGATGCAAGAGAGGTTTCTTATTCATGTTCCTGGAATGTACCTAGCATATTCAAGCCTTTTCATTAGAAATAAAAAACCTTAATCTAGCTAACAATTCTAACCAGATCAAGGATAGCAAGACTCTTCAGTATGCATTATTAGGTACTGAATGAGCTGCTTCATACATAATTTTTGAGTTAATAAATTATACCATCTGAATGCTTGATGCAGTTCTTGTATCTTCTCAGCTCTGCCTTCCTGACCAAAGAGTGTACACTCTCCTACCTTTCCTATTTCCTTCTCAAATAATGTTGGTTTGGGTTAACATATGTCCCAAATGAAATACACTATTGCTGCCCATATACTAAAAACAGCCCTTCTGGGGGGCCTTTTTAATGCAATCTTAGAGACTATTATTGTATCCTATGACTACAGCAATGAAACAGAAAAAAAACCCCTGTGTTCTCAAACAGGGTCTCTTCTGAAGGCACACTGATATACTAGAAACTCTGTAAAAAAAGAATCAAGACCCCACAATAACTAAATAACAGTCCTAGAAATAAGGAGTGAATCTTACTCATCCTTACTTGGGTTAAGCAGAGTCTGGAACTCAAGTTTGCAATACAAATGATAAGACAACATGAACCACAGCTAGAAGATCTTTCTTTGTGCTCCCTCTCTCTCACTAAATTTATCTTCTCCCCTAGGTGGTCACATAGATGTATTTATTCTTAAACCAGTCTCTTTCACCTGCTTGGAAGCAATTACATTTTCTGGTTATAAGCAATCTTTTTGTATCAATCAGTCACTGGTACCTGAGAACTGATAAGCTGCCAATATTTTATTACAGCACAAAAATAAAAAGAACTAAATCCCTCAGAGCTGAACTCACCCGATAGACAGGTTTACTGTTGTGATTGCCAATGCCAATACGGACAAAGCAGCCAGTGACTGTCTTGGCAAAGAAGGGCATGTGACACCAGCGTTCCAGCTTGTGCCGTGACAACCGTACTCGGTTCAGCTCTTCAGGCAAGGACACTGGCTGGGACTTGGGAGGGATTTCTTCTTTCCTGATTGGGGAAAGGTGAGAGGGGAATAAAGAAAAAGGTAGAGACAAAATCAAAACCCAGAAAGGGGGTCCTGAGAAAGGTGCAGCGTGAGCACTATTTAAATTACCAGTAAAAGAATAATTCATCATGCACTAGTTGACAGTAGATGTGTGAATTCAGCATTCATGAGAAAGGCTTAATGTTAAGTCCTAGACTTACTGAACACTGCCCCTGCTACCAGAAAGCAGAAAGACACACACCAAGGCAGTTTATAGACTAATGCTTTAAGATAAGCTAGCACATGCATCTGCTCAGATACGTGCCAGAGTTCTGCAGCTGCTGAACTGCAGGACTGAACAAATCAGTAAAAAACAGTGTAATTTGGGCTGAACCTGACAGCAGGTAACTGAAACTGCAAACCCACCCAAGGTAAACGAGTCCCATGAGCCGTGATATAGTGCCAAGGACTCAAATCTGAGCAATGCAATTATGCCCAGAGGTAAAAACACTTTAGAGACACTGAACTACCCCAAACAATCCTCTAAAACAGCATGTGTCTACCTAAAGTGGATCTCTATTTTTGAACATACTTACAAGTAATCATAGCCCAGTGTTTACTACTTACTCTTCCTCTTCATCAGAGGATGATGACCTGGATGAGCGGTCACTTTTCTCACTAGACTTATCATCCTCCTCCTCCTCTTCATCATCAGAGTATACTTCACTAGTTTTTAATGGCTGTTTTTTTGCAAGCAATTCAGCTGGGGGAAGGGCACAGAACAAGTAAAAGCAGGCTATAAATATTTTATGAAAGCTTCCCTGTAAGAGCTGAACCTTAATTGCTTTAAAAAAATATCCAAGAGGCAAACAGGTAATAATTTTACACTAGATACAGGTGGCACATGTTCAAATCCACTAGTAAGCTGTGCACTTCATCGACTTCTCTCTTTGCATATACATGAAGTATTTAAAAATCATCCTAAACTTCAGTTGTACTTATTTTCAGTCTCCCAACTTGACTGCACATAGCAATTGAAGATGGGTGTAACAACTGGATATACAAGAAAAAAACTATTATGATCAGATAACTCACTGTTATTTTACAAGTAAAAAGAAAAAAAAAAAAACAACTCATCTTTGGAGAGGATCAAAATAAATACTAGATAAAATCCAGTAGAGTAAAAAAGATGGTTGAGTCAAAAGTCAGTGGCAAGATAGACAAGGTGATGTGTCAGTGAAGAAACAAGCAAATGTAGGCAGGGTTTCAAAAGTCAGGTAAGTAGGAGTTTGAATGATTCAGAGATTAAAAATCTGAATCTAAGTGACCAATTCAGATACATTAACTAAACCTTACTAAGAGCCATTCAGTGGATTGCAATAAAAGTTCTGGTTTTAAACCACTCCAGGGAGGGGGAGCAGTGAGGAATACCACATCAGTGGTTGCCAAATATCACCCTAGGTGGTCATGTTGGGCAAAGACCAAGGAAAACACAGACATGGAATTCATTCACTCAAAGGTGTAGGATTGTTGCATTAATTTGAAACCGGAAGTATAACTTGCAAAAAGTTGCAATAATGCCTCAAAAACTGTAGCAATAGCAACATGCTTTCATACCTGTTCTGTTCTTCCTTTTCTCTCTTTCTGCCTTTAGCTCCTCCATTGCCTGAGATTTCTTGTCTAGCTTTTCATCCCGCTTTGATCTCCGCTCTTTGTTATGTGACATGACCTAAAAACATGTATAGAAAATCCCTCAGCACCATAAACTCATAAGTTGAAAAGCATTAAAACAAAGACTGTTCACATACTTTAGAAATTTTTTCTAATAGAAATAACTAACGTACTCCTTTCTGAAATCACTTTTTTTCAGCTCATTTTTTATGGAGGTAAGAGAGGGAAGTCAATCTGGAGCACAATTCTTCTCTCTGCTTCATATCAAAAATAATGAACATATTTATAGCTCAACATTTCTGCCACCAAATCTCAGTCTCAAAATTCCTCCTTGAAGTTAAAAAAGGACTAGAGAAATAAACAGGAGTAATTCAGCAAATAACATGTAATGAGGAAAAACTGGATATTCTTCTCATTTGCTGCTTCTGCAAGGCCAAATCAAAGCACTAGCTTTCATTTAGTAGCAAAGAAAAAAGTTAGGTTAAAAAATACTTAAAGCAGAAATAAAGTTGCTTGTAAAATCTGCAAGATGGAGCCAAATCTTAAATGTTTTAAGTCTTCTTGTGCTTGCCATTTTTAACAAGTCTATCTCTATGGAGAAAGCAGCCTCTATTACAAGCATAAAAGACAGTCATTTGAGCTAAGTTGAAGTCATTTCTGCAAGGCATTGTAGAACTCTAAATAAGATACTTTTACACATGCATATATGTATTTGCATGTACACTTTGTGTACTATAAATGGACTATTAAAGTGTACACACATGTACATATATGGAGTTGAGAGAGTAGAGAAATGAGATTCATTCCACTCAACATGTGCCTAAGGGGAACCTCATCTCACCTAATTTGATTTTAGGTGTCAAACATCTCTTTCACCAGAAAGTAACATGGAGTGAATTGTCAGCTGAAGATCCCCTCTTCCATTGCACAAAACAATAGGCATCAGAAAATGTAAGCAAGTGGTTCTTAGATGGCTGAAGTTAGCAAGATGAATCCCTTCCCACTCTGGGAGCCCTGACTCTATATTAATGGCAGGATTCTCACTATTTGAAACCACAGTTCATTAACAGAGGCCTGGCCTCAAAAACTGGTGTTGTCCTCTTTTTACTGGAAGTGGAAAAACTAAAGAACTACTTCTGCTCCTCCTGGCATTCAAACTTTTCCTTGACATCTCTGCCAAAAGAAACTAAGCATTTTTTTCCACTGTATGTATGTGCATGAAAAATAATTAATACGACACATGAGCAGTTTTTGGTCTCCTCTCTCAAACTTTTCAAGAAAAGGATGTATGGAATGTTTCAGACTGAATGACAGAAGCTTGGCTAAAGGAACTGTAAAACATTGCTTTCTTTTTCTCATGTGGGAGGGCTATCACAGCAACTCTAGACATAGCTGCAACTTTGTATTTTTCATTAAAGGAATACCAGTGCACCCCTCAATAGGCCAAAAGATGTTAACTTCTTTAAATGAACTGGAAAAACTGAAGATAGCTTGAGCATGTAAATTAACTAAATTCCAATCCGCTACACTGTTTGACATTAAGTGAAAACATTAGAGGTAGAGAGGCCATATCCTATCTCCTTTCACCAAGAGAAAAGGGTTTATTACCAAGAACAGTTTCATTTCCTACCTGGGATTCCTGGATCTGTGTGAGTTTTTTCTTCTCCTGCTCTTCCTCTTGCTTTTTCTTTTTCTCTTTCTTTTCTTTCTTTTTTGCTGTTTTTAGTTTTTTCTTGATTTCAAATCTAGTAGCAGTTATTGGAACAAAAAGAAAGTATGATAAAATGCTCTTCCTGAGAGAGCGAAGGATTACTCAGATGTGATTACAATTGCTATTAGGCTGCAAGGAACACTTCATCTGCTTTTCCCTTTTGTGTTACCCTGTCCCCCTATTCCAATCCCCTCCCTTCCCCAAGATAATAAAGTGAAGAAAAGCTGAGCACACCAAGTGCAGTCCTACAGAGAGCGAACCTAAAGGGTTCATGAGACCATGTAGAAATTACTATGCCACAGAAATATGCCTTACTCCATTTTCCTCTTTGCCAGTGCAGCGATCATTGCAAGCTGCCTCCAACTCTAAAATCATACAGCTATTTCACATAATTTCAACCTAAACAGCTAAAAGAATTTTTTTCTTTAAAGCCACTATCATGCTAACTTTTTCATTCTTAAACTTCACCTTTCTACTGGCACTGGTCTGTATAAGAATGACTGCAACCTTTCAGGGAGTCCTCCTTCAGCTAAATTCTCACCAGACTTAGCTTCTGCAGAAGAATTTCGGCACTTCCCTGTCTACCTTCATGAAATATATCAACCTGATGTCTTATTTTCAGCCACTGTATTCAGAAGAGTAGTCATTTCAGTGGAATGGGCCCATGACTGAGATTCCACTGCACCATGGACTGGTCATTGCTTAAGTGAAGTGCGCATATGGACATATACAAGAAAAAAAAAAAACTTCTAGTAACTGAAATTCAAAATGTGTTATCCACATGCACATTACACAGTCCATTCTTCAGTCCTTTACACCTGGATTTTGTAGACAACAGACTGAAGCGTCAGATGAGCTCATTGCCCTTTATGCCTTTAACATGAAGCATAACACACAAGGCACAGGCGTTATATCAGATGCAACTTCTGCTGTAATCCCAGTGAACTCACAGCATAATGTGCATACAAAGGGCTTTTGAAAGACTTAACTTATCATAAAGTTAAATGACTACCCCACCACCCCCTTAGTTCTACCTGCCAAGACTTTACACAGAACAGCACAAATTCATTTAAGATTAAATCAGTAACTCAAGCTTTGATTGTTTAGCTTGTTTGCATCGAGTATTCTCCAGCATTCTAAAACAGAGACATTCAGTTACCACAGAATAGAGAGTAAAATTTGAAAGATAGGGTGTCCTTCTACGTGATCCAAATCCAAACTTATAATCATTCTGATCTCTTCAAGGAGAACAGCAGAACACATAAGATTCTGAACGTAGTGTTAAAATCAAGGCAGGCAGGCAGTGCTCTAGCTATGCCTTAGACAAACACACTTTGGCAGTCGCTTGTATTGACATGATTTACTCAACAGATGTCAGTCCTCCAGGGAAATTTCTCAGCAAATGAGAAGAGAGGGCACTAAAGAAGAAGGAAACTCAAGAAACCTTGCCCCATATGTGCCAAATCCTTTCAATTAGGATACATAGGAAGTAAAATACCTATACTACAAAGAAGCTGCCTGACTGGACAGGGTAACAGCTACAGACAAACAACAAAAGGTAGAAATCCACAAAAGATTCCATGAAAGCGACATATCCAACACCACTCCTCATTATTTCAGTATCTCTGTCTTCTATTAGGGCCCAAACCAGTTTCACACCCATACACAGGCAACCCTAACACTGATCTGTGCTTCACCATTGTTTTCTGAAAAAATACAGAAATTCATGTACATCTTATTGCTTTGTTTGCCTTTTTCCAAAGCATCAGCACATGACAATTAATATAAAAAAAGATGAAGAGAAAGCAGGCTTTCTGAAGGTCTGGCATCTAACCTACAGAGCAGTAACATAACTACAGGGGTAGCTAACCTGTGAACTGTGCATATTCAATGGCTGAGAAGCTTTTAGATACTGTCTTCTACAAGAATATGCACAACTCCTGCTGAGTGCTTCTTAATTACTACAGGGACAGTTTACATACAAAAAATATACAATCAGGCTTAACTCACTTAAGAGTGCTTAATGCTTGGACCTGAAACAAGACAGCACAGTCAGCACACTGTGCAGCCTTTAAGAACTTGCTAGCAAACATCAACAGATATAAAATTCACCTTCTCTTTAGCACTTCTCTCTTCTCTATCCGGTTAAACAGTTCCTGCTCTCTCTCTTTTTCTGTCATCTGTTCCAGTCGAGCTCGGTCTTCTTCATCTCCCATCAGGTCTTCTCCATAGCCATCATGGAATTCCTCATCTTCAGATGAAGAATCTGAATCTGAGCTAGATGAGGAGCTGTTGCTTTCTGAGTCAGAGACTTCTCCTAAATCAAAAATATAAGGTAGTGATATATAGCTGGGGCAAAGCTCAACCACTTCATTATAGCATATTAGCAAGGGATAGCATGAATTAATTTTACACTTCTCTTCCACTATGCTAAAAACATATAATGAAAATGAAGGCCAGGTTGAAATTACCATAATATATGCTTGCTAAAAAAATTATAAAATGAGTGGTACTACATTTGAACACAAATTGGGTGATAAGTAAAAAATCTCCGTAGAACAAACAAATTTAAAAGGCCTTTTAGTAATGTGTTACAGTCCTAAAGTTAGACTTCTATGCCTATATGTTTATGTCCCTGATAAGTTGCTTATTCAGCCATAAGTTTGTGTGCACACACTTCAAACACCATGATCAACCACCACAGAACTGCACATTAACCACCTCATTACAGCAACCTGAAGGACCAAAATTCATCATGTGAAGACTGCAACACTATTAATTGCTACACAAGCAGATAAAGTTGAAACCAATACCCTCAGGGCTAGCAAGGCCCTGACACTAGCCCTGTTACTGGAACAAGCCCTCCCAGCTACACAGGGGTTTAGGGAACAGCTGACTCTCCAGTAGTATTGGGTAACACCACCTTTAAACTTAATCCAAGTCCAAGTGCTTTGATTATCTCACCTAATTGACTAAATTACATTGAATTGCAAAAGCAGGCCATTAGGATTCCTTCTTTTGCATCCATTCTGGTATTAGTATTTCTGGAAACTTCCAGCTTTGCAAGCTCACACTGTGAAAACCCTTGATTTCTTAGCACTGATATATACAGGTGCAGTCACTCCATGCCTTTGTCTGTATCTGCTGTGCTTGATATACTTAAAACTTCCTTTTTTAGTATTAATGGAAATCACAAGTAAGCACCTGCAAACCTTCACGGGCATGATGAAAACAGATAACAGGAAGTTTACCCAGCATTGAAATGTACTCGATATTCATGTAAAAAATTCTGAAAATGTTATAGAATGGTTTTTCTTCTGTGTCAGTATAAATGTGCAAGAATTCCAATTCAGAGCAAATGCATACAAGATAAGCTCCTATTTGCATCACAAACACTATACACCTTTCCCTTTGTTATCACAAGAAGTTTGCGATGGGAAAATATGTCAATGAAAATAAAAAATGCTGCCCACATGGGTAGATAGGACATGCTAGAAGGAAGCAAGGAATTTTCCAGGAGAAAGTCAAGCAATGAAATGCCATTCATTTTTCAGCTGAAATAGCATTTAGTTTGCAGTTGCAATGGAGTGCTCACAGCAACACTACACTGAATTACATGCAGTTCAAGCCACAGTATATTTAAAAGTTACCCTGACTATAAGTCACAAAATGAAAAGTCTTTGAAGATGGTCTTCAAAATCACCATGGAACATTACTCTTCAGGGTGCACAACAGATAAGTTCGCTTGGAATCCCACTAAATGAATGCACGTTATCTTACCCTCTTCAGGTGCTGAGCTCTCAGCCGAGCTGTCTTTATCTGAGCTGCCGGAAGAGGCAGCTTTGTTCATCTGTTTCTTCATGGCTCCTTTCTTCTCTGCCTTACCCGCTTTTCCCTTTTTTTTGTTTTTAGAACCTCCAACAGTCCACTGTGCAGAAAGAACCAAGAAAGGGATCATGAGACACAAACATCACTCCCTTCTCCCTTCTCCAGAACACTGGAGTAAAACCAGCTGAGAAATAGCCCAATACCTGACAGCAAAAAAATCATTCAAGTGTAAAGAGGAAAAAAAAGAGAAGCCAATAGGAAACTTATCAGATAAATGAGGGCCTTTTACAAGGTTTTTGGGAGTATTCTGTGGTTGGTTGAAGTTTTTTCTTTGAAAAAAAAGAAACCAGTTATAACAGTTGGTAGAGCACTCCTTCTAAAAGATAATGAAGACTTCAAAGCTGGCAATATCTACCAAGGGAGGAGGTACTGAAAATGTTTTCCTAAGAAAATAATTTTAAACAATGTGTCCAAAGTATTTGTAAAGACTAGTTTCAGTTTACTATCAAATAGAAGCAGCTGATGCTTTTGCAGAACTAGTTTAATCAGTAGCAGATCTTACATTTCATGAAGGACACCAATTATACATGATGGCCTTTTCAAAATCTCAGTTTTACCAAAAGTACACAATGTCTGTATTTCTATGCAACAAGACAACAGTGCACTCAATGATGCAGGTGGTGACACTACCCCCTATGTACATGAAGTGGAATGAAATCAGAATCACAGAAGTCGGGGGGGAAAAAAAAAGAAAAAAAAATACAATATCAAGTCCTAATTTTAATTTTCTTTAAATGTCATATTTTCAGTTAACTTAGACCACAGTTTCCAAGTACAGGACTTACACCACCAGACATACACAGATAGCCATTTTAAACTCTAAAGTCTCAGAACTAGTATTTACCTTACAGTGTGATTTCTTAATAGAATTTTTACATTGTTCCAACTACCTGGGTAAAGCCAGAAGGGAATAGAAGCAATAAGCATTGACCATATATTACTTAAAGGTTTTACAATATTTTACACTTCACTGCCTCTCCTAGAAATTCTCCAGGCATGAGATCCTCAGGAATATAACAGGCTTTATGTGTATATATGTGTGTATACACACACACACACACACACATATATAAATCCTCTAAATACCTGTGTATTATTCTCATCTTTCATGCACATCACCATCTGATTGAGCATGCAGTCTTAAAACACCAGTCATAATGCAAGTGAGCAAATGCAATTGTGCATAACTCAGATCTTGCACTCAAAACTCTAAGTGGAAAAAAACCCCACTTTAGATTTGACCTCAGATGCACAAAACCTTCAGGCGTCTTACCCAATCACCATATCCTGGGGGATGAATCAAGTCTATCTATGCAGGCAGTAATCATTCCATCAAATTTGATAAATTGCTCTGCCTGATAAGACACCATCCTCAGAGAACCCTGGTGTTCAATTACTCTAGATGAAACTCAAGCAAGTAGTTATAAGCTACTACCTAATCTAACAGTACCTGAACTAATACCTTTGGAATTTCCCTGGTTTTGATTATTCTCATACACAATCTCGTACTTTCCATATTACCAAATGCTTCATCATGTTCTTTGGGCACCATCAGAGTATTCAAAAGTCTCTGTAAATACAGAAGTTGGTTTTGTTTTTTTTCCTGAGGTAAAAGTACAGTGGTGAGCCTTGCAATTCATACCCTATGCAGGTACCCCAGAGCCTGTGATGGTCTGTAAGACAGGTGAGAAACTGCACAGAAATCTTCTGACTTTATACCAGCCTGAGCTTGTACTGGTTTTTATTAGCTGCAGCATTAAAGTTTTACTTGTTCAATGTTACATTATTGCTGTTTAATATTATTTCTAGTTACTATGCTCATATAAATCAGTTAACAATGAGATTGCACTCAGTCTAAATCTACTCAAATCTCAGCACTAAGGAATCATCTCCCAGGTGAACAGAAAAGTGCATTTTTGCTATTTGCTCAAACTCTCACCTACTGCCAGCATAGCAGAGAAGACACAACAGCAAGACAAGTGAAACTCAGCGTTTAGCAGTGATGCAGAGGTGCTTCCCTCTCAGAGCTCTGCCAATTCTTTTCTGTGTTCTAATGCTGAATTATACCTCATGTCAGCATGCTGCACAGCAAGGAAGCAGCACACAGAAAGCCACAGTATACAACACAGTTATATCAAGACCTTGAAAGGTCATGCTGAGATGAAAGAAGCTAAGATCAGATAAAAACCAGCAGGATTTTAGTGAATAAAATGTTTCATAGCTCTACATACATGTGTTACATATCACTGTTTTCAGCTTTTAACTCACTAGTGGAATTGTGGAGAAAACCTGTAACCAGGAAGATAGGACTGAAAAGAAATCTACGTGACAAGCACTTGGAACAAAAAAAAGAAGCAACAACAAAAAACCAAACAAAAAACCACCTCCCAAACAACAAAAAACCCAAACCCACACAAACAAAGAGTAACAAAAAAAACCCAAACACAACACCAAAAAAACCCAAACAAAAACAAAAAACCCCACAAACAAAAAAACAAACCATTAAAACCAAAAACCACCCAAACAAACCAACACAGGACAAGATAATTAAAAAATCTGCTCTCTAATCTAGGAAAGGTTGCTATTCCACCCTGAAGATAACACTTCATCTCACTTTTGTTTATGCAATTGACCTCTATGTCCATCTCCCAATTTCAGTACTGTCACAAAGCCAAATTCTTACCCAACTCAGGTGCTTCTTGGCCTATTCAGTTTCCCTAATGTCTCATGAATGCCTGGTCATTCCCAGGACAACTATAGGACAAAACAAGAGTTAGGGCAAATCTTGGACCACTAATTCATCAAAACCAGGATACTGTGCAAGACTCTTAGGCTCACAAATTGCTCTGCATTTGGACACTGTTGCAGGTGTCATTTGAATACTCAATGATCAACATGAGCGGCCAACATGAGTTTCTTCTTGCAACAGAGGAAGACACAACATATTAGCTGGTCTAGGAGGGAGAGGGAAGGCAATACGGGAAAGCCAAAATCTTGAGTCCCTTCCTCATGCCCCAGCACACCAGCAGAAATCAAAAATGCAACATGCAACAACTGCATGTTCACCTGCAACATCAAGTAAAAATGCACACAGTTATAGTGAGAAATATTTCTTTGCTGTGTTTCCCTTAACTTCAAACTATAATCACTTCCCAAAATCTGACCTCTACTGCAGTTTCTCCAGATCCCTTCCACGCTGCAGTCAGGCAGCACCAGTCAATGCTTCTCACATGCTTCCCATGACTGTAATGCCTCGTTGGAACAGCCCCTCTATTCACCGCTGCCCCCTTGGCCACCATCTGGAAGCCTCCATGGCTCCAGACACAGCAAGTTAATAAACCCATGCAAAAGTGTACAGCAACATGGTTTTCTGCTTATTGTTTGGTACTACCAAACAACAGAGCTTTATGGCTCTCTCACAAGAAGCCACCAGAAGAGCCTTTTGAATTTTCCTCTTGCTGCCAAGGTTCACAGTGCCAATAGCTTGCATATTTCCTCCAAGGAACAGTTGGACGTGATGATCCTAAAGGTTCTTGTCAGCCTAAATGATTCCTTGATTCTAAGAACTCCAAATTAAGCCACAGTAACCAGAATGGACTTAGGGGAACAAAAAAACCCAATCCACCACATTAAAAATTACCTCAACTTTTAAGTCAGCTTCTAAAAAAGCAACTACACAAAGTGATTTAAGAAAATAATTTATAGCTCAGCAAACCTGGAACATATTTCCACTAGGGAGACAAAATGAGATCGTGGAGGAAAAAAAAAAGAGAAAAATAAAAAGGTTAAAAACCCCAAAATCCTCATACCTGAAGTGAGCTCAAAGTGCAGAATTGTTTTACTACTTGGGTAGTTGTTCTTTCCTTCTATTCACACAGTACCTAAATGCATTACACACTGAGAATTTAATTTGCAAATAGGTTCTCCCAGCATTTTTTTAACCCCCTATCAAGCTAGAGATGCACAAGAAAGGTTACCAGCTGGTTCTTGCTATATCCTTCCCTCTTACCATACCCAATGGCTTTATAAGCAAAATGCAAACTACAAGCCGCAACATCAAAGCAGAATGGTCCCTTACCAATGTGGTCCTTTCCAATTCAAGGCCAGACAAACTTCAGCTGTCCTGTTGTCATTGCATTTAAGTGCACCAAGGTGGGTAATATCAACTCAGCTCACAAACTTTCATGCATTCATACAGGAAAAAAATAAGGCAGTCCACTAGGAAAGTCATGCAACTACAGTTTCAGCCTGTCTGAACTGAACAGCAGGAAGCACAGATTTGAAAATAAGGCGGTATTTACTGTCTTCAGGCTTTCTCAAAGCTTGGAAAACTCTAGACAGCACCCCAAGAGCTTCAAGGAGGAAAATGCTCTCTACCACTACTTTTAAAACTAAATAGTAAATGAAAAACCCCTGTTATTTACCCTGCCTTTCAGGATCTACACCTGTCATTTGAATGCCTCAAACACCTTCATGATGACAACAGGCCAGCAAACAAAAAACTTAAAGAACTATTTTAGACACAGAGAGGAAACTCTAGGTGTCAACATCAAAATGGAAAAGAAATAAGCAAACAAAGAAAACACCTTCAGAAGCCACAGAAGAGGCTCTGCCAGGAACAGGTTGAGAAAAGGCTTTATGGGCCAGAATATTACCAGACAACTGATCTACCCTTTCATTCAAGTACTGCTTGAAGAAGCTTACAGAAATCAAATTCCAAGAAGTTATTCCTGACACCCCTATGCTAGTTTGCAATTTAAAGAACTTAGGTACAGACTAGATTTTATACCAATTTTGTCCACAGCTTATTCACATTACTCATTTGGACATGACAGCCTTCATACCATTAGCTTGTGCTGCTCAGATCTGCAATTGCATTTTATTTGGAGCAGAGGAAGTACTACCACCTCTCTTCCTTGAGAAAAGCTTTACTATTACACCCATTAGTAGTTGAAGGAAACTGTCTCCAGAAAAAGTCAGAGTTACAAAGCACACAGTCTATAAGCTGTGAATAAGACAATTAAAGCATGGCCTGCTTCAAATTTCCTAAGCTTGAAAAAAATGTATGGCAAAGGCCTCACAGTATTGGAGAACCCACTCATTCTTGAAGGCTTAATTAAGCAGTATTATAAAATAAAAGCACAAAGGAAAAGACAACATTCAGTACTGTAATTTCTACAAATCCACAAAAAGACACCCCAAAACAGAAAAAACACATGCAATATTCTGCTCACCTGTCCTTTTCTGGAGTGCTCTAAGTTGAAGCACAGTAAGCAGATACAAAGAGGCATAAAACCCTCTAGACTGTTACTTGAAACTAATCTCCTCACTAGCTGCATGACTACTGCTCACGTCCTCCCCTGTCCCATAGATCTTGACAAGATCTTCAGTTATACAGCTCCCTAACAAATTAGCACATTTGCGAAAAAAGGTATAAAAGGATAATCCTCACTAAACTTCAGAAGAGTACTAAGCATTCATTATGCTAAGTTTTCTAGTCCTGGATGGATACTCTGTCCTTACCCTGTAGGTGTTAAAAGGCAGAACTGAACCCTTCCTGACATTAGAATGAGCGTACTTCTCAAGAGAAACAAACGGGAGCTCCCATAGCATTGTGGCTTTCTGTTTAATCAACGCTAATGTCAGTGAAGTTCTTCCAGAAGTCATCCACTCTTCCCACATAATAGAATGAATTATCTCATTGTAAGCAAAGATGACAGAATAAAAGAAAAAGCAACAGCCCAGAATTAACCTACTGCAACTGAGGAACATCATCCATAATGCCCTCAGTCAGTAACAAGAACACCTTGTGGACACACAAACCTCTAGCATGGTAGCCCCAGCAGTAACCTGACTAGCACCAAACTGGTTACATGCAGAAAGCTGCCAGTTTGACATGGTGAGCTCTTGAGCATACATGGTCACACACAAGATGAAGGAGCCATCTGTGTCCAGATTAGTACATCCCTTTGCAAAGGTAGCTCTCCTTACTGCAAAGCCCTGCAGTCATTGCTATTTATCATCTCACTGAACAAAAGTCTATAGTAATTCAGCCAAGAACATTCCACAGCCCTACCAGAACAGTTCAGAGCACCCCTCCTATTTCATTGCCTGCAACTCACTTTCAGTCCTGTGGCTAGGAAATTTAATTTGAACTACAGAGATCATTTAAGTGTTACAGAACTCAGGATCCGGATGAGAAGTGCATTCTCACTGATACACATAAATGTAACACTAAAGATGCAGAGACATCCTTTGGGCACTATTGTATAGATGCAGCATGATTTGTACCTGCTGTTCTTCAGTAATTCCAAAATGTTTTTCTCTCCCCTATGCCCCACAAACTTTCCTCCCTCTAAAAGAAAGCAGCAAGCTGTATTATGCTCTGAAATAGATTTAGGCTTCTTTGCTGTACATGCAATGTAGTGCCAATCTTGGAACATTTAGTGCTTTCCAGGAATCATAGAGGACACGCACACTGAAAAACCTCTGTGGAAACATATGGGTATGATTAGGCACATTTGCCCAGGGCAACAATTTCCATGCTTTTGCCTCAAGGTCTGTACCTTGCAGGAAGTCAAATAATACAATTTCAACTTTTAGACCCCCTATCCCAACCCCCAAGGCTGAACAAACTTCAAATCAACCACAAGAATACTTATTAAAACCTGAGCTATTCAACAGGACTAGTGTAGTCAAAGCCGGGGACGCAAAGAAAGGAATGACTGGCAGAAGCAGAACTGTTACAAGCCAGCCGCTCATCCCGCTGTGACAAGCAGCGGTTCAGAATGCATATTTCAGGCACAGGAATAGAAGCAAGTGTCCTAATTACCTCTTCTCTAAATCTTTTTCCTCTTGCTGTATGGAGGTCAGAAAGTACATAGTATCAATTTTAAATGATACACAGATTAGAAAGAGTATCAAATGCAGAGGGTGCAACAGTGGCATTATTGACCTGCAAGGTCTGCACAAACTGTGAAGACGTATTGTCACATGTAATGGAAAGGTAGACCTTACTTATTACACGTTAAACTTCTGACAGTTTTCAGAGATAAACGCAGAACGGAAGGCTTTATCATCCACATGCTCTCCATACCCAAGTCTACTTTTTCCAGACAAGCTGGTCTCCACATAGAATAAATAAACTGTGAGCCGGCATATCTGAACACACACAGCGACAGACTGAGTAGATCCCCAATAAGAAACCTAATATATCTAGGCTGGTCACAATTTTGTCTGTCTCTATGCCTTAAATGTATATTAGATATACAAGAAGCACTCTTTTTAGGAAAATGATTGATTTGGAATAGAGTTCCAAGCATATTTATTTCAAAAATGCCTCAGTAAGAAAATTAAACTGCACATTCCTCACACTTATTGGAAGAACTCTGCTACACTAAAGAATGCTTTGTAGTTTACCACTGGCCCTACCCTGTTAATCTGCAAATTGCCACAATGGATAATCCTTACTATTATCTCAGAAGAAAAAAAAATAATACAAAAACCCACACCAAACATCTCTTCATCAATTTTTTAAGAATTGGTAGAATAAATGACCTCACTATAATTTGCAGAAAGCTTGCAAAAGGTATTTGTAAGCTTTCAAGAAATCGTTTTTATTCAAATAGCTGTAGAACATTTGTCAATGCCTGTTTTAATAAATTTTTTTGAATTTTCTTTTCTAGATGCACAGACTTTTAACCGTCTCTACATAGTACCATAGTACCAAGAAGAAATACCAAAAACAGAACCAGCACACGAGCACTGCTATACAGGAAATTGACAAACCTTAGAACAAAGTAATGCTAAACTCTTTCTTGCCTCTTTCTTCAAAAATGTCAATCAAAACACACCCTGCTGCATGTCCAAATGGCCAGACAGCTAGTTCACAGCACTTTGATTCTTGGAGAATCAAAGTGCTAAATAGAACAGTTTCACTACGTGTAAAATAGTACCACCTGCTTTGACCCTTTTCTTAGGAGGGAAGTTCCACTCTAAAGTAGAAAACCTCTCTCCCTGAATTCAGATTCCAGCTTTAGCTGCTCCACTGATACCTCAACTCAAGAATGATACAGGAAAAACACTAGTTTTAAACAGGAAGCTCACCAGACCATATGAACGTGGGATTAAACTGGCAGTCACCTTTTCTATAGTCAGACTATTTTGTAAACAATTGGAATTCGAAACACATTTATTAAAAAAAATAAAATAAAATAAATACATTCTCTGGCCCTAACAGGTCTCCATCATTGACAGCCAGTCCTACTTTATGAAGTCAGCAGGCTAAATATACTGTATGATAAATACACTTTCACTACTGAGGTCCAACCAGACAAATCACCCATAGCAATCTCACTGATAACACGATAAACTCACCTCATCATCACTGTCTGATGTCTCAGAGTCTGAAGATGCTGTAGGTTTGCTCACAGGTGGTTCCTTTTCTTCAGAGTCACTGCGTTTCCGTTTGGCCAATGACAGAAGCTCCTGGTGTAAAAACACAAAATTTCAAAGTGTTGTAATTAGTTTCAACAATCCAGGTCAGTGCACATGCAGGCTCTCTGCAAGATCTGAGCACATCCCAGTAGCATTATTATTTCCACCTACTAAGGAACAAGTCTACTTATGTTTCATAGATATACATGCACACACACAATTTTAATACAACTAGATGCTACAAAAGGATTTTGATGATAACAAGTGATACACAGTAACTATTAGTACCATTATTTTCTTGGTATAAACAATGTAAGACAAACTACTTTCAGAGTCATGTCCAGATTTGTCTTATTTGGGGTAATAAACCATCCTATCTACACTGTGTAGCACTAGCCCTAAAAAACCAAATAGTAGATAGAAGCTTCCTCTCCTAAACAACAGAAATGTTTGCAATTATACACTTTAAAGGGGAAATGCTTTAGGCATCACCTTTACACCATGGTTGGTAATATTTAGTCAGCCTGTTCAATTCCTTTTCACTGTTGGTGAATGTACTTAAAGCTTTGGACAGACACAGAGCAGGTATCAACCTCAAAGTCTGTGAAATTTAAAAGAGCTGTTCTGCTCAAAAGGAAGCACTTTCACAGGCAACACGCACCCACACAAAGAACTACATGGCTCTCAAACACTCTCATCATCTGCTGTTCAGGTGACACAAGCAGTAGAACAAAACAAACATTTTTGAAGCTGTGTTACTGTCTCTGCAGTCTGGGACACAGAATCTATTCTCAGAAACATTGCTCTGGGGCTGATGAATCTTAGCTGTGTGTAGAAATACAGCCACACCAACTTCTGCAGTCTTGGGAAGCTGATGTTGCATTGGTCTCCATTAGTTTCACAACTGGAAGATTATCTCAACAAGTTGATTACAATTTAGTACCTCAAATAAGGATATAAACAGTGCAGAAACTGACTGCTTATTTACCAACAAAGAAACTTTTTATTAGTAATGGCATTTTGCCAACCATTCTATAAAGAAACCCCACAACATCAACATAGCACATTTGTATGATTAAGAGATCTCCTCTGGAAGCTCCTGAAGAAACTTCAGTAATGCTTTTCTTTGGGAAGCTCCTGAAGAGGAGCACCACCTTTAAAGCCAAGAAATGTTCCTTTTTTCTTTCCTTCTACTCTTGTTTCCAAGATACTGTATTTAAAAGGTTGATAGCCCTTTGGTTCAACAAGCCTAGATTTCCACAGGAAGCTGACACATTTAATCTGCAGGGGTTAACTGAGTATCTAATATTTAGGTCAGTATTCCCTCATCTCAAGAACATTGCTTCCCTGCTAGCTGATCTTCATCTTTGCACAAACATCTCTCGGCTGTTACAGTTGCTACAAACAGCTCAGTGGAGGGGGAAGCACCTACTACTCAGGTACAGCTGCAGATGCCTGCTGCCAGTGAGGGATGGAACAGATGCAGAACCACGTGGTGATTTCTACCACCATCACTACGATTGTCAGACTGATGCTAGAACTAGTCCAACTCCTACTTTCAAGTTTTAAAACTATCAAACTGATACACTAGCAGTGAGATATTGGGAGCCCTAAGGACTCTAAAGGTATGCAAGATCAACTACAACAGCTCCACTGTATTTGTTGTAATAGAGTATCTGATTTGATTTTTCTGAAGCCCCAAACTGCAAAAGTATTTTTGAGCATTTGGGAAGGCTTTTTTATTGCAACATAGCAACAGCTTCTATATTAAAAACTCTTAAGGTCCAACACATAAATTACATCAGGCATGTTTGCTCCAGCATATTTGATCCACCAAACTTCTCCCTAGAGCAAGCACTGCCAACACCAAGCTGTAACACACTTCACCTATAACGTCTTTATTTACCAATTTTTGATTGGAATCACACCATCAATTCCTGCTACACCAAAAGGTAAGTCTTTGAAAGCAGTCCGCTCCAAAGAGGAGACACTCCCTTTGCAACCCTGGCACGGTTGAACTCACACCAGACATCGCACTTACAACCCCTGGAGATGCTCTGATGACAAATAAATAAATACTACCCCTTTTTACATCCACAGGCTGGTTTCCCATCAACAGAGCTCCCCCAGCGCAGTCACTAAGATTGAGGGGTCGCATTAAACACGCATTAATACTCCGGGAGCCCGCCTGCCCCGACGGGAGGCAGGGACTGCCACTGCTCTCTCAGCGTGCCAAAGTAACCTGGAAAAGTTGCCCAGCCCTATGGGCCTCTTTCCCCCACTACTCGAGGTGAGAAGACCGCTGGCAGCCGGGCCTCGCTAACCCTTTCTCAGGGACAGACCGCCCCGGAGCATCGCCCCGGAGCATCCACCGCCCCTCCGTCCCGCCGGCGCCGAGCTCCGGGCCCGTTGCAGAGCCCCCGCCAACGCGGGCCTCCTGCCAGGGGCGGGCCGGGGACCCGCCGGAGGGGCGCGGGCTCTCCCCACGGCGGCCGCGGGGCCCCATCGGGCTGAGGAGGGCGAGAGCGGCGCGGGACCACCGGGCGGGAGCGAGGGAGGGATGGCGGCGCCGAGCCTCGCGAGGGCCGGCGATCCCAGGCCCCGCGTTCGGGCCGGGCCTGCCCGCGCACCTGGTCCAGGTTCTCCTCGCTGCCGCTGTCCTCGGTGTCGGAGTCGATAAGGACACGGCCTTTCCGCTTCTTCACCATGGCGGAGCCGGCGGTGCCCCCTCCCCGCCCCGGCGGCGGCGGCGGCGGCGGCGCTCGCACGGCCCGGCCCGGCCTGACCCGCGCCGCCCGCCCGCCCGCCCGACACAAAGGGCACCGCGCATGCGCGGCGCGCGGGGCGGGGCGAGGGCGGTGCCGCCGCCGCTGTCGCCTCGCGGAGCCGCGCGCTGTCCCCGCGGCCGCTCCTGAGGCGCCCGGAGATCCGCGCGGGTCAGGGATCGCGCCTTGGCCGCCGCCCCGGGCTGGACGTCGGTGACCGCTGTCGCCGGTGGCGGAAACGGAGCGGCGCGGCGCCCGTTCCTTGGCCGGCCCGGGCGCGGCGGACCCGGCGGCGGCGGGAAGGTGAGGCGGTGTGGGCGCCGGGGTCTGTCGGTCACGGAGCAGGAGCGGCGAGGCGGCCGCTCTGCGGGGAGAGGCCGCGGCCGCCGAACCCCCCTCCTGGCCTCGCTTCTGCCTGCCGCGTTCATTTGTGGGGGCGGGATCCGGGCCCGGGGCTCAGGCCGCGGCGCAAGCGGGGCCGTGGCGGAAGCCGGGGCGCCGCAGCTGCCGGGCCGTGCATCGGGCATGCACAACACCGGCGGCTGCTAAAGCCTTGCCGAGGGACAAAGACCGGGATAAAGCAGAATGTATTCAAAATCTCCGTTCTCTTCTGGTACTCTTGTACTTGTGAAGCGATGAGGAGACAGGGTTTCTTGGTCGCGAACTTGCCCTCCGGTCTTGTGAAGTGCCCGATAGAGCAAGACGTGAATTCCTTCCCTGTAGCTTTAGGCATAATTAGAGTGTGAAAAGAGCAGTAGTAAATTTTACAGTGAGTAAAGGAAGGTGAGTGACATATAGAGGATATGAGTGGAGTGCCTGGCTCTATTCTTAAAACCTCAGAGCAGCTGAATGCATGTGACATAATTTTTGGGTTCGTTCTGTGACATGAAAAGAAAACCCAAAAAACACCCTGCCTAATTTTACAAGAAAGAGAAAATATCCTTTGTGCGGACCATTGAGCAGAGTTTTCTGGAAGCCTTACTGAAGAAAGAACGACCTATTGAATTGCAGTCCTTCGTGTTAAACTTTTTTGGTCTTTGCAAATGTCTCTGTAATCCTAAAACAGGTATATTAAGGATGACTTGGAAGAAGAATGTGGTATGGCTGCTGCAGGACTTCATATTTGAAAAGTCTCGTCTTCTGTGTTAGATGAGATTGTAATTTTTGGCTCTGTGGCAGCAGCGCCTGTCTGTTGTGAATCTGTGATTTTTCACACAGGGAATAAAACTTTAGTTATATAGGTGTCATCTTTTAGAAACCTGCATGGGTTGTTTTTGCTGGTGTTATTCATAACAACTAAACTTATTTACAGTAGAAGGGAAGAAGAGAAATGTTTTTTTCTTTTTTATTTTCATTTTTATTTGAAGTAGTTTACTTGGGTTTTCTTATTTGCATGTGGATTTCACACCATGGGAAGAGGGGAAAGCGTGGGATGGAAGTCAATAAGTAAATTTGAGCTCTGAGGAAGTGTCACTCCTAATGGTTTTTTTCATTCTGTTTTCCAATGACTTGCATTCCTAGCTAGTATCAATTATAAAAGTTAAATGGTTTCACAAGCATCCCATATGTAATTTTTTTATAACCTTTTCTCTTTTTTATTAAAGGTGAATATCAACTACAGTAAGATAGCTCTGAATGCTAATTTTGTTGTTAAATTAACTTTAAACCCATTAATTGCCTTACTGGATGTGAATTCTTCAAGTTACCAGAATGGCTCTGGCTGTGATGCTGCTGAATGGTGCTTCCTTCCATGGAGGATGCTGCAGGCACAAGGTTTTCCTCTCCTTACTTGGACCTCTCCTCAGCAATTCAAAATTGTACAGCAGCTACAGGAGGCCAGGGGCAGAGCCTCAGAAAAAGCTGTCTTGGAAGAATGCTGATTTCAGCTTTAAGAAGGGCATTGATCACCTAAAGACTCAGCTAAGCTTGCTGAGGAAGGAAACCCAAGATTATTTACAAGGACCTGGAGGCCATCCATTAAGTCACCACTTGTTGGAACAAACAAGGGTGTTGTGGCAGTTTAGGAGCCAAGAAGATTTAAATAAATGGGTTATTTCCTCTGATGTGGAGATTGGAGGGAAAAGTAAAGTTTACATCAAATTGGGTAGGAATAACCAGGCTGCTTTTCTGTATGGAACCCTCAACACAGAAGTACCTCGTGATGGGGAGACAAAATACAGTGGATATTGCAGTATGAGATCCAGACCGGCAGTGGTAAGTACAGCTCCATATTTGCACAGCTTCTGCTACTGAATCTGGGGGTCTTTGTGGAAACCCAGTGACAGCAAGTGGTCTGCTCTTTACTGCTGATCACTTTCAGGAGTACTACATTTTCTCTCAGAAATGTAATTGCTGCTGTGCCCACTTTGACCTGAAAGGAACTTAAACAACTTCTGGGATTTTGTTTTCCTTTCTTAGAAAAGGAATACATATTTGATCATTTACATATGTATAATAGACAGACCTGTTTGCAGCATCCTTACAAATGAAGGATCTGGAATGAATCTTTATATCCAAAATTGGTATGATTAAAGTAGACATCTTTCTAAATTTGAAGTTAATTGAATGTGTCAGAAGTAAGAATTTTCTGGGCTTTAACTTGGTTTATTCATCAGACTTGGTTAGGGTGAATGAATTCATTTTCTCACAGGAACAGAAAACAATGCTTTGAAATGTACTTTTTAAAGGTCTGCCTCCTACTGTACATGAGAAAAAGCAAGACACAAATCTTTGATAGCTCAGAATTGAGCAAAATAGAACCAGAAATGGGTGTGCTTACTACAGGTACTGCTTGTTTCATCCCTTATTTCTAAGTACCTTTAAAAGCAAAGGAACATTTTCATGTGCTGGATAAAATCCTTAAACATTTAATGTGTTCTGTTGTTTGTATCTTGGCACAAGTACTCAGGTAAAATAATTTCTGGGCCAGAATATTGGGGAGCAGAGAATATCATTAAGCAAAATCAATGGGTAAATGAGAGAGATATGAATACTGATTAAATGGTGACATTGGATCAGATGAGTGGAACAGCAACTGGAGTCTTGTCTGAGTTAACTCTCAGGACTGCTACTGACTTGTGCAAATGTGACTCAAACTTTCACCTCCTAATTCTCAACTAGGAGACTGTATCAATCCATCTTTATTTAAGTAGAAAAGCTCAAAACTGTTAAAAGCACAAAATCAAGTAGGCCTTATATTTATATATTCATAATCTACTTATTCTGTTACCTAGAAGATGAGTTGGTAGAGCAATAGCTGAGAGGTAACCATAGTAGTGCTGTAAAATAAAGGGGAAACATCTGAATTTTTGGTACTAATTTTGACTTCTCGGCAATTCTGGCCAAGAATAACCCTGCCCCTCATTGCAAGTGACCTCAGTGTACCTTTCTGAAGACTCTTGGATATGCCAGCATGCAAATGACAACATCAGGATTTTTCAGATCTTTGGAAAAAATGCAATAAAGAATTAGACATGCTTGCAATCTTATTATTTTACACAGCTAATGAAAAGAAAATATTGGAAAATGTTAAATGCTCCCAGTCTTCATTAGTCTTCAATTGGGAAGTTATCAAAGGGGATAAATTATTTCACTGCTTCAGTTTCCTGTCATCACTTCTGAATTATCTAGAACTGACCACAGAATATTAAACTTAGTGAACTACATAAGTGTTGATCTACCACTGTAGCATTTGTGTACTTGTCTGGTAGTGATTTCAGTCCTAGAAAAGAGGTCTGATTTCTGATAGTTATAAGATTGTGGCTTTTCATGAAAGCGTGGGTCCTCAGAGTAGCAATATTGCAATTTGTGGTCTCTAATATAATTCTTCAAGAAATTCAGTGAGCTCAGCAGCCAAGGTGCTGGAGGAAACTCAGTGAGCTCAGCAGCCAGGGTGGTGACAGAGTAGCTGTGTTCACCGTGTTACAGTAAACACTACCTGACATAGTAACAAGTGCAGAGTGTTCACTGTGTTATAGTAACAAGGGCGTGATACTGATACAGTAACAAGGGCAATGATCAAAGCAACAATGCTCTGTTCCTCAAAACGGAAGTGTACCTCTATTAAGAAGGAATAATTCTATTTATCAATAATTTGTAGGGATCTTTTAACAGGAAGAAGTATTATGACTGGTCAAATTTCAACACTCTGTATTTACGTGTCCGTGGTGATGGCAGACCTTGGATGGTAAACATTTATACAGACCCTTACTTCTCTCATCAAAAGGATGACCTCTACAGCTACTTCATGTTCACCCGAGGAGGCCCGTACTGGGAGGAAATAAAGGTGAGCTAATGAAATTTTCAAACTAATGAGACTGTCTTGAGGTCCTGACTAAAACATGCGATGGGGAATTCTTTCAACCTTCCCAGTTTGTTTCTATTGCTGTCTACTCGACATTTTCATTATACAATAGACATGTGCCTTTGGGAGTTCCCAAAAGTGCACTAGGGGAGGGCGCACTGTGTCAATTGTGTTAAAGAGTTGATCCACCGTATGTTCCTCTGAATGGCTACTCTTGGCTCTTACTGGAGTAATAGGACAGGTACAGCAACTGAAACTTAGCAGGTGTTGCCTGGAATATTCTCTGTGATAACCATTTTATCTGTATTACAAATGGGTGTAGGCTGATGTAGGATTTGTTCCATGCAACAAGATTTGCTTAACTCACAGTCTCTCTGTATGGATGCTGAATGTGAGAAAGCAGGCAGGGAGCACAGTGTCTGTGTGAAACTAGTTCTCACTCTGGCCTGAGAAATCATAAGAAGGAGTTCAAACAGTCCTTGGAGAAGGAAAACAGGTGTTGTTTGGATCCTTGTTGTTTACTCACAAGAAACAGTCAAGGGGTGTTGTTCCTAATTGTCCAATAATAGTGATGTGTTGATTTAATGACCAATGAGAGTTTTACCTTTCAGACCTTCTCGGACCTGTCTATAAAAGATCAGGAATAATAAAACTTGCTTTCCTGTGCAACCCAGAAGAGACTCTCATGTCGTACTGCTTCACCCTTCCTAATGTAGTGCAACACTTTGGAGTCAGACACTCAAGAGTTGGGGATTTGTCATTTGTCACCCTTGACTCTGTGACACAAAATAATATTTTTAAGATGTGCAAGTTGCAGCTCTTTCCTGGTGCAACTTTGGGTCCTTTTGTAATTGTCTGATGACAACAACAGGGAGGTTTGCACATCCTTATGCACTGGTGTTGAGTGCTCCATGATACCATTGTCCAATCACCTGGGAACAGCCTGCTGTTTCACGGATGAGGAGCCAGGAGGTTTAAAGTTGGAGTGTCATTGCTGGCTTGGATGTTTTCATCTCACCCACACCAGCCACCAGCCAGCCCTCCTTTCTTGCTCCCACTACTTTCAAATAAATTTTCACGTTATCCCTGAAATGCTTTGCTAGAGGTACTGATGTCTGAGTATGAAGTTTGCACTGTGAAATCCACAGCCTGGGTACAGACGAGCTGTCAGTATGTATCCATGCTGGACTTTGCAGGAATTTCTGGGTTATGTTTTCATGTTATTGGAAGGAGATATTCTCGATGTAAACAGCCACCTTCTGTGCTGCAGCCTTCCATTGTGTCCTTACAGGGTAATGCTCCTGTGGGATGGCTACGGCTGCCATGGGACAGGGTGGACCTGGAACTGGCTGTGAATGGCCAGTTGAAAGGGTTAATGTGGCCCATTTCTTTGTGCCAGTTTTATGTACCCAAGCAATGCTAGTACCAAATATAGCAGAGTGTTACTTTACTAACACATTATTTTCTTTTCCCTAAGTTTCTATTTTATATACTAGTGACACTAAAGTCTGATGTTGTTTTGTTTTGTTTATGTCAGATTCCGTTCTCCAAATTCTTTTTGTCCAGTCGGGGAAGAGTCCAGGATAACCAGCATCCTGTCTGGTTAGACAAGGCAAGTTTTCTGTAGGCTTTGTTTGAAAAGGCAGTATAAGGAGCACGTAACTGTTCTGTAAGAAAATCAGAATTTACTGATATAGATTACTTACAAATTCTCTAATGTTTGTGAATTTGAAATTCAAGGGCCTCTTCATGTTATAAGGTACTTATTCTCATGTATGGTAAATGAAAACATAAAGCTCTATATGGGGTATTCAAAAATATTTACTAGGAGTTAAAGGGACAAATCAGTTACTTGATCTAAGCATCCTCCACTGAAGTTTTGCTGGTGGTTATTTTATGTGTAGCATTTGACAGGAAAAACTATGCACTTGCAGTGTAATTTTACAAACATATTTTAAAGAAACCCAAAAATCAGAGAAGCAGTGTGAAGGTAGTTTAAGAAATCTTAATAAAATGTCTTGGTCACACACAGAATATTTGGAGTTGGAAGGGACCCACAGGGACCATCAAGTCCAACTCTTAAATGAATGGCCCTCATGGTACTAATGTATGTTTTTTTAGGAACCTGGAAAGGCAGAAAATAATGGTTAAATAGAAATAAAAAAGGCAGGAAACAGTCAATTTATCTAGGGCTTGCAAAGGACTAGATTCTTCAGAGCCGAGAGTTTAGGTGACTCCCATAGGTTATCTCTAACAATGTGATTTGGAGGAAAGGAGCTTTAAAAACTCTCTGGGCTCTGAAAACCAAGGGTCTACTTATGGAGCTTGCTGCTGAGGAAGGAATAGCATTGAAAGCATTACAATGATCCAGTATCATTGTAGTGCCAGTTGCATTTACCCAGCTTTGTTCTGTTATTTATTTAGCATATATTTGCAATATATGTTTAGATTCAGTCCACATTTATTCATCTGACACATCCTGGGCATTATTTTCCCAAACTCATAGCAGTCCTTAAAATCATTGGCACTGCTCAGACCTGCACTTTCAGCCAGGCTTTGGGCAGTTCATGAGGTGGTCTATACTTGTGAATCGACTGAGCTGTTAACAGTGGAGGTGTTTTGTAACATGTGAGAGCTGAGGCAGCATTCAGACAAGCCACAGGCTAATAGAAAGCATGCTATGCATTCTTATATTAATAACATTATTCTAATTGAGATTCCAGTGGCTAAGAACCTTTTCTTACTATTAAACTCAGTAATTAAGTTTCATGCCAGCTTAAAATTAAGTTCTGAAATGTCTGGTTTGGTGTTTTCACAAAGTAGATGGTGCATCACTTTATCTAGAATGATCCTGTCCATCCTTAATTCTTTCATGAATAAGAAAAACAAAGATGTATTTAATAAGATGTGAGTTTATGAAAATTTAGAAACCCAAGTGTGGTGAAAGGGGCTGTACACAATCAATGAAGGATAAAAGTAACTGTTGCTTTAGGCTCAGGCCATTTTAAATTAAGGGTTTATTACACAGTGGTAGAAAGGCAAATGTGGAATCATTTCCCACTGAGCACTGTATTGAAAATGGAGTAGTGAAGTGTTCAAGCCTTAAAAAATGCTGCTGCATTTTGAACAAATACCAGTTTAAAGAAGATGGCTGTGAATGGTAAAATGTGTAAAATACGGAAGTGGGAGATCCAACCGAGTTTGATTGTAATGTTTTAAGTACTGTTCTACCCTCTGTGTCTTTAAATTAGGTTAGAACCCTTGGATTCACCATTGGAGATAAAGTAGATGGTCCATTCCAGCTGGAGATTGATTTTATTGGTCTGCTAAATGACAGAGCACATAGAGAAGAGTTTGCCTATGAAACATATGACAAGAACACTCCAGTCTAAGTTGGGCTGGTCTCATTTGGAAAATTCTTCAGATATTTAATTTTTATAAAATACTTCTTAATGTGTGGCTTTTAACAACTTGAAGAGCCTTTGTAAACATTAAAGAGGTAAGTGCATGAAGTATGACACCACTGGCATCATTAAACTTCCAAATACAGAATCCTGGAGAGACTGTACAGAGATGGATTGCAATGGAGCTGAGAGCAGTTGTGATGTTCTTGCATAGTAACTCTTCCCTGGCTATGTTTTGGCTTTTGTCCTGACCTTTACTGAAATAAAAGCATTTCATGACTTCTTTTTTTTGTCCAACACTTTCATTTTCTACATTACATAATTTATTGACAGTTGCAAAACACTTGCATCTGCTAGTTTGAAACTGGAAGAGGTATGAGAATTAATACTCTGAGGACTGGTGTGACTCAGCTAACTGAAACTTACAAAGAGCAGCAGCAGGAGTGCAAAAGGCAGAAGTATTTCAACCTTTAGCTTTGGCTCCTCTAGAAAGCTAAAAAAAGAAAAAGCTGCCACTGCCAAGATGGAAACAAGAGCTATGCAGCAGGCTTGACTTTTTTCCTTTAGAGCTGAAGATAATCCTACAACGTTACAGAGCCAAGGTTGTTGGAAAGAAGTAATGCTCCAAAGGAGGGGTGGGAGGAAAGCCCCAGCTCTGTCTGCTCCCTAAGGAAGCACAGCTTGGCCAAGCACCTTTACAGGGCAGAACAGATCCCACTTTTGCTGTGTGCAGTTAGCCTAACTCAGCTGTGCTGGAAGAATTCACAGCCTCAACTGGTGTCATAGAACCTTAATACCTCCCCTTTTCAGAGTAGTCCAGTTTTTAGTAATCCAAGATAACCATTTAGCACTTGCTTTGTATAGTGTATGTTTCAGCTGTCACAAATTTAAGTAATCAAAGCACTGACCTCCTCCACAGTGACCTTGTTTAAATATACTTTAGAAATATTAAGTGTTCCTGTATTTTACATGGAAAGACAACACTGAAGCAAGCTGAAATAGAATCTTGTACTTTCATTTTCCTTTTGCACAGAAATCAACAGCTTAATTGTAGAAGGATAGGAAGGTTATTGTTTCTAAAGATACCAGAGCAAACATCTTTCACAGAGTGGGAGGCAGGTGAGTTGGTGAGGAAAACTTGGCACAGGGAAACAGCAGTAAATACAAGTGTGAACAAAGAGAGTGCGACAGTGAGGAAGCAGGTACAGGTACTATACTAAATGATAAAGCCAGTGAGAAACAGAGAACATATACAAAATATTTATTTTCCCCATTACATTTATTTTAAAAATTGCTTTTTCTTGACACTGCAACATCTATTTGATGGGATACTGAATTCAGTGAAACATTTACTTGCTCAACAGCTGAAAACAACTGCTAAATTACCTTTCTAGGTCTATCCCTATCCAATCCAGACAACTTTTCTAATGTATTTTTTTAATGTAAGAATAACTGCTTTTAAAACCAAGGTATTGAATGTGCCTCAACACTTATAACCTCGTTTAAGCATCTTAGAGATGAAAAGCAAGAGAGTTTTATTAACCACAGAAAGGAACAAAAAACTGCTCAAAGCATTCAGATGGCAATTTGTAAACTCAGTTGTAACTTTTTTTAAAAAGTTAGTTTACAATTACAATAGTTATGCATTAGTTTTCCAGAGAGCTTCCATATTTTTTCTTCTCTTATGAAACAGAATTTCAAAGGATGCAATTAGAAATGCTGAATAATTGCTGTAACTTAGAGAATTTAAGGATTGATCTAGAGAACATGGCAAACAGGTACTTCCAACTCTGGTCATTTTGAATACTAACATTTTAAAGCTTACTATCCAAAGCCTGCATTCTAGCATGCAACAAGTGCATTCCGATGCACAAGTCTATCCTAAGTTGCAAGGAGGCTTCTTGAGCATCTTTTTTCCACTCGTATTTTCTTCTTTAACATCTCTAAGTGAAGTAAATTAATTAAATGAAAATATGAAGCAACAAGAGAGTTCTAAGCCCTTGAAAGTTTAGAATTCTCATCTCAGTGGAGAAATTAATCACAGAAACATTATGCTCAGGGCACATTACAAGGTCTCATTAATTGCTGCTCTCTAGATTCCACTAGCTAAAAGCAACCTGAACCATACACGGACAGCACAAGCCTTTACATGAGAAGAACAGTATTTACAGTGATGTCTTAGCTACTCCTTATTCATCCTAAGACACAGATAGGCCTCTACGTTTTCCAAGAGTGTGAGCCTTTTTCTTTTTTCTGTCTTGCTCAAGTGTCTCACGCCTTTCTTCCCTGGAGGGGAAAAAAAAGAGACCATGTTTATTAAAGGTAGAGACACAAGCAACCAAAGGAATCTGAAGCTGACCACAACACAAGATTAATCAGTGCACTGCCTTTGCCATGGGCAGAGATAACAGTACTGCTATGGACTGAACCCAAACATTCAGGCAAGTACTTCTGCTCAGAGATGCAGGTCTAATACTTCAGGTAACAGCATGTCAACAGTGACAGCTTCTTCCAAGATAAAGGTAAATCTCAAAGTCCTGGAACTGATACTGTTCATGGAAAAAGGTCCAACAAATTCAGAACAGCCTTTTGTTGGCCTTCCTGAAATTGAAAAGTCATTGGAAGGAACAATGGCTTTAATACAAAACTATTCTTTCCCAAACTACATTTAAGTCCTAAGAAGAAGAATGAATCATATTTTAAGTAACACTATCTAGAAAGTGTTAGAAACACTCTAAAGAGTAGTGTACTTACCTTGTCTGGAGATGTGGCTGTTTGTAATTTTTCTTATGTGAACAGATATTGCTGCCACCAGATCTACTGAGAACAGCATTTTCCTTAGGTTCTCCCCATGGTTTTAGTCGTCCTATAATTTAGGGGCAAAAAGAGAGACTAGTTTAATAGTTTAGTAACTGTGTGCTTAACTTCTTATAATGAATTTATCCTAGCTAGCCTGTTTCTTGCTGGATGTCTTGAAGATGAAGTGCCTCGTTAAGCTGCATAATCAGTTTCACCAGCCCATTCCCTACAAGTAGTTCTTCCATAAATAGTAACAGGTGACTGTACTTGGAAGTAACGGTCACCATGCCAAGTTCAGCTTCTCACATGACATTAAAAAAATCCACCTGGTTGTGTACGGAATATTTCATATTTCCTGTACATACAGCTATTCAGTGGAATACAAGTATATTTATTCTTCTATTTATGGGCTTTTGGTCATAAAATCTTCAGTGGGAAGGCTCTTAAAGCATATATTAAGAAGAAATTTAACATCAGACTGTGTAGGAAACCAGAGAGAAAGGAAAAGGGACAGAAAAGGAGACTGTAAACTTTGCCCTCACTGTTTGTATCAATGCACCCCTGGAGGAGCAGCTGAGTGTAAGGGGTGTGACCAACACAGGGTCACAAAGGTCATGGTACCTTTGTGTGGCTGATACCGAAGCGGCCGAGAAAGACTTGCTTTGAGATCAAATGTCTTCTTTCCACTTGAGGGTTCCACAGATTGAGCTCCAAACTTGAAGGGGGTAAGAACTACAAAAGGCATCAAGATAACACAGACTAGCAAGAGCATCAATAATACACAGAAAGTAGGAAAGTACCTGTGAAGACTACACTACAATTATCAAGACCAAAGAGCCATTAAGGGCCCCTGCTGCTACCTATAAAGACAGAATTGCACAAATACAGTTTACTTGAAACAGGGAGGGCAAGAGTTGTGGAGTGCTGGCCCTTCAGCTATGATTCTACTATGGAAGAACACAAGCTCCATTTGTTTTTCTAGTCCTTCAAGGCAAATTATATGTTTCTTCTATGCCTATTTGGAACCAAGGGGTTTTTCATGTTAAACAAAGAGGCAATTCTTTTGGAACAGGCCAGCTTTAGATCAGCATGGGACTTTGCTTGCCCCTTAAAAACATCAGTATTATTATACAGTAAAAACCAGGAAGCTCTGGGTTCTTGACCTGTGCCAATATCCCTGTGATGCTACGGGTGTCAATGGCTGGATAGTAGAACTGTGCTGCTGCAGAGATTCTTGGTAATCAGAAGACTGATTTTTTTCTTAATTTTTGTTCCTGAGTTGATCAGGATGCTGAGGCTGACAACAGGTCGTCCTAAAGCACAGCTAGAAGCCTGATGCATGCCAACCCCATAAGGAGAATGAGATCTCTGAGAAGGTGTCAGGAATTCCTCTCTGTGCAGATGGGGTGTCCCTGTACCTGCTATCTGAATCTTTTGCTATGTAGTCCCTAAAAGTCTGGAAGATTTCCTTTTTTCTGTAGGTAGCTAGGCATCATATGTTTAAGTCATGGCACCTAAGCATTTTAGTCAAATCACTGGAAAACAGAGGAAACAAAGAAACTACTGCAGTTTCTGAAGAACCAGTCATAAATTAGAGAATTAAATTAAAACCTGGGTCTACACGACATTCAGTTGTTAAAAGTTTGTATGGCAATTCAGTAAGACAAAAGTCTGGATCTGAAAGAGACAAATATTCACCATCCACTTTACCCTTTGATGCAGTCAGATCATTATTTCCCTTGCTGTTCTTCTGAGTTATTAGTTTGCAACTCTTCTGAGTGTCAGGTGTGCAGATCTCCTCCATGTATGGAGACATTCGAGAAGGAGTCTTGGTAAGAGAGCGTTTGTGCTCATTATCTTTTGTGGCTTCTGAGAACCTGAAAGGTTTTAAAAATATGAAGACAAATTTAGTCACCTACAAGGAATGTAAGCAATGTGCTGGAATATAGAAGGTTCTGCATTCTATTTTTATTACAGGTAGAAAGATTTACTGTGTGAAAGATGTTCACAGCTCATACAAAAACTGTACTAAAATACCTTGCTGGTATAACACTAAGTTTCCAGCCAGTGTTAATAGCAGTAAGTAATATTAGAAACTCCAAATAACTGACTTCCTTGTTATTTTGAAAAGCAAATATATTTGGGTACAATAAGCTAGTAGATTTATTCACTGACAGATATCATTTACTTTAGATCTGGATTCTGCAGTAAAGCATTGCATATTTCATTAGTTTTAAATTTCAAATTAAGAAGAACTGGAAGACAACTAACAGAATGCTAGGCCTCAAAGATCTACAAGAGGAAGAAGCTGAAAATTTCAAAACACACAAATTACCTGCATACCAAGACACACACATTCTGTATGTATATGTATATACAGACACTTTTAATGAATACCTATGATCACTTATATATGTGTACATGCATAAAATTCAAAATCTTGAAAGAAGGTACTGAGAATAAGCTATAAGCTTGCAAGAATTACAAAGACAGAGTAGATGTTGAATTCTTTTTTTGGACAAGCAAATTTATGATGAAGTACAGCTTGCAAGGTCCACCACAGTGTAACTTTGGATGAATTGAATTTCAAAAGCAAATTCTGAGAGTAATGTTTTGGTTCACATATTGCTAGGAATCATTAAGGCTGCAGTGAAGACATCCAAGTGGACACTAGAGGCAGTGTATTTTTTACATTGGTTATCTGTTGAAATCAAAGAGGACGTTTAATGTAAAAACAAAGCCACTAAGTTTTTAAACTTGATTTTGACCTTTGAACAGCAGAAGACTTGCATTCCAAAGTCACATAATTATAGATTATCAGACACCAATATGAAAAGTTGTGTTATCTGACTTGAAAACAACAATCCCACACACTTTAGTCAGGGACAAAAACAAGCATGATCTTAGCATGCAAAAGTTGAAAAGTGAAGGTCATCAGATAAAGTAACACAATGAAGGCCAGCAAACAACTGTGTATTGTTAGCAAAGGGAGAATGTCTAATCAGAACTTCAGTAATTGTGGAAAGTTTAGGAAACTGATTAAAGTCAAAATTAGTATAGTAGACAGAAATCGACAAAGAAATAGTAGAAATAAAGGTTCTCACTAGAAATCCAAGCAAAAGGACATTTATCAATAGGATATCATAAGGACTATCCTTTCAATTCTTTCTTTTAAAACATTTCTTGATCAATAGTCCAGGAAAATTATTAAGAAGTGAATAAAACGTACTGATAACAGAAGTTCATGAAGTATTAACACTAATAGAGAATTGGATTGCTATGGAGGAATGATGACATACAGATGGTGTTCTAAAAGGAAATTAGATGAGGTATAATAGCACTGAGTATGAGGTAATTCATTTAGCAGTTCCTCATGACTTCTGGTGTCAGCTTGGTTCCCATCTGCTAGGAATGATCTGCCCATGGTAGTCAATCACAAGAGCACCCCTGCTGTGACACCGAAGGGGAGGGGAAGTAGAGGACAAATGAAGAAAGTAGTGAAAAACCATTGCAAGACTCACCTGGAATACTGAGGAAAGCTCTGATTTTAAAAATTTACAGATATCTGAATTAATTTAAACTATTAGGTTGCCTGGTAAAATAGAAAACCTAACACAGTAAAAAAAGAAAAATAATTTGCTCAATTTTGCATCACTTGACTTTAGCAAAATGAAAGCCAGGATTTGAGATTCTTCTAACAGACATAAAAATGAAGAATGAAGACACTAATACCAGAGTGAGGGTTAAACCACTCACAAAGCCAGGCTGAAAGTTAGTAATCAGAATTAGTCTTGCATAGTTCATGTTTGGAAGAGAAATAATGTAGTAAAATCACAGTCAGAATTGATTATTTCATGTGCATCATGTCAAATGTCTTGCTGGTAGCTTTGGTTTGTTCTTTTTACCTGACATTCATTTTGGATGTCGAAAGTACAGAAGGATGGAATGAAGATTTCTGGGATAAAATACTCCGATTAGCAGCATTCAGAGAATTGCGTGGTGAGCGCCGGAAGTTACTAGGAGTGCAGGTGTTGGATAATTTGCCTCTCTCTGGATTTGGGCTGAATAAAAATCTTTTGCCACTGGCTTGTTTCTAGGGAAAAGCAAATTCTGAGTTACCAGACTGCTGAACATTAGTCTACAAAGCAGCCAAGAAGGGAAAATACACAGTGAATCAGAAGCATACGGCCTATTCAGTTTTCTCCCCTTTTTTTCCCCCCTCTTTAGAAGTATATTTTAAATGTAAGTATTTTTATTATTTTTAAATTGACCTGACAACATATACCTTGGAATGTGAAGTGTCTTTTTCTGATGATCTCAAGGGATTTGATTTTCTGGTTAGCACCTGCCAATAGCAGTTTGTCTGAAGTGTACATTGGTACAATATGTTTTTTTAAAAAAAACAAATGTAATGTTCAGGAGTTTCATTCATTTTTACCGTTTGATATGGCAGTGCTAGAGTAACTAACCTGAACAATTCCATGGCCATTGACATAATCATTCATTGATACATTACTGTCACTTTTTTGAGCTCTACTGCACTTTTGTGAGAGGCCCTGTTAGCAGCTTTCACCCATGTGAAGGTGAAATAGAACTGAGAACAACACATATTGCATGTATTTTTAAGGAGAATCATATGCAGCCATGGGATGATAGTTCAGGCACAAAAAAGAAACTTAATATTTAATTCCTGCTCTTTGAAAAATAACCTAGCCTGTTGGTTAAATTTTGAAGCAATTCAAACAGTTGTAAACAAAAGTTCCAGAAGATCTTTCATAAAAGTAATTGTGACAATTATTTTTACTCAAAATCAACAAGTTAGTTGTTGGTTTCTACAGCTGTACACTGTTAACATGTAAAATATTGTATAGTTATATACAAATAACTATATATAACTAGTTATGTAGAACTACAGTTAAATTTCATTTGTTGTAAGATTCCACTGCATGTTCACATGACCAGCTACTTACTGATTTAAAGAGACCTTGGTAGGACTTTTACAGAAAGGCCCTGGAAATAAATGTGCCAGCAATGGATATCTTCCTGTGTTATCTCTTACCTTGACTGTGCTACAATTCTCATTCAGTTTTTTTTTCCTCTCAATGTAGTCAGCAATAGATTCCATTTTCTTGAACTGAGCCTCATGCAACTTCTTAAAGTCTAAGAAGTTCAAAAAATAAGAAGATTCACAGATCACATATATAGTTCTAAGGATGTTTAGTACTTAATAGGAGGATTTTGTGGCACCTATTGTTATGGCTTCAAAGAAGTCAATCTAATTCAAGGCGGTAGACACATCTGACCAAACAGGACCAAAAGAAATTACTTATTCATTATTTTATTTGGAAGGGGCCTTTAAAGATCATCTAACCCAACCCCCAAAATCTGCAGTTAAAGAAAACAATAAATACTTCTACATTTGAGATAGTTTAATGCATTTTAAGAAGTGATGAACATGAGCTAATGTACAGTAGCAGAGCACAACCATAGTATTTATAAAGTGAAAACTAAACAAGTAGGAGTAATAGCATGTATGTAATCCTGGTCTTTGAAAATCATTAATGCAAGTATTGTATTGAAAAGTCACCAAAATGTTCAATAAACCAGCTTTTTAACACACATACCAGTCATTTACTACTATGAATTTACAAGCTGGAATATGTACCTTGAAATGTAACATTTGGGAATTTATTTTTTTGTTTGTTTGCTTGCTTTTAAAGAGAGGATATTCTTTTATTTGAGCAGGAATAGAAATCTGAGTTGCAAAAAATTAAGCTAAGTCTCCCTTTACACAGAGAAAGCACATCTCTTTCTAAAGATGGTAGGTTATCTTACTTGGAGTGGTAGCTGTCATTCCTGTTCTTGCAGACCTAGATGCACGGCCTACACGTACAGGGATCTTCCCTCCTGCAGGATGAGCATTACCTGCTACAGTAAGATTAGACAAAATCATCAGGACTCCTGGAAGATGATTTAAAGTAATCACAGTGGTTTTTAAATATTGTTCCAATGTTTGTTTCAAAACACACTTTATCTCCTCAAAGTGGGTTTAGGTTTTGAGAAATAAAATCAGCTGGAATAAGAGCTCAAGGGCATTCCAAAAGGCACTGAACCTTTTGGAAGTGTAAAACGCAAATACACTCATCTCTGAGAACTCCTCCACTAAAAACAAGAGTTCTGAAGTCAAAGCCAGCAAAATTCCTACACTGCAGGATTTGTGGATTTTTGTGTTAAAATATGTTAAACAAGTAACACAAACGCAAACCAGACCAATTTTCTTCTGGTATCCCCAAAACAAGGAAGTTATCAACAGACATGCCACAAAAATCTTTGAAGACACAATAAAATTATACCTTGGTTATTCTAAGTAGCATAAATTTAAGTTACTTTTATCCAATTTTCTGCTTACACTGTTCTCCCTTACCTTTAGTAGAAGTCCTTTCTGCTTGTTTTTTCTGTTCAGTACCCATCTCTGTATTCTCAATATCTCTCTCTTCAGTTATTTGGTTTTTGTTTTGTAATACCTTCTGTCTCTTTTTGTGCTCACCCTGAGGCACTCCATTTTCTTTCATTTCAGAATGCACCTGCAATTGAAACACACTTTGTTTTACCAGTTTGCTCCAACTGGATATAAAGAAAGGCTGTTGTTCTGAGAACAGTCAGTGGAACAGATTGCCCAGAGAGGTGCACAGCCTTCATCCTCAAGGGTTTTCAATATCAGATTGGATAAAGCCTAAAGCACTGTGCTCTAATCTCATAGCTGAGTCTGCTTTGATTGGGAGATTGAGCAAGAGATTTTCTGAAGTCCAAGCTGTGAATATAAATACCTACCCTGTTTACTTCACAAACTTTGATATATTAGAAAGCTTTTAACTGCATAGCTCTCCCATTTTAGTATAAAATTGCCTTTATTGATAAAAGTTTATTATTTGCAAGCAAGAATAAGTTCACTGGGGATATTACTTTTTAATGTTGTATTTTTGTGTACTGTACAATTGTCTAGCACTAAAAGACTAATACTCCTCATTTTCTCATTTCCCCTCTCTGCATCAGTAAAAGTCTTTTAGTCAGTTCTCAGCTTACATACTCTTTGTAACTCAAGACAAAAATAAATTCTACCTCTATCTCACCTTGAAACTTTCTCTCCCTCAGGCAAAGGAATGAAGAACCCTCACAATAAAAAAAAATAAATTATGAGGTTTAGGCAATTGTGCAACTTCTGATTAATTTTTCTGTATCAAGAAAGTGAGAACAACCTTGTTTTACATAAATTATCAAACTAGCCTAAGATTCAGAATACTACAACTATGAACTGGTGAAAGCAGTCTTACACTCAGATAAATTGTTTGGAATTTAATATTTCTTAGAGGAATTTATTTTCTTGAAGCAATGACTAGCAAGTAGTGTCTGTTTGTTGTGGGACAGGCCATAAATAGACAAAAGTCAGTGGTACAAAATACAAAAGACCAGTACTAGAATGCTTGCATATGAATTTTGATATGTCTCTATTCACACACAAACATAAATTTATACCATCTATAAATGGTCATTGAAAATAAATTGTGCTTAAATTGTGGTCAGAGGAAGGGAGGACAGTCAGCACACAAAAGCATGCAACGAAAAAAAAAATAAATTACCTGTTTCTCATCAGAAAGCATTGGGTTTTCTTCGATGGCATTACTTTCCTCATGGGAGTTCCTCTTTTTCCTGGTTATTTTCTTATTTTTACCACCTCTTTTTGTAATAAAACACACTGAATCAGACATAATTTCCTCCTGATTGCTCAGTTCATCCGATTTAATGGAAGCAGACGCACTCTTTACAGGACCCTGTAGCAGAAAAATACTATAACTGGAAGATACCTGACACAAATTTAAATTAAATACTCCAATGAAAGTTTCAATTTTGTTATTGAAAAAGGCATTTTACACAGAGAATAAACAGTACCATGCCATGTAGTAGCACAGTAATCAAGAAATATGCACTATCTACATTTCCCCAAGCATCGAAGATCATTGTTTGGAGACATTAAATACAATTCCTATAATTGTTTTGTCATATTTCATTTTAATAAGATTATAAATGCCTAATATTTTATAACTGAAATCTAACTTGCATGATGTCATGACACTCCCACATTTGTAAATTTGTGGAAAACTCTTCACCAATAAAAACAGGCCTCCTTTTTTGCTCATGAAAATTTTAAAAAAGCTGACAAGGTTTACACAAGTTCTTCAAACCCTTAAAGAAGGTTAAGGGATGCACTTAAAGGGAGATATATTTTAGATAAAGTAGATAAATTACTTTTAATCAAAAACTTCAAAAACATTGCCACACTCAACAAAATAATTCAGCTTACAGAAAACTTAAAAAAAAAGTTAATAAAACAATACACTAAGAGGCAAATAAAGGAAGTAGCACAACTGTATTGCTTTTGTTATAGTGGAAGTAAATTGTAGTAGGTGCAAAGCACTTGCCAATTAGTATCTAGTCACCTTCATTTACACAGCCAAAACTAATAAAATATTTTTACATTTGATACTGAGTAGTATCTAGAGCCAAAAAAGTATGAATTAAGATTTATTCAGTGGAAATTAAATGTTATTGTTCATAGAGAATAGTTTTGTACTCATGCTGAAAAACACATTGTTGATTTTGGCAACTGAAAGGAAATCAGCTCTCAGACATAGAGGTGCTTCAGAACTAATGTTAGCACATCTATTCCTATAGGTACATAAGTACTCCAAACTAAGGGCACTAAGAAGAAAAAGGTAATTCTATGGCAGTTCCCATCGTGGTCAAAACCACCCTTCAGCACATGCCCTGCTCTATGGGTTATGAGTTAAGATTTACATTTCTTAAAAGCAACAGCTGGTTTATTATCAGTTACCATATTTTCACTTTCTTCTTTTGTCCCTTCAAAGTGTTGCCTCAATGATTCCAACAATTTGTCTGCCTGAAATCAAAAAACACATGAACAAAACAGTCCATTAAGTCTCTGAAGAACTGCAAAAGCCCAACACACGTCCTATAAATTGATCCAACAAACAAGCAGAACATTTCCTGAATCCAACAGAATAAGGCATACCTAGGACACCATTTGAATCAGTCAATTAAAGAAAGTGCCTAAGGCCACTAATAAATGTGCAGCATATTCTCCACAGAAGTAAAAAGATAAACTGCCTTGACTAGGTTTCTCCTGATCTATTTTTCAGGAGGTCAGCTGTTCAAGGAATGAGACAAACTATTTGAAGCTCCGCAGTGCAGCTGAACTTGAATTAAAATTGTATCAAATTTCTGCAATTGCTTCTGTTTTTCCCATACTACACGCAAAGCATTGTTTTCATGCCTCGCATACATTCAGCGGTAATAGTAATAAAATAACAATGAAAACGCGCCATTGATAATTCAGCCTATGAAAGACTCTTAAGACACCTAAGTGGAAAGGTCAGCATAAAAACAATCAAAATACCCCAAAACTAACATTGCCAGAACAACCGTGAGTCCTGTGAGGGCAGAGAGCTGCCTTGTCCACCCAAGCCGTGGATCTTTCTTTCAAGGTTTTATGACTTCTGTCCTTGCTGGCAGGGCCTGCCAGGAGGTGCCAGGCCGTGTCTCGCATGCCCCTGCAGCTCCCGGCAGGACCCTGCGGCGTCCTTAACCTCCTCGCCCTTAACCACGGCCCTCTCCTCCCTTACGGTGCTCTGTCGTCACTGTTCCTCCCAACCCGAGCCGGAAAAAATTTCAAACAAACAAAAAAACAAGCCAATGAAACAGCCACAGCTGGGGTTTTACTGGGGGCAAACAGCGCGGGGACACCGGCCTGGTGGAACAGCAGGGCCGGGAGATGAACGGGCCGCCTCCCCTTCTCGATGTCCGGGGAACACCGGAGCCCCGCTCTTCCCCTCCCTGAGCGCTTGCCCGCACCGCGGCCGGCAGTACAGCCCCCGGGGCACCCCAGCGCCAAGCCAGGCCCAGGAGGGAGCGCCCCGGGAGGATGGAGACGCCCTCCCTCGGCTCACGGCCGGCACGGGGGCACCCCAGAACCCAGAGCTTCTTAGGCAGCGCTCCCTCACAGCCGCCCCCACCTCACCCGAAGGTTGGCTCTCAGCCCGGCGGCCTTGGCGATGCGCTGGAGCTCGGCGTATTTCAACGCCTCCAGGGGCTGCAGAGAAGCGAGCGCCATGACAGCAGCTCCGACGGGCTCTGTCCGCCGCGCGCCAACCGACACCGCTCGCGCCGCCCCCGACGTTCGAACTGGCCCGCCGCGCCAGCCTATTGGCTGAGCATGGGAAGGGGCGTGTCCCAAGGGGGGCGGGGCGAGGGATCCGCCAATGGCGGCGTGGCGCGCCGCGCGTGCTTATTTTCAAGCGCGATGAGGCGTTCCCGGCAGGGAAAGGCGCGCGCGGTGCGGACAGCTGCCCAATAGTCGCGGGCGGCGAGGATTGACGCACCCACTGACCAATGGCAACGCAGATGTGCGTACCGCGCTCCAATCACGGGACGGCGGGCTCCGCGCACGAACGCTCGGCGGGAGGAGATGGCGGTGCGGCGGCAGCTGCAGCAGATATTCCAGGAGCCGCGGGTTGTCGGGACCATCGTGGTGGAGCAGGCATCCGCTTCCGCCGCCCCCGCCTGGAAATCGCCGACGCCGCCGTCACCGCCGCCGCCGTCACCGCTGCCGCCGCCGTCCCCCCCGCCGCCTTCGTCTTCCTTCCCGCCGGCTGCGGTGCCGGCGTCGCCGCCGCGGCAGCAGGGTCCGCTGCCGGAGGAGTGCGCCGTGTTCCACTGCCGCAGCTGCTGGACGGTGCTGGGGGACTCCCTGCAGCTGTGCGCGCCGGAGCCGCCGGGACTCAGCGTCGTCATCTGCTTCAGTCAGTGCCTTGTCGGGCCGGCGGGTGCTGAGGCCGCGCCGCTGCCCCGCGCGGGCCTCGGGGTGGGCAGCGGCGGCCGGGCCGGGGTTGGTCGGGGGCTCTCGGCTGCAGCGCGTGTCTCTCTCTTTCTCCTCAGAGGTCACCAGCGATGTGACCTGGGAGGACTCGCTGTTGGTCGGCCTCGAGGGAGCCCTCCTGGAATGGTGTGTACTCCCGTAGCTGCTGGCATCGGGCCTGCCGTGAGCGGCCGCCGCGGTAAATCGTGCGGACAAAGCCGGGCTCCGGCAAGGCCGGGATCTCCTCCGGCTTGTGCGCGGGGGGGTTCCGAGGGGCTTGGTGAACTCCCAGCTGACTTCTGTGCCTATTCACGCTTCGGATGGAGAAAGCTTTTGTAGGGATGTAGTTTTCACTTCAAATCAAAAGTTTCGCTGCCCCAGGCTCTGTAGGTAGGGATAAACATTCGAGCAGTGCAGTAGAAACCAACTTAACTTGTAGGTCTCTTTCTTCCCTCTCCGAAAGGTATCTTACTTAAAGCATCTCTGGATTTTGTTTGGTTTGGTGGATTTTTGGTTGCCTTGGTTTGGATTTTGGGGGAGGGGTGGCTTTTAGTTGGTTGGTTTTTCTTAATACTGAAAATAAAAAACTTATGCTACCCTGTTCCTGAACCTACAGTTAGCGAGGTTTGGTAACTGAGTCCAATGGGAAGAATGTAAAATGTCATCTGGGGGCTTACAGAAACAGTAGCTTGTTTAAATGCCGTTTAAAAATTGTCATGACTGGGAACTTTTTCAATATAAGACTTGCTCTTTTTTTGACTTTTTTCCTTGCCCCTCTCTCTGCATGGGGCAATAATCTGTTTTATTAGAAAGAATTTTCACCTGGCACTTGCATTGTACATGCAAGTACATGTATAGTAGAATAGTATAGACAATTCTACTCAAAAATCATGTTTGAGTAGAATAGTCTAAACCACTCTGTGATAATAAGATGCACATTTTCTTCCTTAATAGAACTTCACTTATTAGAGAGATTACTTCTTTCACAACATGCCAAATTTCTTATGATCTTGTTGTTTCTGTATATCTTTTATTTTGAGGAGGAGGCATTAATATGCCTTGGATTATGTCCCAATAGAACTGAAGATTTGATGCCCTCTGATAAATATGCAGCATCTGTGGTTTCAAAAGCTTCTGTTTAAGAACACTTTTCCCTTTCTCTTTTTAGTACTTATTATTTATTAACCTGTCGGTCATGTGGCTTGGCCGTGGGCTTCATTCTTTATTCTTGTGACAGTAACCTGGCGTATCTCCGAGGCTTGTTCTGTTTCTTCAAAGACAGCATCATCTGGTGAGTACACTGTATTCTTATGGTCAGTGACTTCACAGGTAAATTACTGTACAAGTAGCCTACAGCTGACAAAAGTGATTTGACTTGTCTGAGCACATCGGTGTGGGATTTTAATATCCTTGATGTCTAAATTGGGTGGAAGTGAATCACTTTGATTTGCCTTGCACCTCTTGGGTGTCCTCGTGTAATGTAAGACTTTAAGTTTAGTTGTGTGCAACACTGAAATCTCTTCAGTCCCAGATTCATTTAAAAGTGATTCAATGATAAGTTGAGGACTTGACTATAGAAGCTATAAATTACAGCTGGTGTTGAGAGGTTGGATCTTAATTCCAAAGTAAAACCATTGTTATACTTTGAATATTTTCATAATTATTACTTTTGGCAACAACCTTGTATTTCCTTTAGTATCATCTTAAATCATCTGTCTAAATAATGCAACTATAAATATAAATTTAAGTGTTTTTCTTGCGGTCTTTTTTCGTTCCCCTTTTTGTTTTCCAGTTACCTCTTACAGAACCAAATTATTATAGAAGCTTCTAAGGTGAAGTTTCCAGCTGTGACCTTAAAGGAACAAATGCATAAGGTAAGATTCCCACAATAATGGAAAATACTTTTAAAATGCTGATTATTTTAGACATTAATTCAAAAACATTGATACAAATGTGGGGTTTTTAAGTGCCTAAGACTGAGAAAGTGCTGCCTTATATGACAATAATTGACTTAATGCATGAGATGTGGCACGTTTTCTAAGACCCCTAAACTGCAGAACATACCCAGTTCTAGATAAATTATGGCAAAACTTTGTTATCCTTTTATCTCTATACCTTGCAAAGAAAAAAAAATTAAAAATAATTTCTACAGACTTGGCCTAAGTATTGACTTGTGTTGTCATTGTTGAAGAATTTAAAAATAGCTATTTTTTTATTTGAAAGGGATTTTTAAAGTTATACTTTTATGTCTGTGTAAGCTCAAAATGGCATGGCAGTATTTGTAGTTTCAGAGACAAGTGTAGGATATCCCTCATGTTTTGGTGTTCAAATTGGACATTCTTATCTGTAACCTGACTAGTTGTTATCTTAGTTAATTGCCTGTGCCTTAGCTCAAATAAAGTTACTGTATTTAGGAGACAGCCAGCATATCCAGTATTTATGTGATTATTTGTTCCTTACTTTTTTGGGGGCGTTGAGTTTCGATTTTAGCTTTTCTTGTAATGGGCCTTGGACATTTCTTAATTTTGTTCTCTTCCAAGTCATCTTCCAGTTTCTATAAGATCAGAGTGTTTTTATGTGTCAAGTGAGGCTCAGATGCAAAAATCTTATCCAGGTAAACCTTCTGGAGACATGATTTAGTAAAAATACACAATGGAAGTAAAAATATGATAACACTTCATTGCAGACATAAATTATGTGACTGAAGAGATTTTGGTTGTTGGCTACAACAAGCTCAAGCATCTGGCCTTTGCTTTTTGAGACATAATGTCCATATGTATTCCTAAGCTAATGATGAAACAGTTTGTCCATATATTGTCAAAGGTTTCTGGCTGTGTTAAAACTTGAGTTAACTAGGAAATATCAGACTCATCATAGTAAAACTGCAGCAACTCTGTCTCCTGAAGTAGTTATTTCCATTATGTCCCTGGAAGGGCTGATAGTGGCACACCTCCATCTCCAGTTTGTAATGCAGCCCTCTGATCTGGGTGCTGGTTTTGTGAGTACTAAACATGCAGTATAGAGATCAAGCCCTCTATATTTTCCCTTCTTGAAAGTGAGCTGCTCTTTAACCATTTAAAGTGGGGTGGAGGTCATTCAAAGATCCAGTGTGAGGACATTTTTTGCCAATTTCAATACTCTTAATTTTTCTAGGTGAAAGAAAAGCTTGTGGACTTCAATAATCGCATAGAATTAGTGATAAGGAAGCTGGAGAAACTGTAACAAAATAATTATAACCCTTCATCAGATCCAGGTGACCTACTATTGGGATATGCAAGAGTTAATACTAACTAATACCTGTTTTCAAGAACTGCTGGAGTTGTTTCTGCATCTCTGCTGAGTTTGGCCATTATGAAGAAATAATGCACCAGACCAGGTTTGAGTGTTGATCTGTCACTATCTGTGTGTGTGGAAAGAACTGATGATGAAGTGCATTACTTCAGGGGAACACCTGAAAATCTGACATACTCAAGTTATGCTTAGAAGACTGCATACCTCAGCCATGCAGCACATCACTCTCTGAGGCTGTGTAACTGTGACTTTGCTTTTTCTAATGACTTAGGGGGAAAACCAGCCTTTGAAATACTGACATCAGGTTTCTGGAACTATGCAAAACACATTTAACAAGGTGATTATATTCAAGAGCTACCATTAAAAACAACATTCTTAGAGACCTAAAGCTCTTGTCCTACCTTTCAGTCCAGACACAGTGTTAATGGCAGCCTTGGTTTTAATGGCAGCTAGCTTTTGGTCAAGTGGCTCATTAGCTACATCTGATACTTGAGCCACTGCTAAATGGACTCCTGAATAGTTTTGAGATTTCCTTGTGTGTGTTGCCTGCAGAAGCAGCAGACAAGCACGTCACAGATGCTGCAGTGTTCTTAGTGCATGAGTCCGGATGGCACCATGCAGGCAGAACACAAGGTTTTAGATTTCAGGTAAAGGGCAACCCATGTGCCTGCCAAGTCTGCTGAAGTGCGGCCCCAGGAACAGGACTGAGTCAAATTCTGCCAGCTAACAGCATGAACAACTTCCTTGAACAGATTTGAGCATTTCTTTCTGGAATGTCAACTATGAAACCAAGGAATGGTCTTCTGCACAATCGTGGAAGCACTGCTTTCCTGAAGTTATGATTTGCCTGTCGCCTTCAATTGGCCAGTTAAGATGTTTTATAAAAAAATACCTACTCCTGGCTCACAGGCATTTCTCTGTTGAATATTGGTTATGCTTATTTCCAAACATTTAGAAAATAATTTTACAGAAAAGAAAGCACTATTTACGGGACAGAATTTCCCTAGTTCTTTGTTGGAAGATTAAGAGCCCTTTTCTTCTCCCTTTGCTCCTTAAAGGGCTAATGTTTTTCCCTAAAGGAATAATGAATTCTATGGAAAGTTTAGTAGTTGTCTTAGTGGTCTAGAGAGGATTCTATTTACTTGATCAGCTTAATTCCAGTGATTCAAATTGCCTTCTCCTTCCATATTTATGACTGGCAGGTTGTAGACCTCATTGGTACTGCTGCCAGTTCTGTGTTTCGTCTTATTTGTAAAATAACTCATAATGGGCTTGGAGCAGAGGGGACAAAACTCACTGTAAAGCACCTCAGAGGTTTTAGGTGGGAAGCTGGTACTTAGGCTACTACTAATGCTCACTGTGTTGCTTTCTTTTGGGAGATCTGTATGGTCTCAGTTCACTGTGGTAAGCAAAAGCACCAAGTATCAACAGCTATTCTGTAAGAAGAGGAGGGACTCTCACAAATACCACCTTTGAAGTACTTCCTTAGTGCTTATATTGTTGCATGAGTCTAAGAAATGTGATTGATAATGGGAGTATTTGCTTTTGCCCCTTCATTCCAGTTTCTGCATTGAGACTGTTTCTTGCTATTTTATGTCTATACTATGAATAATGCTAAATTGTTTTGCTTCATTAGTGTTGAGCCCTAAAAGAAAACGAAAGCTGACAGTTACATTTTTATGTTATATTTAAAGTTGTGAAGAAGAAACTTCTTAAATAAAAGCTGGAATTCAGAAATTCATATTGTGCAAGTCATTGCCAATATTATGTGAGTCCTAGGCCTACCTTTCCTTTGATTAATTTTGCAGAAATAAAAACATCACTTTATCTTGCTTGGGTCCTCATTTCTTATGAAGCATTAAAGTAATGGTTTCTCAAATTATATTACTTAGTGTGAATTTAAATAAATAATGAGTATGTGCTGAAGAATAGCTGGTAAATTTTTAAACTGCTTTTCTGTAATCCTTGAAACTGGGAGGACGTCTGTCAACCACAGAAGAAATTTTTCAGAAGTGTAGTCACCAAAGCAATAAACAATACATACATACATACAACAGTTTTCCGAGGGGGCTTGTTATTTTGAGGCAATCAATACAAGAAATAGAGGGTTTCTGCTACCCTCTCAAACAACCCTTGAAGCTCTTAACTGATAAGTTACGCATCTTAGAATGAGTGGAACAACAATTTTTGTTTAGCTGTTGCCTAAGTCAGAAGCTCTTGTGCCTGAAGTCTGCTGGGACAGCTGGCCCCAAAGCAGATATCCAGCATATATGAATTCAGCTTGAGTTGTTAAATTTTGACAAAGCTAAATCAAGTCCACCTCAGAAGTGAAGTGGAATGTACTGTGGTTGTCTTCTGAACAGATGACACATCCAGTTTTAGTGCATTCTCAGCCTGTGCTGCTTTATTGCTAAAAAAATTTGTATACAGGTGCAGAGTTTCCAGGTTCATTTTTAAACAGTTCCTCTTTACAGTGTCAAAATAATAAAATCTTATCTTGAAATCCTCAAAGATGCATAGATATAAAAGCAAGCTGCCTTTTGGAAAAACACCAGAATTCGCAGGGAGACATTCTTTCACTGTTACCATGTAAAACATGTAGTGGGAGTATGTAGTTTGTAGTCACACAATAATTTCCTCCACTAATCCATGCAAGAATGCTATCAGAAATTCAGTATAAGTATTCTTCAGCCTATTAAGTAATAAGGTAATTTTTAGGAATTTATACCTGATGCTTCTCCTTTGCTGTTGTATTTTTCAAAAGGAAGATAACTTCACTGACATTCTGAAGTAGCTTATTCCCCAGGTTACACTGAAGGGAAATACAAAGGATACAATGGCTTACTCATTACAAAAAAAAAAAAAAATATTTAACAGACTTTCAAACCATGCATAGTACTCTAAAGAATTAAAAATGACCATGGTAAACCACTGGGCTAAATTTGTTTTTGAAATTTTCTTGAAGTTGGCTCCAAGACTTTCATTCAGTCTAACTTGTGATACCATGGAATAGTTACCTTCTTATATAATATTCCTATCTTCACTTGGCAATCCTTACACATCTAAAAAGAGCATTCCTGCGTAAAACCACAATTCCCACTCTAAACCCAAAACACAGTGCTTTATGAATGGCTGGCTATGAAGTATGAACAGGAGTTAACTTGACACACCACTTTTTCCTCCAAGACACTTCTTTCTACTAAGAGAGGACTGAGCCTTTGCACATGGAGAAGTGTTCTGCACAAGTTAAGCCCACTTACAAAATTAAGCTAAACTACAAGTATGGAATTCTGCAATAACAAGCCAGTATTCTACATGTTTAATTACAAATTTAAACTTGGAAAAGTATTAGTGATGTAGGTAGGCTATACCACACATTCTCTTATTTTCAAACTGCCAGCAGAAATTTACTGCTTTATCCACTAAGAGACTTGAATTACAAAGAACACACTAATAAGAGTTTACAGAAGGATGGCACCCAAATTCCCTTTTATTTAATAAGTGAAATAAAGAAAAAAAGACAATTGCAATCTCTGTTGCAGAAGATAAAGACCTTCAGTGATCAAATCTCTTTTTCTATTTTTAAAAATCTCTTTAAAGAACTTAAAAAATATACAAGATTATCAGTATTTTCAGGTTCATTCCTGCGGATGCCATTATTGCTGGCTGGTACCAGTATGCTTCAGTACAGCTGCCTGTGTGGCTCGAGTTACCTGAAAATACTGTCTATTAAAAAGCTATTCAACACCTGAAAAATATGTACTGTGCTTATTAATTTCAGTCTTCTCCAAATAATTTCTCTTAACCACATTCAAGCTTATTACCTACTGTCTGGCAAATACTACACTCAATTTGAGTCTGTGGTTTCTGTTATTTGTTTGTTGGCTTGGATTTTAGGGTGATTTTTTTTTTGTGGGTTCGGTTTTTTCTTTCCCACCAGTCGCTCCCCCTGCACCACGTAAGAAACTCTGCACCCTTTTCCTTGCTACAGCTGCAGCAGGTGAGAAATCTCATCTCGCCTCTAAACATGCTTAGTTCATGCCCTGCTTTTTACATGCTCAGGACAGTGATATGAACCAGACAAGAGGTTATAAAGGCGAGTTCTGCTGATCCTGGTTCCTGATTTACAGTTTTGGTGCCATGCTTCTGTCCCTATCTATACAATCTACCCCCTTCTCTACAGAGGCAGCACATTCTCTAAAAAAACCCCGAAATTTGAGAATCAAAGCAGGAAGTTCAAGCTATTGGTATATTAATTCCTATTGCTTCATTATGTATAAATGCATATCTCAATTTACTGGTAATAACTACATTACACTAGACATTTTGAATCATGCATTAGAATACTAGCTCTAAGGTTTGGTTTGTGGGCCTGTGCCGCTTTCCTTCAGTTTCTCCATGCAGTTCTTCATGCCTAAGGCATTACAAGCTACCTGCCTTTTATTTGACCTGTAAACACTCATTTGGAGGGGAAGTGGAGAGAAGACAGGATTTACATAGGACACACTGAACAGAAAGTTACTTCCTATCTTTAACTTTAGATGGGGTAAAGTCTTGGGAATCTGTCTGTATTATAACCCAATACAAAGGTTCAAAGACAGAAACATGCTCTGCTGACATCATGAACACTGACACTTTCTCTAAATGCAGGAGGAAGTATAGAGACTGAAAGAGAATAGACATCAGAATCCATGGTTAGTGTTCTGCACTGTTGAACAAGACACCCTGGCTGAACTGTTGGCTTTTGTGTGCCGGAGAAGTGCTACGGGGCAAAATGATGGATCATTCCATGAAAGAAATCCAGTGGAATCTAACTTGAACTGTCATTCTGCAGCTCTGTACCTGACCAGCAATCAGGATTATTAGTTTTGGAGGAAGACCAGCCAGTTCCCTAAGGATGCAAGAAGCAGTAATTTCTAAGATTCGTTTTACATCGAAAATTATTCTATCTTCAATATTTTTTTCCTTTTATGCTCCAAAAAAAACCAGACTGCCAGCTCTTGACAAGGTAATCCTTGTGTAAAGTGTCAGTATCCTCAAGCTCAGTACAATTTCTTCTCACTTACTATCAAGAAGTCTTTGCAAGACTTTATTCCTAAATTTGACAATTACCCTCAGTTTCAGAAGGTACAATTCCCAACACAAGTACTGGCTAGACCTTCTACAGCAGCACTACTGGATATACAAACAGAATATATTTGTATAATCTGGGTTTAGTACTGCTAGAGGAGGCATGTCCATACCGGTCATTATACCTTTGATATACCACACCCCAGTGTGGTAGCACCTAACACTTCCACTTCCAAGCTGTTAAATCAAGGAGGCTGAAGCAAAAGTCATGCCATACTACAAGAGCTGAAAGGCAAAGGGATTCCTTTTGTTGCTGTGAACAGTAATTCCTAGTCTAACAGCCCACAGAATTCAGATATTATTAAAGCCTGAACTGGGAAGTATATGCAGATAGCTTGCCTGGCTACATCAGTCTTTATTTCTTCCCCCCTTTTCTGAGTGGATATACCCTTGAAGAATTCTGTTCAGCCACAAAGTTCATACTTCTGAAGCATGAACATGACTTTGCTTTCATTATAATTTCATTATTATGTAAATGTATTTTCTGACCACAGACCACGGTAAATTCATAATTTCTCTAATGTAATCAAAAAGCAAATGAAGGTCCCCTATGGCTAGCTTCCAATTTTATAAAAAGTTCAATAGTTGGAATTTAAGCTGATTACAATCTTTCAGATCAATTAGCTTTTCATACACATATTACATATTAGCCAACACTTAATTTAGACAGTCTCATGCTTATCCTGTTACTTTATACTGTAAAAATGCTCACAGCCCTCACATTTCCATTACCAATTTATGAAAAGCCAAAGTGCTTCACCCTCATGCTTTAAAAACACAAGAAGCTTCCATTAAGCTGAAAGTCACAGTCTAAATTACTTCAGCTTTCCAGAAGAAATTCAGCCAGATTGATCTAAACCTCTGACCAAGTAATTCTGTTCAGAATGTATTACTATTTGTTGGGCCATATTGTGTCTATAGATGAGGTATCTACACTGAAAAGTGTCAACTAGGAACAGTTTAGAACTCCTGTGGTTCTTTTATGCAACCCTTTGATAGCAAATAATTTGTTAGATGCAGATCTACAGGTGTAGATCAATAACCCTGTGCTACCAGAGTCTTCACAGTACTTTCCTCTGCAAAACCAGGCATTAAACAAAATCAATTATGATCTAAAACAGTATTTAGCAAAACTGAAATTATTTTCTGCTGTAACATCTTTAGAATTCTACAGTTGTGCTTGGCATGTACAAATGTTTTGAGTGTCAAGTGCTTGCTAATGTTTTTCATTTTTTTAATTTTTCTTTTATTTAAAGACCATCTCAGATTGCTCTTTATAAACAAAGAAACCAGAAAGTACTTCCCACCACAAAAGCTTCTAAATCTATAATCAGGTTCTCCTCACAGCACAGTATTTGGAAAAGTTTAGTTTCTCAGAGAAACAGAGCAAGTGCTAGGCTACAAAAAAACAGAAATAAATTACAAGGAAACTTCAGCTATCCTTTTAAAGAGAACTGTCTGCCCTTCCCCCAGCAAGCACTCACTGAGAGTGCTTCAGACATGTGGCAAAGTTAATTTTTCTTTTTTTAATATATATATATGAAGTTCATTAACTTAGTATTCAAGTGCCAAATTCCCTCCAATGAGAGGAACATAAGAAGAATTCACCCTTCTTCTCAGGAAGACTCTTCACACAACTCCCTGCAGCACAGAGCGCCACAAACTTATTTGGTTATTACCCACTTACTCTACTGTACAGTCTTGCTAATGCAAGTTATTAACTATCACATGCAAAACAGTTATTGCTACTAAAGTTCTATTTTCTTATTAAATCATCTTATGGCTTTGTTTGCATCAGGGATTCTTCCCCCTACATACTGTGCTATTTTGCATTCCAGTTTCAGAGGTATTTTTCAATTGATTCTCCCAAGCACTAAACTACTTTATTCAATGGTACAGCTACGTCCATTTAGAATTGAACCTGACTGTTAGCACAGGTCCCCCAGAGCTCTGCTGTAAATGGCCCACCTGTCCAATTTTCTCAGAAATTTATTATATGCAGAGGGCTGTTTGGTTGGTTTTGTTGGGGTTTCTTTCCCTGTTACATACATTAACTCTGCCTGGATTACTGTCATTGCACGGAAGTACATGCTTCTTGATTAATAAAGATATATTGTACCAAAATTACAAAACCAAGCTACCCATTCCCTCCCTCCCCCTAATGGCCATTTACAGGCAGGTCTCAGGAAAAAAAGATGCAGTATCCTCTCTAAGCTGAAAGAGAGAAATGGGTGAAGAGCAGCACTGGAATCAAATAAAAGACTAATTCCTAGGAAATCAGAGGATGCCATCCACAGAGCAATGCACATCTCAAGAATCATACCAGTCTCCTATTTGACCAGTCCAAGCTGCCCATTGAGTGCTAAATCAATTTCACTTCCCTGGTCTAAACTTTCCTTCTGAAAAAAGCAGAGGGAGAGACAGAAATCATTAAAATTGAGCTTAGAGCTGGAAAGCAAAACTGGAAGTTACCTAAAATACAAGATACTGAATTCTCCATAATACAGGGGTGGGGAATCTCTGATCCATTGGCTAGAGACAGCCTGCTGCACAGGTACAGCCTGCAACATCATTTTCCAACAGCCTTTGACCTTTTTGTATTCTCTCTTATTAAGATGTATGTAAATGCAGGATCCACCAAAGTTATTCTAAGATTCAATAGGACTTCAGCCAAAAAAGGTTCCCCATTCCTGCAATAATGCATAAGTCTTCTATGCATAATTAGCACATCATATTTTGTAACTATTATCACACAATGAGGATAATGTTTTGCTAGCTATAATAATCATATAGTCAGATCTGAAAAAAAGACTACTTAACAGACTTTATAAACGATCTGAAGGTAAGAGATGTGTACAGAATGCACACAAACTCCTTAGCATATTCATACTTTTCTGAGTATATCACACTATGAGTAATAAGTGCTTAACAAAATTGAAAATGGAAGAAAACACCAACAAAGATTAAAAAGAAAAGAATCGCACTGATAGAGATGAGAATTATGGATGCTTGCATACTCTAGCTTACTACTGCAGTTGGACAGACACACAAATATCAAAAAGTCAACTATGATTCTATGAAGCCCATTAAGTGAATGAGTTCCATTTCTAAGGATAGCATTGCCATTGTCAAAGGGAGGATACTGCATGTTTAGACCATGTTTGTGACATTTCTATTGTATCCTTTCTAGTGTTAATTACATTATCATCACTGTTTACTAATAAATTTGTCACTCAGAAATTGTAAAAATACTACTAGGCTCATGCACTGATCCTAACATGGCACTACAGTTTGCTACAAAGCACTAATGCTTATGGAACTATACACATCTCAAAATGGAAGACATTGGTGATTTTGTTGTTTTCAAACAACTTGTAACATCGTTTTGTCCACAAGTATTAAAATATATATATGTATATATATATATATATGAGCTATTGCACATGCCCCTTGTTTTTGTAATCTTTCACATGGGAAGATTTCCAACCAACATAAAGAAAAAGCGGAACAAGAAAAAGTGAGTCAGATGAAGCAGCTTTTCCAAACACAGCGGTTCTTTAAAGGTGCTGGCCAGGAAGGTACAGCAATGGGGGTCCTCTGGACATGAACTATTAGAGTATTATTTCTGTGAAAGCCACAAATCCTAAACCTAATAAAATCCTGATGTTCTAAAATTAAACTTGAAAACTAATGCTGCTACAGGGTTATGAATAGGAGTCAAGAAAAAAAAAAATTAGTAATTCCACTTTTTTGTTACAATGCCAGGTTACAAAATATTTAGGTTAAAAAGCTTAGATTATTGGCTCTCTAGTCAGACAAATTTGCAATTTTTGTACATGTCCACAGGAAACAAAAATACCTTCCTGTCCCCCAAGCATTTTGTCATCAAGCTATGCAAGAAACAACTGCTATCTCTAACATCAGAGGGGTAAGGATGGGCAGAAGGAAGAAAGTAAAATTCCCATATCTAAAATCAAACATTTCTTATACCACAGACTTCCCAACCACTGTAATCCTATGATATTTTCCATCACTTAGAGATGGATCCTGCTTCTACAGACATCTCCACTAAATCCTATTGACTTCAATGGAGGCCCTAAAAGGAAGTGTGCTTTTCTAGTTGCCTCCAATGCCAGAAAGTTCAGACCATATTCAGCAAAGAAATCCTAGGTCAGGCCAAGCTGGCAGTGGCCTTAGTTAATTCTTATCACACAGCTCACCACAATGTTATACACAATTTTAGAGCACCTCTCTGCTCATTAAAGTCGGCATTACTTTGATATGCAGCGTCCTGCCCACCACTCTTAAGCTTACATGTCTGCTCTTAGCTTCATGGAAACAAAAAATGGGTAAAACTGTCATTAAATCCTATTGTTACACAACAAGTCTAAACACAGACATTACTTGGAGAATTAGGATCAACATCAATTCTTGTCCTCACTCTGCTATGGAACTTGGTCCCACAAAATGTCACCACATTTTTGATACTAGAATGCTGCTCTGGCAATCTATCACCAAGGTTTAATAAGGATTTCAATTGTTTGCTTTTTCAGACATTTTCAGGCTGTCTGGCTTTTTCCAGCAGTTTTCTAAAAGGAAAAACAGAAAAAAACCAAGAAATCTAGAACACCTCCCCAACCATTTTAGTATCTCCCATATTTTAAGCTAGCAAGTCACATTTTCTAAATCACAAGCTTTGAATAAGGTGCACTAAGACGAGTTTCAGATTTGAGGTGGAATATAATACATATCCCAGTTCCGGTAGTTTTTTGCCAAAAATCTTACTTGTTATAGATCATCCCAAAGCAGGAAGCATGTAAACAATATATGCTCCCATCTTAGAATGACAGAAAACATCCTATATAGTCACAAATTATGTAGACTAAGAATCTTGTGTAAACATAAGAACAACCAGATTGTGCCTTAGTTTGGGAAGGAATAAGAAGAGCCAGAAAAAGGACTGTACTAAGTATTTCTGCTCTCAACTCACCCCTCTTATGTGGCTAACATTCCATTCTCTTGGGCCTATTTCTACCTAGATGATGGAAACATACAAGTCCTCTCAGTCCTCAGTCATGAAAGAATCAAAAAGCAAGATTCCATCAGCAGTAGGAAAAGCTGAAATTGTGTCGAGGGAGCCAGATGAATAAACTGAAACTTTACAGCTCTGGTCTCTTCCATCCCATCAGAAGTTAATTTCTATAATAAAGAAAGATGTTCTGCCCATCTCTTCTACTGTAGAATGGTCTTGTTCCTTTTGATGCTAAGGATTCATAATAAGCCTGAGGAAGGGAATGATTTAATGCAAACCTAGTCATTATCCTGTTACCCCAGAGGCCTTCAAAGCTTCCTTTTTCTTTGCTAAAAATTAAATGATGCAGAGTAATTTCTTCTTCATATAGTGAAAGCTCTTCATATCCTGCACTTACAGAGGTTCACACATGCAAATATACATTTTGATCACAGACTGGGATACACAGTATAGACAAGATGATTCTGTGTTTGTTCTTGTGCATTAGCTGCTTTATGTGAGTTGACACCTATCTACAAAGTCAAGCTTAGGACCTGGACTAGAAAATACCTGTAAGAGATGTTGTTTGCTAAGTTTCTTCCTCATATCAGAGCAGAAAATGTTCTGGTTTTCCTGCTGCAACTTTTCATATGTATCAGGTCAGTCTGACACAGCAATGCATTCAGATACTTTATCTGCTAGGAATTCCAATTTGACACAGCGAAATACTTAACCTTCCTAAAATTAAGAAGGAATTATCAGTGAAAAACACCAGCTTCCACTTGCATCTTATTACAGAGTATTTCTCATTTTAAAACAGAATGCAGAAAGCTGAATGAAGAGCTGGCACAGAAGACATTTTTTCAGGAAAACAAATGCTGATTTCCATTACTCTGTTTTTGAGTTTTGATAAAACAATGGGCTACTTCTGTGGGGGAAGTCATCTGGTGAATCAAATGTTTGGTGAGATGATTCAAACACAAGTGGACAGATCTTTGTTCGTTCAGCTCCATGGAAATGAAGGACAGGTTTTGCTTGCCAGAAGATAAATATCCACATTTTATAGCCTTTGAGCAAGTAAGAGAACCATCTTCTTAAATGTCAGGAGAGGATCTGGAATTCCAAATTAAAAAAAACAGGGAAGATAGTTTAGGAATCAGAATAAAATACATTCAACATCAAAATTCCAACCCATTCACTACTTTAAAAGCCTGACTCTAATGGATAAAATTATCTGGTTTCACAAACTGCAATAATCCCTTGGTCTGTACAATTTTATATCTAACTTTAGACGCCCATAAGCTGCCCAAGGAAAACCCTTCAGAAATGCTAACTATACACTTACTCAGAAGTGATGCAGCTAAAAAGACACCACTGTTAATTAGCTGTGGGGCTTCAACTGCATCTCCAACAAGCATGACAACAGCAAGGTAGCAGCCAAGTGCCCATGGCAGAGAGTCTATGTACTCTGCTCTAGCAGGTCACAGTTCATAGAGACGTCAGAAACTATCACCCAACTAACTATGAAACTGTCAGTGCTGAAAAGAACACTTAGGACAGTTTTAAGATCACATACATTAGGTTCTTACTTTTACTCATTTCTCCCCACTTATCCACAGCACAGAAAAAAATTTCAGTAACTCATCTTTTCACAGACCTCCTGGCCTCCCATCAGTGATACTCACCTGGTATTACCTCCTCACAGCAGCCGTTAAGACATTATATTTTTGCACTAAGTTGGAAGTTAACAGGGATGCACTCCTGCACAGCTATAGAAATGTTTATTACCATTCTCTTGTACTTAAATAAGAGATGCAAAATAAAGGAAAAAAAGGCAAAAAAAATATTAATTCTCCTATACAGGAACATGAGAGTAACTAACCTCTTCTTCTCTTTTCCCTGTCTGTATTTCTTATTTTAATTACCTTAACCATTCTGTTATCAAGTCCAGAAATAGTCTTCCAGTGACAATTTTCAGCTCCTATGTTAGAAGCAGTGAGTAGACCATGAAAATGGAAATACAGTACATGTCACTATCGATATCTCTCTTGAGTCACTCAAGTATTTCAGCTGACCATGGGGTTGACCATCAACACTCAGACTTGAAAATCTTATTCTTACGGAGATGTGGAAAAACAGACATGGAGAGCTGCAATAAAACATGCCAAAGGTTGGTGACAGAGCTGAGAACAGAACATAGCCCTTTGTTGCACACTTTAGCTACCAGAATATCTTTATTTCATTCACTGAGAAAAAATAAATCAAAACTACAGAAATTTATTGTAATCTTAGAAATTTTGATGTACTTTTTTTCTATTTGATAATTTACATTTGGTTATTATTCTTCCAGTCCTATAATTTAACAAAAAATACTTTTAAGATAAGTATTCCAAGTTAATACAATGACACAAGTTGTCTTAGCAGAGTAAATGACATCACAGGACAGGGATTTTATAACTCTCAAAGCATTTTTTCTTGTTAGAATATATAATAGTCAAATCATTGTTTCTTTGAGGTGAAGCCTAAGCTGAAAGCTGACACTAACTTGTGCTAGGTTTAGTGCCTTATATTTAGTACCTAAATAACCTTACAATTGTACTCACCATTATTTTTGATGATTCCACATCCTCTTCAGTGAGCTTAGAAAGAAAGAGATGAATAAACAAAATTAAATTTTCATCTAAGAAGCAACTCAGATCATACATGATTACCTGCACAGGACACAAAAGATTAGCTCTACCTTCCATTCTCAAGTAACATTTTTAGACTTCCTACATAAACCATGCTGATGTTAGGTTAAATCAAGAGAATTGGACCCAAGTGTAGAAGAGCCAGGAGACACAAACTTTAAGTAAGACCAGGCACACATTTCAGTTTCATGGGAACTGAGATGGACACATATTCAGCCTCCAGTAAAGCAAGAAACTCTTTCACACTAATAACAAACTACTGTAGTGAGGATGCTGAGCTGACAACCTAACCGCAAGAATAATGGATTGCTGTAAGCAGAACTATCTCATCACAGAACCTAAATGATTTAAAATTCCTCAGCAAAGTACTATTAGCTTCCACACTCCTGCACAACACAGCATTTTTACAAGCACCATGCACCTTGACCTTCGGAAAATCCACAGTCATCAGACAATCCCTATTTTTACTCCATTTGCATGATGTCAGTTCTGACTGTTCCTACTCAAATTTTCCCTCAAGAACCAGCCAAGCACTATGTGTTTGAGACACTGAGGAACCAACAGTAAATGATTCATAAAAGAATTAACTTGAAAAGGAACAGTTACCAGGATTGGTATAAATCCCAAATTGTCTTGTCATAATAGAAACCACATAATGGAACCAATCCAATTTTTGAAAAGCTGGGTCTTCTTTCACTAAGACCATGAATTAACTAAAATGAACACTAAAGTAAATCTTATTAAAAAAAGAAAGCAGGTGGTGACATTTAAATCAACTCAAGCAAAGGAATGGTTCATCCAACACTGAAATTCAGTTAGCTTTAACCTACTTTTTTTAATTTTAACAAGTTCACTGACTTTGAATGCCCCAGTTTTTAACTGCTTTTACTCTACTTGATACACTCTCCAGCTGCCTTTCATCAATTATTTGAGCACAGAGTTCACAGCAGTCCAACAGAACTTGCAACAGGATATACATCAAGGTTATTGAAAATGAACAGGCACTGAGACTGACTGTGACACTATCAACACTTCAGATAAAAGCTAGTGGACATTACAAAGAAAAAATGCTATTGTTCTTGTTTCATACCTTACTGAACATACCATCAATTTATGTGGAGCAAGAAATAACTGTGAAAGCTCAACACTGCCTGCATGACTCCTTCTTCATTAAAAATTCAGAAAGTATTACTTTCATTAAGTCTTGACCTATTGCCCATTCTTTTTTTTTTTTCTCTACCTTAACTAAAGATTAGTTTCCATGAACTTTAAATCTCACATTCAGATAGATGCCTGTATCCAAGAAGTTCACTAACTTCAGGAATTCCAAAGCCAAAAAGGGATGAAGAAATATCTCAGAAATAAATTTACCAGCAAAACTGCAATTACTTTGCTTCTCATATATATTAACATACTGTATTACCAATCCACCAGTAGGGAAAAAAAAAAAAAAAAAGAAACTCCACAAAAGTTGGTGTTCTGACATAATCAGCACACTGGAATTGAAGACTATGCTAATATAGTAGTATACAGCTATACAACCAACTTTCACTCCATCCCCCATGCTCTAAGATACCACAAAAAAATGAGGTCCATCAGATCTGGCTTTCCAAAATACTATCTTTGCCTCTTACATAGACACAAATGCTCCAGATGAGCAGAATTAAAAGGACTCAGAAGATGATTCTTCTTCTCTTGCCTAGAGCCTGAGAACTATGAGGAAGTGAGGAAGGAAAGATCTAGAAACAGATTTATATAAAAAGACCAAAACACAAAAAAGTTATGTATAGTGGAGACCTATGAAGATATGGAAAGCAAAATAAGCCCTACACATCACAAGTCCACTAAGGTTTTTCCTATGCTTAAAAACTGCTAAATTTAACCTGGAAAGTGGACAATGACAAATGCTTAAATTATAAACACAAATACAATAGAAAGTAGCTTACATTCCTGCAAAAAAATTAGCTGCCTTCATGGTGTTTTCGCTTTCTAGGCAACTTTGAACTAGGCATCTAAATCCAAGCCACAAGGCAAAGGTGAGAACTTGTAAAAGCAAGTCAAAGACTGGTGCGAATGGAGAAAGAACAGGAGTGTGGAGGCACCAAGCGTAACACTGAGTAGGAACTGGGTTCTAAGGGGCTTATGTTAGCAGCACTCAGGTTAGCTGGGCACATCCCCCTGCCACTCCAGAAGACACCCAGATCTGGAGACAACACTGATAACCCACAGAGTCAAGACAATGTAGAGAGACAGGCCAATGTCCCCTCCAAAAGAGTACACAAAGGCACATCTGAAGCCTAGAATGGTTGCCAGCCTAGGAAGAGGCCAGGAGGCAGTAAGGACCTGTCAGCTGATGTCCCCTGTCAACAGACTGCCAGACTCTTGGATCCATAGCATGGTGCTATGGTGTTTGGCTGCTGTAGAGACATCTACAGCACTACAGGCACTACACACACTCCACCTTAAATTTTTGTTTTGTTCTGTATTTTTAAATAAAACCCCTTTCTTCTTTTACTAGGTTTCTAATACACATCTACTTCATTGTTGGTACAATATTGTAACAGTACTTTCTACCACAGCAGAGAAAACAAGGCAAACTGCTTAAAGATGAGTTTTCAATTCTGTGATACACACACTGCAGGAATGTGCTCTAGGAATACTGTTCGGGCAAAGAAACAACCCTTCTATCACAGTCTATTTTAGAAAAATCCTCTTCATTTTTTTAATCCCCTGAAGACTGTGCAGGTTCTGCGTCTAGCACCCACATAACCTCTGGAGCATCAGGACTGGTTTCAAACACTGCTCCTTTTTTAGTTTTTAGGAATGAAGATGGGAGGTGCTCAAATGATATTCCAGTCTCTTCACAAATTTGGTCAGGAATTTTTAGCCTTTGCTGCCCCATGACTTTTGACACCCCTGAATAAGAGGTGACCACCATGAGATGCATAGCCTGTTCATGCAAATTTTCACACTGCAGACTCACAGCACTGTGGGCGAGGTTGTAAAGTAATGCATATTGATTTGACATATACCAGAGCAACAGGAAATTCTGATATTATTTTTTAAGATACTGCTTCTCGCAGCTCTTGTGCACTGGAAGTAATTAAGAATAAATATTAATCCATATGAATTTCTGACTGCTAAATTAGTGTACAACTTCACACAAAAGCAAGCTGATTGCTTATTATTCTTCTAATGATAATATAAAACAGAATCATCTTTGTATGTAGTATAAATCATCTTTATATGTAGTATCTTTAGTATGCCAAAGACACATGCCCGGGCATATTTTAAAAGTTCATACACAGACATGTGTAAGTAGGAATATTCATCAGTAGCAACATACTGTGTCTCAGTGTTATGTTGCTCCTGAGCTGCTATCACCATTACTACAAGAATAATGCACACAAAAATCAGTAAAATGTTCCTTAGGAAATTTTTCTCCTAAGTAGCTAGGAGATGCTTTCAGAACTAATTATGACAGACATGCTTATATTTCTTCTGAGTTATTTCAACAGTTACAAACAGCTACTTCATTATTAGGTTGTATGTGCTAACACACCATGTCTGCACAAAATCTAAAGCTGTGCTTCTCATTTAACTACTTCAACTTTTTTCTGTTACCTGACATGCAGATTGAAAATACAGTCACAGTTCTATAATGCACTCGAGATTTTAAGAACTGCTATCAAATATAGAACACAAGGAATCTCATGCTAGTGACACTAATTATTTTGCTTTCACTAAGAAGTAGTGATCCCCCCCATTTTTTTTCCTTCAAATTTAAGCTAAGTACCGTTCTCTAACACAAAATACCAAAGACAATTTTGAAGAATTCAGGGCATACCTGCCTGCATGATACTAAATGGGAAAGAAGAGATAGTGGGTTTAGCAATAGTTTCATGTGTTTCATGGTGTACTAAATTATTTTTACCTTTTTATCAACGACTACATCAATTTATATGGCTAACCCAAATTCCATTATAATCTCTCTACTTTCCACAGAACTTGTTTTGCAGGGCAGGTTATTTGTACCTTCAGGTTTTGTCAAACAACTAGGAAGCCATCCCCGTTGTGCACTCCTATGTCAGCACTACAGACATCATAAAAGGATATAACCATTCAGATTAGCAGAATTCATCCAGCCCACAGATGGCATGAATAAGAACGGTAATAGCAGCGTAGCTGTATTCAGCGTTATGCTTGTAGCCAGAAATGAGAAGCCTCTTTTCAGATGATACATTTCGCTTCCCCTTCCCCACGTCGTTGCCAACCGCAGCTGTCCCCAGGCGGCTGCGGGTATCGCTGTGCAAGGAACAGGCTCTCCGCTCGGCCATCTGCTGCAGCCCGACGCCGGAGCTGCAGGACGCCCTCGTCCCCAGCGCCGAAGTTGCTCGGACTTTTCAGGGCTGCGGGCGATTTGGACCGGCCCGGTTCTGGCTCCGGTCCGTCCCCACACGGACACGGGCCCGCTCCTCGCTCGGGGACGGCGCGGCGAGGTCGGCCAGCCGCTCCCACTGCTCCGGCCCGGCGGGAACGAGCCCGAGCCCGAGCCCGAGCCTGAGCCCGAGCCCGGGCCCAGCCCAATCACGGGGCGGGGACGGGGAGGTGGGTGCGCGGGCGCTCGGTCCCAGCCCCGTCAGGGATCCGGCACCAAGCTCCGGCCTGGACGCGGCCGCTGCTCCCGCCGCACTCACCTGAGCACGGCCGAGGCCGCGGGGCCGCGGCCGGCCCGGCCCCTCCGCCTCCTCCGCCCCTCACTCCGCCATCTTCCCCTCCTTTCCCCCGGCCTCCCGGCGGGGGCTCGCTGCGCCCGGCCCGCCCACTCGGCCGCGAGCCTATTGGGTGCCGTGCCTGTGCATCAGCCCCCCGGTTTTGGAGGTGATTGGCCAGCGGCGTTGTCCATCATAGGGCTCGCCTCACGCCTCCAAGGCGGCCCTTCCTGATTGGCCCCGGGGAGGGCACAGGAAAGGGATTGGCTCGGGCGGCGCGAGCGGGACTGGCCCGGGGCGAGTCCCCCAGTGACCTCCACGGGGATTTAAAGGGGCCGCGCCGCGAGGGCGGCCTGGTCAACACGCGCCCCGCGCCATCCGCTCGGGGAGGGAAGGGCTGCGGGAACGTGGGGTCCCGGTCCGCCGGCCCTGCAGCACCTGCTGAGCTCAGCGAGCATCATGGTTGCCACGAGAGGCGGCCTTCAGTCATTCTGCCGGGTTTGTGTCATCCGCAGAATTTTTTTAATTTTTTTAATTTTTTTTTTTAGCAGCGGTAATTTTGCACTTCAAGCTGACGGGTGGATGCGTTGAAGAATGTGGAGTACGTACCCATTCAGAAAACTCTGGAGAAACACCCCCGTCTCACCGTGATTCATCCCAGATTACTACAAGCCATTTCACTCGAAATCTTAACACGTGTGTTAAAACATTTAATAACACTTTTCTGCCGCGTCACGTTTTAAGAGCAGATTGGAATGAAACACTTGTGCTAACTTCAGTATTATACCCACATTCTATTTACAACCGAATCTGCAGCTTCAAAAGAACCAAAAGCAGGTTTTTGTGTTCCATTGTGAAGTTATAAAAACCAACCTAATTTTTGCTCTTGCTCTTCATGAGTCAAATCCTGTATTTGGATCCTTTTCTTTTCCCACAGTTGCTGCCAAGCTAAGGGCCCTACGGGTTTCAGTATTAATTAGATACAAAACCTATTTTTTTGCTTTCTACTGTCTACCATACTCTGGAAACTGGTTGCAGCTACCTATTTCTGCAGTCAAGCCTCCAGCCAGTCCCAATATTAACTCATGGCTGCAGATTTTAAAACAGACTATCCCTCAGTAGACTGGAGAATGGTTCGGCAGTATTTAAAATCCATCTCTTGTATTACTTTTTCAAAAGACAAAGATGAAATAAGAAGCTTTGCCTCTGAGCTGCCAACACTTCTACCTGCAAGATGACCTGTTCTTGAGACAAAATACTTCTATAAGCAACCAGGTATGCTAAAAATGCTGCTTTTGTGGAAATCTGCTTGTATCTGTACAGCTTTGTTTTGAACAATTTTAAATTTAACCAATTTAAGCTCAGGTCTCTAAAACTCCTTTTACTGTGTATCACCTTTTAAAATAGATGTTTTATATATATAGTTTTCAGAATACTGAGTCAGATAGTTATTTACATGTGATTTATTCTGCTAATGGCAAAGTTAGATTCTGATAGTTGAGAATATTTTCTTGATTGTAGGAAGGTTGGTTGTTCTTTGATTGTGTTTCAGGTTTGTTTTTTTTTTCAGTACATCTGTTAGACCACTTTTGTTCACCTTCAAGCACATTAGCAAAGATATCTGATATCTCAAGTGGGAGCTTGTAGGAACAAATGTCACAAACAAGCCCTGTATATCCTCTTCTGGACATGTTTTGCACTGGTTTCTGCCAGCAGAATAAAGAACTATCGATACGTTGAAAACAAGCTCAGTTATAAGAAACTGATCTCTAAGGCCTGCTAGCACCGTTCTTACTGGTATTTAGCTTTTCCAGTAATTAAAGGATTGTTGGTTGCCATACAGGAAGAGCTGGGGGATGGTTTGGTTTTTGTTTATACAGTGGAAGGTTTATTTATGGATTGATAAATACAAAATCCAGTCTGAATGGGACAATAAGGCACAAGTATAGGTTACAACTACAGTGTCAGAAGACAGTAACACCTACTTCTAAGCAAATCACCAAGCCTACAAGCACTTTTTACTTTCCATTAGCACTGTCACATTCCTATTTTACAAGAGGTGGTTATAAAAGTATAATGTTTCTTTCTCATACAGAGTAGAGGTTTTTAATTCACAATTCTTTCTGGAACTGTGCTGTATTCTGCAAAACCATGAAGCACAACATTTTTATTTTGAATTCCTTTATTTAAAACAAATCAAAAATCCTTCAGAGACTTGCATGTCAACGAAAGTGATGATTAAAGGAACTAAGAAAAAAGGAAATGCACATTTGACAATAGTTTTGAGACTGGTAAGTATTTATAGAAATGTTAATATATGACAGAGAAGCAGCTGTAACACCAATTCTTCAATAAAGAAGCTCCTAGGGTTTTTTGGTTTTATTGGAAGGATCTCCCAGATTATGGAATGCTCCAGCTGAATTACATGAGATCATTTGTCGGTCTAGCCACAGAAAATTGTTACTATTGAACCTTCAAGGATTCCGAGCTCTTGAATTTATTAGCATTACATTAATAGTATTAATCATCTTACACTTGGAAAGAGGTTTGTATAGAAATACATCCTGAAATATCTGGGATAATATGAACTTTCCCGAATTGTATTCTTATGCCAGAGCTTTCTTAAATACTCACTACCACCCTCAACACAAATATAACACACCGGGACTTTCATACTGGAAAATATAAATAATTACTCATTATGCAGGTCACTATAATCAGGAAAAAACACCCTATGAAATCAGTTTCATGGTTTCATGTTTCATGGCACTATTACCAGGGGGCAGTCACAGAACTACCAAACCAGATTTTTGCCTGATGATGACTGGTTTTCTTGCATTTTGTACACTGGTAAACAAATTGACACTTTCAGAAGCAAAACCACCCTGATGAGGGGAGGCATCCTAGACAAAAACAAACTGGAAAGGACACTTCATGGTCCACTGGCTGTCAAGCCTACAAGCTATGCAAAGGAAAGAAACAAGTTTCTGCCTCTGCTACTAGAACAGTTCAAGTGTCATAGTGCAGATTTCCTATTCCTTTTGAGAACACCACAGCCTGTCCCCACCACAGAGTCTACTATTGTCCCTGTGAATTCATTCCACAAAGAACAAAATCTATTCACAGTACTTTGAAGCACTCTTAGCTAGCGTCATGCATTTGTGCTAGTTGTACAATGAAGCCATAGAAATTGAGAAGTTCTCAAGTAAAAGGCAGATTTAAAAGCACTGAAGAAACAAATCTGCATGTTAAGAGCCAAATAGGAAAGGGGAAAAAATATTTTTTTAAAAAAGGCAACTGTAATGTGGCAAAAGTGAATACAATGCACCTAGTATTTGAGTAGATGCTTGTCTCCGAAATGTTTCAGAGGGCACTTCTGTGGCATGTTCCCATTTTTCCACTCAGATTCAGAGCTCAGAAGAATCAGTTTGTAGATTAAACAGTAGTGTATAAGGAGAGACATTTTTACTGAAACAGTAGTGCTGAAGGAGACAAGAGAAAGGGCAAAAAACCCAGGATGGACAACATTAAAAAAAGCTCCTTTTCCAAGTTGCATGGCAGCCATTTCCCTTTGTTCCTGTCGCACAGGGAATGTTCACATTGGTAGAACAAATCAGGGAGGGGTTGGAGATGTATTGTATATGCACCAGTAGCAATGCTCTGGGGTATGGTGCTAAGGAGAAAATGAAGTTCTATTTATTACATAGTTGGAGTAGAAAGGAATAGATTCTCCATCCATCAGTGAAGGAATCGAATGCTCATTTTCTGCTCTACATCCACCTTCTCCAAAACCTGCAATAAAATTGAGAAACAGCTACTTAAGTTACTGGACATCTCTCCTACAAGGTTTCTTATTCTAGTATTGAGATAATGGGCAGGAACATGGAATGTCTTCAATTCAGCATGCCAGTCCTTCATCTAGATAGAGACTGCTGTTCTCATTGTGGGCTAAGGTCCATCCAAGGGAAGGAACTTTAGCCATCAAAGCAAGAAGGTTCTCAATCAAAATGTAATTAATGTGGTTTGAGTCTGCCAACAGCACAGGAAGGCCTGGATTTTTGAAACCAGATTGTGTGGTAATACCCAGCCAGGAAACACAAGGGAGAACAGAGTAGAGAAAGGGACATGAGCCATCATTGAAGAGCAAAAATCAAGACCAGAGCACCACTAATGTAGATCATTGTAAAATGGGTGCTAAGTTAATTCAATAAATTGCTATTAACACTGAAACATGAAGACATTTCCAGTGCTCCAAGATGAGTGAGATGAGTGTAACTTACGTTTGAAGGGACCTCTGGAAGTCTTTTAGTCCAATCCCTTAATTCCTATCCTGCTAAATCAGGTTGCTCAGAGCCTTGTCCTGGTTAAGCTTTAAATATCTCCAAGGAAGGAATTTCTACATCTTTCAGAGGCTATAACCATACTCTTAGTTAGAAGTTTTTCTTAGAGCAAACCACGATTTCCCATGTTGCAACTTGTTTCTGTCATCTTTTTGTAATCTCCAAGGTAAGTCTAGTTCCTCTTGTCAATAGCATCCCATTAGGTAGCTGAAATTGTTCTGATACAGGACAACTTTCTCCACTGACTACCTAATGGCTCCCTACTGTTACCTATTTCAGACTATCAAAACATGTAATTCAAAGTACCACAACTAGGAACTTGAATAGCAATATTAGCTGTGTTGCTAACAGATGAAATCTACACATGAAAACTGATCAGTGCTATTACAGCAGCAGAACTAATCTGTTCTGTGCTAGTCAGGCTACTTTGTGTAGAAAGAAGCAGCTGCAAAACAGAAAGTGAGAACTCTTCAGGTATCTTCAGGTTCTGTAGCTTTATGTAACAGTATAAAGAAACATGTGGACTAATTATTAGCACCCTGACAGTATTAAAGAAACTCCAAAAAATGACTAATAAATGGATGGAAAAGCTAGCAGAAGGATTTGCCCAAATGCAGGCACAACTATTTCAATGACTTCCACTCTGTTCCCATTTGCATTTGTCTGTCTGACTTGCTCATTACTGAGCAGTTTCCTTTAGTCATTAAAAACATAGTTTACAAACCTTTACAAATTCTGCAAATGAGATGGCACTATCTCCATCTTGATCAGCTTCCTGGATTGTCCTGTCAGCAATGCTTCCCAGCTGTTCATCAGAAATATTTACACCAACCATCATCCGTAATACCTGTAGCATACAAAATAACCATCACTGACATAGGAACAGAAGTATTCTTAGTGCTTTCTTTTTGTGTGTACTGTCAAAATAACACCACACAAGATTTTCATTGAAATAATTTCTAGCCAGACTTCTGCTGTCCTTTGTACATGAAGTCTTTCAGGAAATACAGGTATCTTTTACAGCCACCATTGACAAAGAATTCTGCTTCTTCACTAATCAGCAGGAAGAGGCAGAAGCAAGAGAAAATTTTTGGAGCTAGGAATGATTAATTTTGTCCAATGCTTCTACTTTTTCCCCCAGAAAACATACCAGCATTTGACTGAATATCTGCTGTCTGAAATATTTGCTTACAAGAATCTAGAAAGTACATGGTCTACTGATAACTGCCATTACCCTCCACATTCAGTAAAGCATTTTCTGAGCAGATAGAAGAGGGCAGTTCCAGTCAAAAGCAAACCTTTTTCTTACATCAGGAACCACAAATTGCCATGTGTACTTCCCAGGATTAGCAGCATGTAATTACTCCTAGCACAAGCCTAGTTTCATACATATGCAGCACTGATGAACTTTGATTACCTTTGCTGCAGTTTCAAGAAGTTTTATTCTATAGAGAGGATGTGCAGAAGATCAGGCAAACAACCTAATCCACCTCAGTGATTGTCCTTTTGAAATCCTTTTAGAAGCACCTTTGAAAGTTATTGAAGGTAGTTCTTAAGGGGTTTAGTGCATTTGTTGAATATTTAGGTGTCACTTCCAACAGGATCTGCCTAGCCAGCAAATAAGAATAAAGTCCCAGATTATATAAAGCTTTAAGACAGAGGTAGAGCAAAGTGACCACATTACTCCAGTAGTTCTGAGAAAACTGTTGCAACTCCCCCATTCTAAGTGGGTATGAAGTCACAGAGAACATCATGATTGAGTCATTCAAAGCAGCCCCGTGCTATTTACCTGGAGAAGCTCATCCCTGGAAATCTTGTCATCTTTATCTAAATCATATAATCGAAAAGCAACTACAGGGAAGAAAGAAAGAGCAGTTGGATTCAAGTGCCATTATCTTTCTTCATAACAATAGATTTATCTAAAATAAAACAACAGAACTAAGTACTTGTAAATTATTTTAAAATAATTAGCTTAGAATTTTAATTCACCATAAAACTCATGCTCAATTCCATGAAGTGTTATTACCACACACAGGAACAGCATCACTGCCAATAGTGGAAAAGTTTTATGTTAAAAAACACTCTGTGTGCAGGATATTTCCTCAAAAGCCCAAGTTATGAAAGAATAATTATCACTAAGATACATACAATCCTTTAACTTCAGAGCCAACCATTTTTACATTACCATTCATTCTCTCTGACTATAATTCTGGATGAGATATGACAGAAATTTTAGGTATTCTGAGGCCTGTCGCCAACTCTGATTTACAAGAAAGAACATTCTGCTACAGCATATACTGTAGGCAGACATCCAAATACTTAAGAAAGTACTCAGCTGGAGATGGGGAAAAAACACTATATTATATGGAAGAACTGGAGAAATAAGCAGAAAATCTCATTCATGTGATGTGGCTTCTAAATTTGAAATATTTTTGAATACAAACAATTTTGAAACATTTCTGGTTTTAGACATTTTGCAAAGTATATTACTCAAGAGTCAACCAATTCCACCAAATTCTGATATAACAACGGCTCAATTGTTGGCATTCTGAACAGATAAGCTTCCAAGTATATTTTGAAAAAAATCGGGCATCAGAAGAGATGATTCTGCAGGAAATAACTGTGCAGAGTATCCCAAGCCCCTCTTCTCCATTCCTAAGGAGGGGAAAAAAAACCCAACCCAACCAAAAAGAAGACAAAAAAATAATTGGTTCAATAGGAGGGTTCACATTTCTTACAGTGGAGCTTGTTACTCCTGCTGTTCAGTGGTTCTGGTCCATTCTGGTCTTTGCTCTTTTCATTATCTTCTATGGGTCGGAAGTGGGCTAGTGTCCTCATGAATCCTCGGAAATTCACCTGGTCCTCTCTGTGTAAGCATTTCAGCAGGTCAGTTTTTGGCATACCTTATACAGGCTCTTGATTTCAGTAAAGAAGACTATTAATATCTGAAGCATCAAGACCCTGTGAACTCTTCCAATCCCACCTTCCCAGGGTTTGGCTGCCTATGCTGTTGCAAGCTGGGATGGGATCGTGCTATTATGAAGTATGATGTATAAAAAAAAGCAGCTGTGAGAAGCCTTATTAAGGGCTCCCCTTCCCTTACCTGCAAAGTGTGCTTAAGCTGAAGCCCTCACCCTTAACCCGTGCCTGAGCTATACTGCTGCAATGCCCAAATGTAGCAATGTATCTTGCTGACCTGGATCCCAATTCCCTGGATTGACTTGATATTAATTTCAGCACTGTCAGGCATTGGACTGTTGGTTGACCTGACAACAGTCACTGGACACGCTCTGTTTTTTGTGTTCAGGTGTGTGTCCTTCTTCAGCAAGTACATCAGCCCTTCCAGCTTTGCTGTCACCCTTGGCTCCTGCCTGTGGGGTTGTCATTGCTCACTGCTCTCTGACAAAGAGTTCTCTTCTCTAGTTTCTGGGGGAACCAGCCATGTAAATACTTCCCAGGATGCCTCCTTTCTATTCAGTAAGCCCTGCCTGGTTTTCACTGATATTATGACTTGATTAGACAATTTGATCTACATCAATCAGTACTGACAACTGTCTTCAAGGGGAGAAGCAGATTCCATAGAACAATCCAGAGGGGTATAATGAAGAGAGACAATACTGAAAATTTGATCATCTCTTTGGATTTGTGTTAGAAGTGTCATAAATATGAATATGTCTTAAATGTGATAAAAACCTAAAATCAACTAACCAAAAAAGCCAATCTAATGGCAATGGTACACTTACTATATCTGATACAATAAGACCAAATTAGTTAATTGTAATGCTGCTTTACACAGCATAGCGTTGATACAAGTTTGCTCTAAGAACCAAAGTCCATACATGGCCTGTAATTTCTCCAAAAGTGTTCAGCAGTTTAGGAAGAAGAGTGGAAAACCGAGAGAAGCCCGAGTTTGTCAATAAATAAAGCACTAAAAAGTCTCGTAAAGTCATATATTTCTCATTAGGGAATTAAAACATGCTGAAGAAACTATGTACCCATGTACACTGCAGGGCAAGTTTGAAGTGGTCAGTTATTAGTAAATTCAAACTCTGTGCTTTAATTATCAGCATTTCACACCTATGAAAACTTATGACAAACTAAAAATTTTGTGCCTGCTCACAAATTCATTTTGTTAAAACTCACCCTTCTGGAAAGAAGGCATTAATAATTCTGTCTCCAAGTGGATTGATGGCAAGCTCTGGAATCCGCTGGAAGTCTTCACGGCTAAGTAAAGCAAGAACACAAGTCAGCACAAAGCTGAAGTCAGAAGAAGCTGCTTAAAAAGAATTCATAGTGAAACATCCATGGAATTCTATTTCTGCAGCAAGACACTTGGTGATTTTCAAAATACAACTTTTTTAATCATGTTTTCTTTATGACTAATGGCACAAAATAAAGCAAAAGACAATGCCAAACCTATATTGCATTACAAACTAGCAGTGCTCATTTATCATGTTAACAACATTAACATCATTTGTGCTAGAAACTTTACTGTAATGACACCAACTAATTTGCAATGTAAGGAAAGGAAAGCTTCTAAAGTTGTTTTGAAAGAAATTATGGTTCCAAAATGAATATATTGATTAGGGTTTTTAAATAATTATCTTGATACTTAATCATATGAGTTTTCATGATTTTTCTAGACTGCCTCATTTCAGATTTTGGAAGAATACCATACTTCTCCATGCATACTATAGGTCATTAGCATGTTCTAATAGAATTCTAATTCTAATGGTTTTTTGTTTGTTTATGCAAGAAATACATATCTTATAATAAATGCCAAATTTCAGATTATTTTAGCTTCAACCAGGCAGTACACCTGGTTTAAACTTGCAAATTTACACTTTTACAGTGTAAAATTATACACCAGATAAAATTTCACCAATACAGACAACACTGCTCTTGCCAGCCATTCTCTTTTCTGGTCACGATTATACGTACACAGCACAATACAAACACTGCTTTGCCTACATTGTTATTCTTCTGATCTGAAAGACACCATGAGTTGTACTGCATACACACTTCAGAACAATATGACATGAACACAGGCTTCATTCTCCTATTAGAATAGCACTAATATTTTCTCTTTTCTTTCAACCTCACACACTGTCAGTGACAGGAAAGTGGGTAATCTTGGTGTGACCAAGGCAAACACATCAAATGCATCTTAGCAAGTGGTTGGTTTGGTTTTCCTTATTACAGGACACAGCAACTTATCAGTTAGTACAAGGTGTACTTCATAATCATCCAGATTTTAAACTGCAAACAGCAAGAGGGTTAAGCTGTAAAAAATCCCAACCCTGTTCAGTCTGGATGCATAACTTAACATTTCTTGCTCAATCTCCAGAAATACTGGCAGCTCCCTTCAGGTCAAATGCAGTCCTGCTGGCTTTGAAGTGGGGGTCAAAGTCTCAAACTTGGTTACTGAATGTTTGCTACTTTTCAAAATTAAAATGGCAACAAAGTCTAACTCATGACACCATTAAACCAAAAAACTGTCTTACTAAAGTAAACACAATCAAATTTTGAGATAATTTAAATATAAAAGCCTTTTATAATGCTGTGATATTAAAGACAGGTTAAAAAAGAAATTGGCTGACTTTATCACCAGTCTAGCTCGTGAAAGACAGAGAAGTAAGATACTCTAGTTTTAAATATATTTTAAAGCACTTTTTGCACCCAGTCACTACCACAGCTCTGTTAAGACTCCTAATTACAGTGCATCTGTTAGAACATGGTTAAACTGTCTGACCTTCTAATTGAGCGACCTGACCATATTTTTAAGTTATCCCAGCAAACTTCTGCTCTGACCAGGTCTGTTTTATTTTTAATGGGCAAAGTTAACATCTGTTTAGCATGATCAACTTGTTACCAGACCCTTCAGGACTGCTGCATTTTAAGCTATTGCTGAAGGGCAAAGTATGCATTAGTGATTTAAGCAGGAGATGCAGTGATGTGGAAAGCCTATGTCCTAATAACAATATTTTAACAGCAGAACTTCAGTGTCAATGCTAAATTTATAGCCTAAAAGCAGCAGCTGCCCTCTCTTCCATGTAGAGCAAAATCCTAATGCTTCAGAATTTTTTACTTGCCTATCACGACATTTTAGTATTTAGCCTCTGTAGATACTTGGCACTTCAGCCTCCAGTGATTATGTTTTCTAACAGGAGATTAACAATTAACCACAAATAACTCCCCAGTTTCAAATCTATTTGTCCTGTCATTATCAGGATTGCAGTAGAGCACTTTTGCTTATTAAGAGCACATTAGTGAGTGAGTGTTATAACTGAAATAGCTTCAACAGCCATAAAAGCAAATGAATGTGAGGTAAGTTATTCTGCACTTTATAAAGTTAAGCTTTCCTGTAGTCATTAGGGACCAACTTCACCTGGCTAAAGCTGGTGCTTACACGAAATTTAATACCCTCTACTTATGTGTTCATGGGCAACAAGGCTCTTCTAAGGTATCTTTCCATGAACCTGGCTCTTAAAAAAATCTTTGCTTAAATGCAACAGGCAAAGCAACCTTTAATTGGATGTGAACATTATACAGGCCAACTATTTAATACATATGCCAGTGTATTCACAATTAGATGTAATTTGCAGTGAAGAATGTCTAGATTCTAACCAAGATGAGTATTCCCTCAATGGCACAGAACAGATCCCTGTTGTAAAGGTGGTTCTGCCTTATCCCAAAGACTGCAAGAAGCCTTCAAGACCCCTTTTTTCTTTCCATTTCTGGTTGTTCATTCTTCTGTTACTTCTAGATGGTAGCAAAACACTGTTCCCTCACCAGGGATGAGGAGGGGCATCTAGAGCTGAGGGAAAGTAAAATAATGGAAAGGAAAAAAAGCCCACATATATGTGCATCAGAAGTGGTAGGAGGAAAGGAAAGATGCCCAGAGGATAGAGGTAACAAGAAATTACTTGAAGAAAGGAAATCATTAAAAGCAGTGAAGTCTATCATGCAAGTTGATCAAAAAGATGTAAGAGATTACTACTGAAGAGGTTCTATTGCTCCTTTCCCTTGCTAACATCAGCTTTGTCATTCATCTAATCTTTTCGCGGTCTAACATATCCCCCATAAAATCTCCCTACCTTCCTCCTCTCCAATTAGCTTTCTGTTGAATTCATAACTTGAGGCAGTTCAAAATCTTCAAGAGCACCACAGCTGCCAATGAGGTGCTGGAAGCCTGGAGAAATTATGGGGAAAGAATACCAATATCCCCCCCTTCAGGATTGTGTCATCCATCTCATCAAACTCCAACCTTACACATGCTCTACACAAATGTTAAAAGTTGATTAACTATCACAACATTAATTAGTTCATAAACATAAGGCCAAGAAGTATGCAAAAAGGTGATAATTAGATGAGCAATAAGGAAGGAAAGAAAAAAGGCAGCATGCATAAAGTGTGGTTGAAGATTCAAGTATAGACTATTCTTGTACCTTGTCCTTTCCAACCCAAACCCATATCCTTCCTGTCTTTTCTATTTTGGATAAAGCCAAAAATGCTTTGCATTTTCTTGAGCAAAAGTAAAGAGTTCCACATTCAGAGAGCTAGCTTTTACATTTTGCAATCTTGCAGTATCTGTTTGAACTAATGAGAACGAGCCTGACATCTTTCCAGACCCAGATGGTTCAGTCAGCTGACGAAGACTGACAGATGGCCTGGCTGGCTCATGTTACCCTTCTCTCAAGATCAGAGGCTTTCTGAAGTTCTCCAGCAGACACGTGTGAACAGCTTTCATAAACATGAGACGTGCATGAACAGCTCAGTGTGTCTATTCTCTGTAGCTACCAGCTTTCAGAACTAACTTCCTTCCTTCCTGCCTTCCTTCCTTCCTGCCTCCCTCCCTCCCTATCAGGCTATACCTATTACAGTACAGTAAAAACTACTTCTCAAGTGCTTAACCTGTCTTTTCCTCAGTGCCCAAGAAACTACTGTTAAGTGAGAGGTTCCATACAAAAGTTACAGGCAAAATTGCAGTTTAGATAAGTACCTCCCTTTATAGCCCTATACATGTCTGTCTAGAGCTACTTACTACTAGAGAAAACTTCGGAAAAAGATATTCTTGTGTGGTGTACACTACAGTACCAGCCCAAGAGGGAGACTCACTAAGCAATCACATACTTAACCCTGTTCATGCCATACTATTTCCTTGTATTGGAAATCAGCATGTACATATGGAAACATGCACACTGTTTTCCTCCTGAGTTATAGTTAGGATGTAGACAGAACATGTTCCAGATTTCACAATTTAAATGTAGTTATGGACAACCAAGGATATCAATCTTTTGTTTTGGCAACTCAGCATATCACAATATTGAAATCAAACATGACAAAAGTATTTTCAAGAACAGTTTTGTCCTGTCTTTTCCAACATGGTTTTGTTCAGATGGTGGAAGTCTCAGGGAACTTACTCATTTTGTTTAGAAAAAGTGAAACTAAGGAAAAATATTAATTTTTCTACACTTTTAAAGAAAGATTAAGGTAAATTTTTACCTTTACAGGTAAAAATAGCTGTAGCCACTTAGAGAATAAATGTGAGAGGAAAAAAGAAAGCAAAAACCAAAAATTTTTGAAGACCAAGTTTTGTCTTTATCAAAACCCATCTCTAATATTTCATTTATGTAATTCTTTAAAAACAAAGTGCCTTGAAATTGCATATAGGTACACTGGATAAAAACATCTGACTAGGAAAGATTTCTGGTTTTGATTATAGTTCCAGAACTACCAGGATCAATCATCACCTACCAGATCCTCTGTACAAAGTGCTCTTTACTTTGCCCTTCTTCAGGAGGGTGGTACACATTTAAAGATTTATTTAATGCCACAAAGAACTGCTTAACATTTCTTTTCCTAATCATGGTCACATGAGTGATTTTGTCACATTTGATTTGTAAGTCAAAGGTGTAAGTCATCCTTACGGAAACCATAAGTCTTGCTCACAGGAAACAAACAAGACATACTCTCTAAACTGTTTGGTGGTAGTAAGCAAGTGATAACTTCTTCTTACTTGTCTTAAAGCAGCAAGTTCTCTTTGATCTGTATCTCAGAAACCAGTATATCTATGACCTTCCAAAGCTGTAGTTCTTGCTCTCTCTTCAATCTTTATTTTTCAGAAAGTAGTTTTTCATTACTTCATAGTGTCTGTATTTTATGGGTACCAGAACAAGTTCAAAAAATTGAATGTCACTGTTAAGTCAGACATGTTTGAGAGTGGGCTATGCTTAGGGGCCAAGACTGCAAACTAAGGGATCATAATATGCACAGTTGCTGGGATTTTCCAAACAACCTCCACTTCCTTTCCTAAGTACTACATGATTATCAACAATGGAAGTCTACCTCCTCCTGATGCGTAACACTGTGAAACTGAGCATTGTGCAACAGACATTATTAGCATATTTAATCAATTACGCCTCTTACATAAACTGAGTACAATCACTTTGCTGTTTATACAAACCTTATGGATTCAGTAAGTGAATTTAGTTGGAGGAGAATATGGAAGAATTGAGGAAGAACACATCCTGGGTTCAAATTGTGCTACACTAATCCAGTAGCATTACCTTTATTCATCAATGAATATTAAACTCACATATAAAGTTTGAATAGGCTGTTAATGTGGGGTTTTTTCCCAAATAATTTTAAACATAAGGAGTATTAACTTAATCCACAATCTCATCGGTTGATCTCTACATCAGAATTGCCAATGCTACAATTTATATAATGCATTGGTTTTAGTATCAGAGTGGACTTTTGGAAGTTCCTGCATATCCCATCCCAAGCCAATTTTTTACACACTCAATCCATTTAGCCATCCCTTCAGCTATGCAAGTCCAGAAAGTGTACAGCCACAGCCCAAATCACTGGAGTCAGCTTCAAAACCTACACAAGGCAAAAGGGGAAGGAGAGTATTTTTAACTCCCAAAAAAATCACTCTGTAGTACTTTTTACCATACAATTCCATATCCAATTACTTAAATGCTGAGAAGTTAGCAAATTGTAGCACCAGAAGGAACTGCGCATTTCCTTCAGGAAAGGAAATTGCAGTGAGCCCAAAGTACTGTCAAAGACCATATATCTTACAACTTGCCACTTTGATCTTTTAAGAGGTAATTCCAGCATTACAGTTAGGTTGGTTTATAGGTAGTCCTATAGCTTTTCTGGGTTTATAGTGCATCCTACAGTCATATTTTACAAGATCACATATAAAACCTCAAGTGAAGCCTGAATCACTGAATTTGACTGGGATAGAGCTGCTATGAAAAAAATCAACTCCAAAAGAGCCAAACCTCATGTTATGCTACAACAATGTCCCTTTCCCCTTCCTACTCTCTCCTGCATTCTTCTCCAGCTTTCCTGTGCACTATGAATATATGGTGACTTGGAAACAAAATCCATGAGAGTAGGGAAGGCAGAATGACAGCAGGCAAAGATATATTGTAACAACCCATCATCTCACTACAGTTTACCTTTTGGTTGAGAATACTCTTTCCAGCAGACTTGGTCCATCAAAATGAAAAATATTTTGCAGATAACGACGCATCTTTATTTAACTGACTAAGCCATAAGAAAGCAGTTTACTTCTGTAGTTTTTGAATTGCAGATAGGAAACAAACACTAAACTTAGAATGTCCTTTAGAATGTCCTACACTTTAAAGAATAGAATGTCCTTTTAGTCACAGTGACTTTGTTCCAGCTCTTTTTTTATTTTTCAGCATACTAATAGATATGGGTGTTCAAAAAGAGGTACAAAGTTAAGTACAGTAAATGGATTGCAGATCCAAGTAGTGTTTAAAGACACTGGATATCAGGAAAAAGGTAACTATAGATCTTTTTACTTAGGAAAGCCAGGATAAAGATAACACAGAAGAACCATTCTGTTAATAAATAGTAGAAGCAATGTATAAAGAAAGGTAAGAAATAACAATCTAAAAGCGTTGTTTCACAATTCTGAACATTTTTACAAGACTTTGAATACCAAATCCAAACTTTCTCCTATTAACTGCTACAAACCTTCAACACTACAGCAAAGACAGTTGGTGCTTGGGGCACCTCAGTTCAACAATTAAACCTTTAATGTAGACAGTAGGTATGAAAGAATTTGTTACAACAGCCTCAGCGATTTACCAAGGAGAAAAACATGCAGACATCCTGCAACAGCAAGCCACCAATACAGATGTGCCAATGCCAGTACAGCTGAATGACCCACCTAAGAGTGCCATTTTCTCCTTTGTCCAGGCTGGTGAAGCGGCTGTACAGGCGGGTAATTTGACTGTGGGAGACTGAAGAAGAAAAGAAAGATAATGACAAATTAGCATGTCAATGATTCCTCATAGGAGCAGACCTCATTACACTGAACTGCGCTGTTGCCAGAAGCTGTGTTCAAAAAAGAGTTCACACAGAACCAGTTACATTGAAAGCACATGACAATGAGCATTTAGGGACTTTGTGAGCTATAAATCACAGCTTAATAGTCAAGAATCTACAAATTAGCTCATGCTTCAAAATCTGTCCAACTCTGTCTTCTACCCATTTCTATTTTTATCTTTAACAATTTTTGGTTATCTGACTCAGTAAATGCCAATTAAAAAGAACAAATATTTGATGCACAGTTCCACTTTATTTCCTTCACAGATAGAAATAATCTGGACACAGCCTACATTGATGACCTCTATATCACTCATGACACTAAAGACCCCTGCTATAGTATCTTTCCTTTTCTTTTGCTTAATTCTACTCCCATTGTCTTTTTTCCACCTAAAGATGGGAAATGAACTCAGTTTCTCTGTGTCTGGAAAGTGGTCAGAGAGGCTTTAATTTTTACTTTACTTTTATTTTTACCCTTTACAAGACTGCTAAAATCTGACCATTTTGGGGTTCATAGAAAAGAGAATAACCTGACTTGAAAAGGATGCAGAACAATCATTGGAGTCCAGCTCTTGGCCCTGCACAGCACCATCCCCAAGAATCACACCCTGTGCCTGAGAGCACTGTCCAAACATTTAATGAACTCTGTCAGGCTGGTGCCATGACCACTTCCCTGGGAAGCCTGTTCCAGTGCCCATTCACTCTCTGGGTGAAGCACCTTGTACTAACATCCAACCTAAACCTCCCCTGTCACAACACAGCTCCTATCACTGGTCACCAAAGAGCAGAGATGAGGAAGGCTTTGTTCCAGAACCTGGAGCCAAAGAAAGATTTATTATGAAATTTAATAGAATTTTTTAGATCCTGCATTAAACCAGCAATACTTTGGTGCCCAACCCTCTGTTAAGATCTGCGCCATCGAGGGAGTCGACACCTCCTCCCAATTTAGTTCCACTGGCAAACTTACTTAGTATGCCTTTGAGTCCGGCATCCAAGTTGTAAACATCCAAGTTGTTTACAAAGATGTTAAGGAGAACTAGCCCTGAAACGGAGCCCTGCAGAACACTGTTAGTGAGTGGTCACCAACCTGATGTTACCCCATTCACTGTAACCCTTTGTGCCCAACCCGGGAGCCAACTGTTCACAAAATTAATTCCCAGGCTTCCAGAACATGGAATTAAAATTTTAAAAGCTTATTTCTAAAGAAATTTGAGGAGTTGGGATACAAAGCAAGCAGAAAGTCATGGCAGACTTTAAATCTGCAGTTTGAAACACAAATTAAATAGGCAATATTAAGTTCAACATAACTGTCAACACTACCAAGGTACTAGACAACCCAAGATATTAGACAACTAGATCTTTAGTCTGTAATGTGAGTGGAATAAACCTGTATAGAATTGCAATTGCTTTAACACTGAAAGAACACTTTTCCTGGTTTCAGCTGGGACAGAGTTCATTTTCTTCTTAGAAACTGGTACAGTGCTGTGGTTTTGGGATTTCATAGGAGAATAATGATGACAACACACTGTTGTTTTGGCTGTTGCTAAGTAGTGCCTACCCTAGCCAAAGGCTTCTCAGCTCCCCAGGCTCTACCAGTATACAAAAAGCTGAGAGGGAGCACAGCCAGAACAGCTGATCCCAACTGGCCAAAGGGATCTTCTGTACCACATAACATCATGTCCAGTGTATACTGAGGGAATTGGCCAGGAGAGGCCAATCACTGTTTGGGGACAGGCTAGACATTGGTCAACAGCGGGTGAGCAGTTATAGTGTGCTTCATTTGTCTTTCTTGGGTTTTATTTCTCTATCTATCCCCTTTTCATTACAATTAGTATTATCATTGTTATCAATAAGATTTTTTTATTTTATTATTTATATTAAGACTTGATTTTGATTATTAAACTGTTCTTATCTCGACCCCTAGGTTTTACGTCCCCTCTCCCCCAGCTTCTCCCCGCACCTTGACAGGGAGAAAAGAAGCGTCTGTGTGGTACTTAGTTGTCAGCTGAGGTTAAACCACAACAAGACCCCACAGGAGATCTTTGCTTTTCAGTCTCTTCTGGTGAAGTTAACGAATACATGAAATAAGACTGAGTTGAATGTTAATCAGTAAAGGTGTGATTGTCTACAATGTTAAACTAGGACTTAATGTCATTTTCAGATTTAGTAGTTTAAAAAGCCTTCACCAGGACATGCACAATGCTTCTCTCACCTGGTCAAATTTATTTGGGAAAAGGTTGCACAGCTGTTTGATCTGTAACAAGTGAGGCAAATTTCTTTTTTCAGGTTGTTCTTTCTTTCTTGAGGTTTATTTGTTTAGGTTCAACAGTTCTCTCCTTTAGCACGACCTGCCAGCACCTGGGTTTTCACACACCCCTCGCCCCAGCCTTCTTGTCTCCTCAGCAATTTTCATTCTTTGCATAGGATTCGGCAATTTGCTCAAGTTCACCTAAGGCAACTTCTCTACAATTAGACTGGGCAGCTTGCTCACTTTCAAGTTAAGCATGACCCAAACAAAAAACAAGTACCAAAGTACTCCAAAGACTTCAAACTTCTGCATTTCTGATTTAATGTTTTAGATATCGTAACAACAACTGATGGTGAAAAAAGAAGGCTGGAGTTAGATCTCCTATTACAAGTCACATACTCCCACTCCTCCCTGTAAACAAAGAAGGTGATGAGAATTCTATTCAGCTACCATTCCCAAACTGATGTCAGCATCTCCATTTTTGGAACATCTCTGTAACAGCCAGTATGTGAGAAATAGTACGTAGCTGTTGACAGGAGAAATGGTATTTTCATTAACGTCATACTAGACAAAAAGCATATCATAGCTCTGAAAAAGGAGGATGATTCAGGTTCACCACTGTGTTCTGCTGTAATATCCTCTTGGCTCTCATCCCTCACAAAAGCTGTGTCACTGAACATTTTTCATTTTTTCAGTGCATCTGCAAGCAAACAAAGATTCTCCTGAACACCATAGGAGAATTAAGATCTGCAATTTATGACTGCTTCTTGAAAATCCAATGTTAAGGCTTAAAACTAGCTGAAACACCATTTTCTCTATAATGCTACCCCACTAAGATTCTTCTAAAAATTTAGGGTCAAGATCTCTAAATTAAGAATTGCTCCTTCTATTTTACTTATGTTAAATAATTGTAAAGTTTTTACCAATTGGACACTGTTGTCTACAACAGTAGCATAAACTTATATTCATAAACTTAGAAATATATAAAACTATCCATCAGAAAAATATATTGCCTGCCACCATGCAAACAGTTTTTTCTCCCAAATTTAGGTATGAGCATTAGTTTATTATTAATCCTTAGGTAGAGTGCTTCAAATCATGGAAACAAAGGGTGTGAACCAAATAGTTTGAATACTGTTACATTCCAACTGTTTTCCAAAAGCTTGCAACAGAATGCAGACAAGCAACATCTTGGGCCTCTCATCTTTTTTTTTAATAGTTGTTACTGAAATATCAAAGCAATTAGGATGACTTCAAGGTGTTTTCATGCTCAAATTTGAAAATGTTTCCAGGCAAAGCAAACAATTTCCAGACAACACCATGTGACATTTAGGACATTCAGGCTTCACACCTGCTACTGAGAACTTGACGCATTATCTTTGGAGATGTCTCTGAACTTATGCTACAAAGTGCTCTTCACTACCACCACAAAAAATAGACTTTTAATCCAAATTTTGTTCAAGAGATTGTGTCATTGCACAGCTTTTGAAAGACTCAAGTGCCCTAAAAGACATGTTCTTCATCTGTTCTGCTAAAGAACATTAACATACAGTTTCTCACTCATGTCATTATCATTAGCTATTCAGTTTTGTGCTACATGAAATTGAGCAGAAGTTATATAATTCCACAGTTGAATTCAATCAAATTAGTTAAGTATTCTACTCAGTGCTTCACGCCTACCCCAGATGAACTGTAGGAAACACATTTCACAGTAAAGAGGCAAAAAAGAATCCTTGGGAGCACTTATCAGACCACCAGTTCAAGATGGACTTGTAATGCTGACAATTTTTTCATGTCTACGAAGTCCCTTTCTCATACTCTTCAGTAGCTAAAGTACCATCAGCATCAAGTTTCCAATAGACCACAGCAGTCTATTCAGTAACACATTCTGCCTGTAAACTCTGATATAGATAACCAGTGTTTGGGCTTTTTTTCCCACCTTGTAGAAATATTTTCATCTATATCAAGTGTATGACAGTGCTAACACGTTGGTGGAATTTTCCATCTACCTAGAGAAGTATAAAAAGCAGAGAAAAATCACATTCCTAAACTGCAGTTGTAGACTGGGGATAAGAAGAAAATTATTGACAAAGTCAATGAGACACACTGTGATGACTTACAAGCAAGCTTGAGTCAGAGACTAGCAATGGTTGATTAATAAAGTGGTATTACTTCTAAAACTCCCTAGATAAAAACACGGGAAAATGAACGGACCTCAGGTCACAAAGCTCAAACCCACCTGTCCTAACTTTGATCACCCTCTGATGATACAAGAAAAGCATTTAGAGGCTAACTAGAGTCAAGTGGATTTATTGCTTAGGATGCCTATATAGCCATTTTAATAGCATTTATTTAACTATCACATAAGTAAGCTTTTAGGAATAAAATACTACAGACAATAAATCAAGTAGCAGCATGAGGAAAAATGTAAAATCTGGAAAAATATTCCAGATCTGGGGTTTTGTTTTTGAAGCATCTTTATAAATGAGAAGAGGCTATCTTTACTCCGTGATCTTTGTGATTAAAAAGAAAAAAGCCACAGAAAGTTATTGCTGGATAAGCAGGCTTTGACATTCCTACTTGTTTATCACAGCCTTCCTGTAGAAGGTTCTCATGACAGATGGAAAAAAGATCATGGAAACTTTTTTAACTCACTCAGCCTGCCACTACACTAGGACCAGCACTGTCCTAATCTTCTTCTGCTCCTTTTCTGTAGCCACTCATTTTCCTGACATAAATAAACTAACACTTAAGGAGAATATATGATACCATTTATATTGGAAAGAAAACTGAAGAAAGCATTTTCAAGTAGCAAGTACAGATCAGAAAGCATATTCAGAACAAAACTTGTCAGCTGGGCAGAGCATGTTGACCTGATCAACCTCCTGGGGAAAAAAACAGCAAAGTAATACCTATGATGTTATGACCTCTGCTCCCCAGCTACTTAGGAGGGCATTCTCCATTTATTATCATTTAGTGATTGCTAGAACTCTCAGACAACCATTCTATCAGGCAAATTAACACTGGAGTTTCATCTTCTCTAAGGTGTTATAGGTTTATGAAGAACAACTCGATCAAATACTGTTGGGTAAAGTATCTAAATATTAGAGTCCAGCTTAAGTAATGCTCTCCCAGTTCCTTACTGCTACAACAATTTTCACTTCTTTTTAGCTAATAACACTTGTCTCTCACAAGTTACATTACTTCCTATGGTTTAAATGCCATTCAGCATTCATTCTGAATAGCCTTACGGCAACTTTAGTACTAGCCCATGAAATAAATAACTTGGGGGAAAAAAATTAGTATCCGATGACAGTTTATTTGGGTTAAAAACTGAGAGAAATTCCATCACCAGACGTCGAGACAGATAACTCTTCAAAACCCAAGGAGTTACCTCTGACCGACTACAACACCGCACACACCAAGAGCACTGCTTCCCTTCTATCCCACTGGGATCTCGCTGCTTCTACCGGCAGCGGTGGGGGGGAACCGAGAGGCGCTTCCCAGGCTTCCGCGGGCCTGCCAGACATGTCCGGCCGCGGGGGCTGCGGGTGGCTGGGGCTGGGCACTGCCCCGACGCGAACGCCGCGGCCGCGCCGGCCAGGGCAGGGCCCCCCTGGCCCGAGGGACTGCGAGCGGCCCCGCTCCTGCCGCCGAACCCGCCGCGCTTCCCGCCCGCCCCGCCGCACTCAGGCCCCCACACTCACAGCCCGTCTCCTTCTTGATCTCCTCGATCTCCTCGTCCCGCAGTAGAGTGGACGCCCGGGAACCCATCGCCGCCGCTGGGCCCGAGGGGCAGGGAAGGGAGGGGCCGGAGGAAGAGTTACGCAGCCGAAGAGCAGCGACTGCGGTGCCACAGCCACCCCCGGCACAGGCCCGACCGCAGCCGCCCCGGTTCTCTGAGGCGGAAGGCGAGCCCGCACCGACTGCCGCGGCCCCGCCCGCCGCCTCCGCCCGGCCCGGCCCGGCCCGGCCCGGCCCCGCCCGCCCCTCACACAGGCGGGCCGCCCACGGGCCCCGCGCGCAGGCGGGAAAGCGGGCAGCCAAAGGAACTGCGCTGCTGTTTCTTCCCCAAGTTAATTGCGGCGCCCCGTCCTAGGTCTTGCCTTGTTTTGCAAATCGCAGAATCCCAGAACGGCTGAGGTTGGAAGGAACCGCAGCGGGTCAGCTGGTCCAAACTCATCCTACAGCACATGACACGGGATCCCATCCAGATGATTCTTGAATATCTCCAATGAGGGAGACTCCACAACCTCCCTGGGCAACCTGTTCCAGTGCATGGTCACCCACACAATAAAGTTTTTCCTCGTGTGGAGCTGGAACTTCCCGTGCATCAATTTATTCCCATTGCCTCTTGTCCTGTTGCTTAGCACCACCAAGCAGAGCCTGGCTCCATCCTCTGACACCCTCCCTTCAGATACTAATAGACATTGAAGAAGTCCACACTCTCGAGGCTGAACAGCTACCTCAGCCTTTCCTCATAAGAGAGGTGCTCCAGTTGACTACTTAATCCTTGTTGCACTCCTCTGGTTGCTCCAGGAGCTCCACGTCTCTCTTGTACTGAGGAACAAAGAACTGAACACACCACTTCTGATGCAGTCCCACCAGGGCTGAGTAGAGGAGCAGAACCAACCCCCTCAATCTGCTGACAATGCTCTTCCTAGTGCGCCCCAGGGCACCACTGGTGCTCTCAGCCACAGGGACACTGCCTGGGCTCATGGACAGCTTGTTGTCCACGAGGACCCCCAGGGCTTTCTCTGCAGACTTGCTTTCCAGCAGGTTAGTGGTAATGGTAAGCTTTTACCCCAAAGTGCGGAACCTGATGTATGTCTGCATTTTTTTTTCCAATCCTTCCTGTCAGTGAAGAACTTGGAAACTGGCAGAACCACTCCAGGATTAAGGATAATTTTTGGTCATGGAATAGTCAATAGTGAGGCTTAGTTTACTGCATTTTGGGGCAGGAGGATCATGCCCACCTATAGTTCAGCATTATAAATCCTTTTTTGGGTCACATCTGAATTATTCAGTTTCATTTTTTGTCCTCAAGTCAGTAGGAATTAGAATGGTGTACGAATCACACAGCTGTTGTTCCCCAATTATCTATAAGTGAAATAATAACTCACTTTGGGAAGGTCTTGGGACTGTATTGCGTTAAAGTTTACTGGTTAAATAACAATGGGTAATGTCCAATGAGACTGCTAATGAAAGTAACTACTCCAAAAGTAATCAGTTGAGACAAGAGTGCCCCCTGTTTACATCCTGAAGGCAAGTTCATTGTATATGTTGTACATGTGCAAGACTCTGGACTCTGCTGGGAAGTTAAAATGCTTAAAGTTCATGTTAACTTGGTCTTACTTTTATTCACACAGGCAAAAGCATCTCTATTAAACGATCTATTTATCTGAGTCTCCTTTACTAATGGCATAAATATGGGATTATTTAAGAAAAACATTTCTAATGTATAAAGGTCCTATGTATTTCTGTTGGCATCTGCTTTGCTTTGGAGACAGGAGCAAAGTGCTGAGGGGCAACTAGCTAGAAGGCATCTACTGGAATTACCAAGTGATTAACTTACTCCATTCTGCCTTTTTTAATGTACTTGCTTTATTCTATATGTAATGATCTGAAAATTAATTAGTTGTAGTTCAATACTGACTTTGTTTCTGATGGGATGATTAAGTCATTAGACTTACCTAGTCTTAACAAGTGTCCAAACATTGCTTTTCAGCACTAGAATATAAATTGTTTCTGTCATTGAATTAACCCGATTCAGGGAAGGGAACAGCAATGCTTTTTGAGTGTTTTGAAATGCTTCCTTCCTTTCACAGGAGGAGAAGGGATGGGATGTACTTGCTGGGGGAACCACAACTTACATTGAGTATAATTCTGATTTCCAAACTCAATTGTGCCACATTTGTTTTCCTCAGCTCTGAAGAGGTGAACAAGGTGGTTCTCCCAAGGCTTCTTGGAAGAACAAAGCTTCTTCCAAGGTAAAAGGTTCCTCCAAGGTATTGTTTACAATTATTCTCCCACTCTTTTTTGTTTATTTGTTTGTTTTTGTTTTGGTTGGCGTTGGTTTTGGTTTTTGGTTTTTGTTTTTTCTTACCCAGTAGTATTCCTAGGTAGAAGAATTTCATTGGTTTGTTTCCTTGTCAGCTTGTGGTTTCAGGGAGAATTTCCTATGAGCATTTCACCTGTGGTAGAACTGTTCCAGAACAATTGCACAGGGAAGTTAGAGTCATATAGATGGCTCTCAAAACATTTATAAATGTGTCTTGGGAAAGCTAGTAAAAATATATTTCAAACCCCTGCAGACCCATGCTCCTAGATGGCTTTGCTTTGAGTCTTCTCACAAGAACATATTTGAATAGTTTATTCTTCCTTATGGTCCTGTGATGTTACCATTTTTTATTATTTTGATAACTTCTGTTTGACTACAGTAAAGTTTCAGTGATGCAACTGTTTTTTCATATTGGTGAGTTTGTATAATTGCCCTCCAATTACAGTACCTAACTAATGAATCAAATATTATTGATTCAGGGTAAAGACTTACAGATATTTAATTTGCATGGTTCTTAGGCTCTGGTCAGGTACTTCATTCTTTGTACTTTGAACTCCAGTTTACCTTAAGACTGTTGCTGATCTTTGCAGCAAACATTTGTTCTGGTTCTGCTTTCACCTTATATTTTCAGAATAAATGTGAAATTTTATCTGAGATAAGAAATTTCTTGTGGAAAATAAGCTTATTGTTGGGTAGCTTCTGGATCTTCTGTAAGAACCATGCACACTAAATTAAGGAGTTGCTTCATATGCAGCTGTTAATTTTCTGAACAGAGGCAGAGGGTATTGCATGAAATATTTCTCTTTCACGTTTCACCAGCATGGACATTTTAATAATGTTTTGACTTCTGTGTTAGGTTTGGTTGTCTTGCTTGCTCAGGTGCACTTTAAGCTGTTGAACAAACAAGCAAAATTGTAGCCCATGGAGTTCTCCCTGTGTTTCCTTAGAGAGCCATCTCAGGGCCTCAGATAGCCCAAAATATTCCCTCTGAGGTAATGTGGATATTAGCCAAGCAATGTACTTAGTCTTTGTCAGACAACATTTTTCCCAGAGATTCTTATCTGTTGGTTTGTCAGTATCAGAACAGGATGTATTTGAGAGAACAATGGTAACAGAAAGGTAGGTACAGAGCTTGTTATCTGCAGACATGGGAAGGAAACTGGCCTGCTTTCCAAAATGTTTATCCTGTAGCTCTTACCAACTGTAAAAGTGGCTGAGAAGCACAACTGACCTTTTGGAGAAATCAAAATACTTCAGCCAGTGAGCACTCCTCTTGGTCACTATTTTAATCTTATACTTGTTCCTGAAATGTACACGATGTGATAGATAACTCGAAGCTCAGTAAGACTATTGCTCTTTGGGTTTGTGCTGGCTCTCAGGCACTGATCTGGTTGTGTGGTTCCTACTCTGACATATATACAGGTGTATACCTATACAGGCACAGATCCAAAATCAGCTCATTCTGTTCTTAGAGAATAGTGACAACAGTGCAAGGCCTGTATGGGCTAAAGAAAAGTTAGTTGCATTTACTGGGGTAGTGGGAGAGAAAATAGAATCATAGAATGGTTTGGGTTGGAAGGTACCTTAAAGATCATCTTGTTCTACAGAAACCTTGCATTAGACCAGGTTGCTCAGAGCCCCAGCCCAGCTTTGATAGGATAGGACATCCACATCTCCTTTTATGTAAAATATATACTTTGGTCATTTTACAGTAGTCTGCTGTTTGTATATTCTCCACTTCTGAGATGCTAAGTGTCTCAGCTATTTCACTGTCCGTTCACTTTTATATTTAACAATTCAAATACCAAAGTATGTGAGTAAAAAAAAAAAGAAAGAACAAGGGTTAGTGTGATCTGTCTGTTAGTTTTGTCTTTGCAACAATCTTTTCCCTTCCCTAGCCAAGCCTGGAAATTAGGGTGCACTCTTTTTAGTGCATGTAATATTTTAAGGTGAAACCTTTTGGTTCATTGAGCATCATAATGACAAAAAGTAGTGCTGCAGTTCACTTTTTTAAATAGACAGGTTTTTTTGTCAAATAATAGAGTTGGGGTCATGCTCTAGACTGTAGGCATTTAAATCAGGCAGTTCATGCTTCAAGTCATGCATGGCTGCCACTGTGTCTCAGACTGTCTCTTTTACTAGTACAGTGTCCTTCAGTGTCTTGGATACACAGGTAAACTTCAAAGGTATTCTGGTTGGGGACAAAAATTTAACCAAGAGAAACTTCAGGGCATTCTCTCAGAGAAGGTCAACATGACAAGAACGTGACAGTTGTTGAACCGTGTAAATGTTGTGGCTTTGTTCTAGCTGGAAAGAAACTGCAGGCAAGGCTGATAGAATCTTGTGTAGACACATTTTAAAAGGTAGTTACTACCCAATAATAGCAGCAGGTTTAATGTGCTTTTTTTTTAAAAGGTGTATTAGCTGTTCTTGATCAAACTTGTAACAACCTGAGGCTACTGTTGTTAAGCAGGAGCCAGGTCAGCTTGTGCATTATGTTCTTTGTTCTTTCTGCCCCTTGCACAAGCGTAGAAATAGGTTCAAATATAGGCATCCAGCACTGGGAAACAGCTTCTGGTAAAAGCAGAGCTGAAAATGAGGGAACAGTCCAAGTTATCACAAAAATCTCATTTTGCTGGTGCTGGCCCTGGTGCTGGTTAATATGTGACTAGCAGGAGAATTAAGAGCCTTTTGAAGAGAAGAAAGTAACACAATTGCTATGATCCTTCATAATGGGCATAGATATGTTTTACATAGTTATGTATGACTTGTGCTTGCATATATGCTAACTTTTCATGTCATAGATATGACTGCCTGTAGTAACTCCTCAAAGCCCTAATCTGGACTATGTAGTAAGCTTTTTATAGCACAGGTTTCTCTCAGTTACTTTCTAATCTTAGTTTGGCCTTTTGCCCTTAAAAATTATGTTATTTCATTTCAGATCAAATATCAGTCAGTGTTAAGTCTTAACTGTATGAAAAAGGTAGAGCTGAAAATTCCCACCAGTGCTCCCGAAGGTACTGGCTAGAACATGTAACAGAAACAGTGGAAATAATTAACCAGAACTACCCACACTAGGCTCCAAGGTACACAGAATTGCACTCATTGTTCTGTTCTCTTGGTATGAGCTGCCATGCCTGCTTTCCTTGCACTGATAGTTCTCTAGGCTTGGAGATTCAATTACTCTGATTCCTTGGCCTGAATCCTACTTCTAATGGAAGTAAGTGACTGACATAGTCTGATTTTGGGTACCCTGTAGTGTACCTGATATTGTGGAATTAAACTGTCTTGTCTTCTACTCTGTACTGCTGGAAAAATAACTGCCAGGTACTTCTGAATAAATTCTCACAGATGCTTTTTGTGAAGCACTTCCCAGAGACAGCTTCTCAGTGTTGTTAAAATGGAAACAGCCTGGATGCACAAGTGAGAGTCTGCACAAAAAATGCAGCAGTAGAATTAAGAACTCTGGTTTACATGGAATCCTGACTGCATAATTTGAAAAATAATATCCCTGGTTTTGGCCAGTGGCTGCAACAGTTTATTCTTACAATAAGTATACTAATATAATTAACACACCATTTAGAGTGTAGCAGTGTTCTGATGTTCACTGTCTTCTCTGCTGATGTTCTTATAATACTTTAAAAAATCACCTGTTGAAGTAACTTTTAATAAAGTTTGTGGAAGTTTGATACTGTTACTTCACATTTGACTTCCTTGGGGGCAGAGTACCTGTTGGGCTCTAGCAGCCTAAAGAGCTGCACGGTGAGGAGGCAACTGGTTGTTGTTAGTGCTTACATCCCTAATCTTGCTTTCTGGGTATCCTCACACTCTGAAACTTCTGCCTATTGTAAAATGTGGGTTGCCTATCTGTGTACTACCAAAATAAATACTGTAATTCTGCCTAAAGCTGTGTGCTGAAAAAAATACAGAAAATTTGACAGCTTGAGAGATACTTTCCATAAGACAGAAGTCCATGAGTCTATGAGTTAAGGTTTAACCATAAAATGTTCGAGTGATGAACTCACTGCTGCCATCTGATTCCACAGATCAATGCAAAGAGGTAGAAAGGATGAAACCAGGAATAGAAACAAGCAAACATGAGAACTGCCATGTAGTTGCTGCTGGAGGCTGTTGCCTGTTTTCCTTCTGACTCTATGTGTTGTCAAAGATGAGTCATGCTGGCAAAATCAGTTTATAGGCAAAAGGTTTATGACAACTTATCTATCCTTTCATCATGTTTTCCTTATCTAGCACCATTAGTTTAGGTTTTGGATAAAAGGTAAAACTGTAAGTATCCTGGGAAACTATCACTGTATGTTTACTCTCTCCCAATACTAAGAGTACTGGGCTAGAAGGAGCCATAGGAGAATGCAACATAAAACTTACATAAGTCACTTCTAAAACCTAATCTGCCCTTTCACATAACAGCTTTAAGGAGTCAGATTGCTAGCTCTGCAACTGCATGCAATCAGAATGGTGATTAATTTGCTCATAGCATACTTCACTTCTAATGTTCACCCCCACTGTCAAACCTCCACATTCTTTGCCTTAGATTAATGGACATTGGTCATGGCATATTGATCCCTTCCATCACAGGTTGTTGATGCTCTGCAACTGTTCAGTTTTCAGTGACAACTCATGGCTTCCTTCTGCACCATGTCTGCATACTCAGGTGAAGGTACCTTCCAGTGGGATACAATCCTGAAGTGCAGACAGCAGGTGACTTCAGTGAGTGATTCAATGAGGCACCTTCTGAAGACTCAGTCGTGAGCTGTCCTTTGTCCATCTTGAGATGCTTCTGTGAGGTTCTTTTTTAAGAGCAAGGCAGTAAGCAGTGCTTAAATTGCTGTAGTTAAGGATATTTTTTAACACTGCCTTGAGAGACAGGTGCAAGCGTTAGTTGGCATCAGTGCATATGCTGGTATTTCCTAATAGCTCATTTGAAATTCAGGTTTTGAAGAACCACAAAGATTTTACAATACAAGCTATATATAACTTGGGTGGAAAAATGTTCTGGGTATCTTAGTATTTTTGGCTAATTCTGAAACCTAGTTTCAACAGAACAAATTGCTTAAAATGAATCCTGGGTCAGATGGGGAAAAGGGGAACTTTTATTGACAGCACTATTAGAATGAAATAATTCTTGTGCAGCTCAGCAGCCCAATTATCATTCTCTATTTTCCTTGGTTTTGTTCATCTTTCAGATGGGAACAAGCAAGGAAAAACTTGATGGGTTAAGAACTTCTAAGATTTGAGGAACATAAGTTTGATAAAACAGATTATTTCATATGGAAGGAACTTACAATGAGCCTGTAATATAACTGCCTGACCAGTTCGTGGACGGCCACGTTAAAGCCTGGTACTAAGGTGTTGGGGGTTAGGTGTCCTTCTTTTAGTTCTGGCTTGCCTGTGGAATTTTTACCCATGAGTTGGGGGAAAACCTAACTGCGGGTACTTGGTGGGTACTTGAAGAGTTTGGCTGGCCCGAGGGGTGAAGGGGGCAGGAAAAGGGGAGGGTGGGGACAGTTTGGCGGCTTCTTCTGCTTCAGAGAAGGACACTTTGGGCACAGAGCTATTGCGGTGGGGAGAAGGGAATTTCGCCATCACCCAGACGGAGCTGCTGCTTCTTCTCCTCCTTCCCTCTTCACTGGTGGCCTCTCACCCCCGGTCCTGCTGGGACGTGTGGCAGTGCCAGCCACCACCGCGGAGCTGCTGATCCACCTCAGCCACCAGCCCGGGATCTCAGCTCATCCCTGCTGTTCCAGCCGGCTGTTCCTCAGAGCCCTGCAGGAGCACCGGGACTGACTGCCCGAGGGGTTTGTGAAGCAAAGCCTCTCCTCCATCCCTTCCCGTCTCAGCTGAGAAAGCTGTCACAGGGTCCCTGGTTCTGTTTTCTTGCTAACGCTGTAGTTATTGTTGTTTGTTTGCCTTGTTATACATACTAGTAAAGAACTGTTATTCCTATCCCCAGATCTCTGCCTAAGAGCCCCTTGATTTCAGAATCATCATAATTCGGAGGGAGTCTACATTTTTCATTCCAAGGGAGGCTCCCGCCCTCCCTAGCAGACACCTGTCTTCCAAAACCAAGACATAAGGACATTGTCCAAATGCCTCTTAAATACTTAAATACTGTCAGGCTTGGGGCATTAACCACCTCTCTAGGAAGTTTGTTCCAGTGTTTGACCACCCTCTCAGCCAATAAATATTTCCTAATATCCAGACTAAACCTTCCCTGGTGCAGCTCTGAACCACATGTCCTGTCACTGGATACCTGGGAGAAGAGCTCAGCACCTTCTTCTCCACTGACCAGCTGGTGATGCTGTGTTTGATGCATCCCAAGATGCCAGGGCATACTGCTGATTCCCACTAAGCCTGCTAGCAATCAGGTCCCTGTCTGCAGGGCTGCTTTCCAGCCACTCTCCCAATATATACCTGCGTCCGATCTTATTCCATCCTAGATGCAGAATATGGCATTCCAACTTCGAAAATTTCATCCTGTTGTAGCCCAATGCTTCAATCTATGTAAATCCCTCTCCAAGACCTTTTGTCCATCAAGGGTCAGGAACCAAGGGTCCCAGTTTGGTACCATCAGCAAACTTGCTAATGCTGCACTCAATTCTTACATCCTGATTGTTGATAAATATACTGAACAGAACAGGCTCTGGAACTGAACCACAAAGAATACCAGTGGTATCCTTCAGCTGGTGCCAGTTGCCCCCTAGACAGATGTAGCTCCATTCACTAGAACCCTTTGAGCTCTGTCCTTCAGCCAGTTTTTCACCCAGATCACCATGAACCTGCATACCCCACAGTAGGGCAACTCTTGTCCAGAAGGATTTTCTGAGGGACAGTATTAAAAGCCTTACCAAAATCAAAAAGAATGTGACCAGCAGGACCAGGGCATTGATTGTCACCCTGTACTCAGCACTGGTGATGTCATGCCTCAAACCCTGCATTCAGTTTTGGGCTCCTCACTATAAGAACATTGAGGTGCCGCAGCATGTCCAGAGAAGGGCAAGTGAGCTGGTGAAGGGTCTGGAGCACAAGTCTATGAGGAGCAGCTGAGGGAGCTGGAGTTGTTTAGTGTGGAGAAAAGGAAGCTCAAAGGGGACTTTATTGCTCTCTACAAGTACCTGAAAGGAGGTTGTAGTGAGGTGGGGATTGATCTCTTTACTCTGCTAACAAGCAACAGGACAAGAGGAAATGGCCTCAGGCTGTGCTAGGGGAGGTTTAGATTGGATATGAGGAAAAGCTGCTTCACTGAAAGGGTGGTCATGATGGAACAGGCTGTCTGGGAAAGTGGTGTAGTCACCATTCCTAAAGGTAAAAATGTGTGGTTAGTGGTGGACTTGTCAGTGACGGCTTAACAGTCAAGACTTGATGATCTTTGAGTTTTTTCCCAAACTAAATGATTCTATGATTCTATAATTTCCTGGGGCTTTTAATCACATGACCTTGCTTTTTTGTGATGGGGAGGTGTTGAGGTGGGGTGAGAAGACTTCCAAAGAAGCTATTAAATAAGGTTATTAGATACTTAATGAGACCTCACCAAACAAGCAGTAGTATTGGTGTGGTCTTTTTCTGTCTGCCCAATGAAATAATCTTGTGAGGGCTTGCACTAACTGTGTAAGATACTGTTGGTATTAAATTCGGGTGAAAAGTGCGTGGTCAAACATCCTTATTCATCAGAAAGGGACTGAATTAACATGATTAAATCCTTTTAGTGCCTCAATTTTGCAATTGTAAATGTCTTGAAGTATTTATTAGGAAAAGAGAATGCAGCTCTATCTTCATGAAAAAAATTGTGTTTTTCTTTGCCCTAGTTTAAGCACTGAAGCACAGACTTGAACCCCTCTGGGAATTACTTAAGGGCTCAGAGCCGTAAATCCCATTATTGAGGATTTAGAAGTAGATTAGATAACCACAAGAGGTCATAGTTGCTTCACAGATGTAAGAGAGGAGGTCATATTTGAAAATATTTTCTCTTTAAAGGAAGGCTGCCAAAAAAAGAAGGTTGTTCCTACTTAGTTCATGGGGAAAAAAATGAGCTTGACATGTAAATTTCCAATGTGAAATGCATGTGAAAGTAGGCATGACACAAGAGAAAAAACCAGTTTGTTAAAAGGAAGAGAGTACAAATTCTGCTTTTTATTAGGCTACTTGTAGAATTTTTAAAGTGGTTCTCAGCTTGCTGAAGACAATCCTTTTGTAAATCCACCTATTCCATAAGATTAGCCAAGGAATTAATTTGATCCTGGGTATTTCAAATGGTATTTTGAAAATTGATTTGATATCTCATCTGGTTGTTATACTTCCTGCATTTAAAGCAGTTGCCTTCTGAAGCAACTGCTTTAGAATCTAGTATGGGTAGTAAAAGTAGCCATTTTCACTGTCATTTCACTGTTAATAATTTTCTGCAATTTCTATATCTTGAGTAGATTACAAAATAAAAAGGTTCTTCTACTTTATTTGAAATCTGCTTGCAATACATATTTAAACTCCAAATATGAAGTGGCAAAAAGCCATAATCACTTTCTGACTAAATGTACACAGCTCCTACTAGGGTGAGATTATCCTTGTGATATTCAACATATTCAGGAGTTCTTGATTTCAGACTTATGCATGATTGCATGTACCTTTGTATGATTTACTAGCAACAGTAAATTATTGCCAGTAGATCACAGAAGCCAAAAGAGATAATGCAATATTCTTGTTAATGTAGCGAGTAGCTCTACATCTTGTTGATGTAGTACTAGCAGAAGAGGATGAAGAAGAAAATAGAGAAAAAAATAATGAAAATGAAGGAAATAAAAAGAAAGGCATCTCATCGATCCTGATGTTTTTGGAAAGGTATGGTTTCCTGTGTCATCATCTGCAAGTGGTAGCTGAGTTTTCTGAGTGGTGCATGCTCCCTGCTAAGCAAGGGGTGGACACTCGCTGACTTTTTACCCACAAACCAGATGCAAAGTGACCTCTGATCCTCAATGCTTCATTATCGAAACTCTCAGCTTCCCTCTTCCGTGTCTTTCAGAAACTGATTATCTTCCTCTCTGCTGAGGGGGAGGAGTGAACACAAACTTGCCACACTGGAAGTCTTGGCAGTTCCTGCATTTTCAGTGTAACTGCCAGCAGTAATTGTTCTTCTTGTGGATGCAGACACCAAGGAGAAGTGTTCCTGTTTCTCTGCAGCTCTGTCACTAGAAAAGAGTTAATAAAGGAGCTACATGTGCTACATTTTTAACCTCCTTGTGGATTCATATTGATGGTTGTTAGATACTTGAAAATGCAGACATGTTCTCGTGTTTAGGGCTTAGATTCAAAGAAGCAGACGCCTGGGAACCCTTCAGTCCACAGAAGCAAATATTTTCCTAGAAGTGCAGAGTCCTCTTGTGTAAGAGGTGCCAGTTCACATGCAGAGCGCTGGTACCACAGAGCCATGTGCAGCACTTGATATCCTGAGTGCACTCACAGTAAAGCTGCAGTAGATAAGGTGCTGTGCTGTATGTGACAGCAGGATTGTTTGTGTGCCATTGGCTAATTACAGAGGGAGCTTGTCCCTGGTTCTAACAAAACTAAATTGTTTTGATTACTTTTCTATTTTTCCTTATTATCCCACTTGCATGGAGCTGCCAGAGGAGCTGTGTCAGCTGGCAGACATGCAGAAACTGAGAAGGGAGCAAGCAAGAGAAGACTACTGAATGAATGAGAATGGTCTTTTGATCAAATAGCCATAGAATTTAATAGAGAGAAATAATCCGCAGAAGGATAGAAACTACAGTGATGATGGGGATTGCTTTCCCACAAAAACTAAAAAAGCAGGGTCTCCAACCACATCCTTCAACAATCAAGGATGTACTTTATCAAAGCAGAGCTTGAAAATCAAATTTATGTGGTAAAATCTGTGGGAAGTCCTTAAACTGAACTTAAGCAGACTGTATGAATTTAATTTCTGACACAGTTGATTTGACGGGCTTAGATTGGATGTTTGGAGACATCCAAGTGAAAAAAATGGGCTATTCCCCTTGCAGAGGTGTCAAACTTAGCTCCTGACTTACAATGAATGACAGGTAATTCAACATTCCATTGTTGGATGGAAATAATGATGGTCTGTCTTTTGGAGGAAATTCCTGCTGTGTCTGACTATGCTAAGAGTGACTTTTATTTTTCTTGCATTGTTAACAGACCACTTTCTTAAACTGTATAGGTTCTTTTGTTACCTGTTGCAGGTATATAAAATTCTCATTAGAGCAGCTTCCTGCTGGAAGTTGCAAACCACCACCACCCACCATATTTTGCCAGTGCTGCCACCTCCAACTTGTGGGTAAGGCTGTAACACCACTGTGCTGTGTGTCTATAGACAAGTGTGTGTGAAAAGCAGTTTAGGAGGTATAGAGCAGTCTCTCCCCAAGCAAAATCAGGTTTTAAGGCAAAACTCTGCTTTACCAGAGGACAAAATTAATGTAGGCCGTGCCTCAGCCTCAGAACAAGTTTTCTGACATATCGGTAAACACTGATGCATGTAGCATAGGGAAGAGTGGAAAAGGTCAAAGGTCACTGTGCCAACCAGATTGCAGTGCAAGAACAATCTGGGCATCAGGCTGCAAAGGTGGGAATAATAATGACACCAGCTTAGAAGGGATGTGAGAGCTGCATGTGAGTACATGTTTGAGTTGGTTTTCTTTGGATGTAAATTGGTATGACTGCATTTCTGATGTAGCTGCACATTTTAAAAAATATTTTTAGGGGAAACGTTGGTTTTCTGGGTGTGTTGTGGTTTTTTACCTCTCCCCACAAAGTACTAGATCGGCAGTATTTAAATAGGTCTTTATTTGAAACTGTAAGTCAGACTTGTTCACTTCACAGAGTGACAGAAAAACTGCCAAGGTTTTCTCTTCATCATTTAACTGAAGGAAGATTTTTCCAAGCAGTCATGGGTTACCACAGATCAGTAGGGTACAATGTGCAACAAGCAGGCTCTTCTGTCAGAGAGATCAAGAGCTCATAGGTTATATTTCCACAGCCAAAATCATCTGGGTCCATCAAGTCCTATTACCAGACAGAAAATGGTGATACGTGAGCTAAGGGAAGGAGGGAGGGAAGAGAAGCTGAGAGATGAAGGCACCAAGTCTGGGATACAGAACAGTGGAATGCCTCTACAGGATACAAAGTAATTGCTGAGGCTCCCCTTCTCGTTAAGAGACTGAGCTGCTTTCTCAGCCTCTTCCAAGCACGCTGAATCTCTGACTGGAACGGCATTATCGTGGAATAAGGATTTCCAGAGAGAGACTTCACAGTCAAATAGCATCTGTGCCACTATAATGATGCAAGCAGCAAAACTTCCTTGGGTAAATTGGTTTTCTTTCGGGAACAGTGTAAAGAAAAAAAATAGACTGAAATGGAGTTGTCACTCAATGGTGCACAAGAATGAAAATTACTATTTTCTTACAGAAAAAAAAATGAGTTAGTTTTTTAATGGTCCATCAGCCACAGTAATGCTGCTCACTGCCAGCTCTGCTTGTCTGAGCATGGTACTAACACATAACCAAATAATGCACACACTTCCTAAACAACCCTATTCCCAGCTGTACTTAGAGATACAATTAGCATCACCAGTTAAGAATAACTCTAGGGAAATTTTACTGGAGCAGTAGCAATGATCTTATTTTTATATCCTAGCAATTGTGCCCAGCTGGCAACTAAGCCCCATGAAGCTGCTCCCTCCTGTCCTACCCCAGTGGAATGGGGCAGAGAATCAAAAGTAAAACTCCTAGCTTAAAAGTAGTTTGATAATTGAAAACAAAGTAAAATATAGTAATAGAGTAAATAAAACGAATGATAAAAAGAGAAGGAAAACCAAGTGACAAAGCACAGTACAATTGCTCACCCCACGCTGACCAATGCCAGATTCCCTTCCTGAATGCAGATCGGCCTCACTTGCAAGTAGCTCCCCACAGTTATACTGGGCATGATGTTCTTATGGTATGGAATATCCCTCTGGTCAGTTCAGGTCAGCTCTCATGGCTGTGCACCCTCCCAAGATGTTTTTTCGTTCTCAGCGGCAGAAGATGAGACACAACTAAAAAGTCCTTGATTCAGGATAAACGCAACTTAGCAAAACTCAGAACATCAGGTTTTTTATTCTGAATGCAAAACTCAGCACTGTCCTAGCTATTGAGGAATTAACTCCATCCCAGCCAAAACCAGGACACTGGTACCTACTGAGCACTGGGAGTGACACAGCTTAGTCATGAAATACAGATTTTCATCGCTATGCAGTAGGTGATCTGGATTAATCATCCATTTAAGGATTTGCTCTAAGTGTACTAGTTAATGGGTTTTGGGAGGCAGCGGTCCTGAACAGCTGATGGCCACACCGTGTTTACAGTGCAAAGCATCTTCGCAATTAACTTTTCCGGCCCGTTTCATCCAGAGCTCCTCTGATGCAACTCTTAGTGCATGACAAAGCGGTAGAAGGCACGTAGCCTCACCAAATGCCCCCACGTGTTAACCCTGACAGCGCCCCGCTTCTAGCGCCGCCAGCCCCTCACCACTCTCGTTAGCTGTGGGGGCTACCAGGCCAGCACAAGCTGCCTGGCTGCCATGGGCGGCCTCCGCGACACCCACACGCGCACGGCCCCGGCTCCCCGCCTGCTCCGGCCCCGGGGGTGACAGCGAGCGGAGCCCGCGAACAGAACGGACAGGGCCCACCCCGCGCCCCCCGCGGCGCCTCAAGGGCGAGCGCGCGTCACTTCCGGGACGCACCCGCCTCCCCGCGCGAGCATCGCGAGACCCCGCCCCGCCTCGCGCGAGACTCGTTGGCTCACCCGGCCGCCTAGCCGAGTCCCTTCGGCAATTTCCGTCATCGCCAGACCCTACCAATCTGCCGCTGGAGCGCATCGATGAGCAAGGGCCCCCCGCGGGGTCCCTGCAGGGCCGAGCCCCGCGGTGCGGGCGTGGGGTTCGTGAGACGGCCGCGACGGCGCGGCCGGAGCGGCGGAGGCCAAGCGCGGGACCGGAGCGGCGGGGAGGCATGCGGGGTTCGATTGATCAGGCCTGGGCATGGCGCCTCTCCTCCCCCCCGCCATGGCTCCCCGTGTCCCTGCTCCTCTACTCTCAGTGAGCGAAAGTGGCCGCCGCCGCCGTCCCAGCGCCCGCAGCCGCCGCCTCCTCCTCAGCACCAGCGCGGGCGCCATCTTGGCGAGGCAGGAGCCGGGAGCGCCCCGCGGCAGGAGACAGGCAACGCCAGCCCAGGCAACGTGGGGCGAGAGGCCGGGTGGAGCAAGCGGGGGAGCCAGCCCGGGAGACACCCCCAGCCCCCCGCCGCCGCCGCCGCGTCGCCGCCGGGCCCGCTATCTAGGTGAGCCACCGCGGCCACTGCACAAGGGCACGCCGGGCCGGGGCTACTGGAGGCGGCAGCGAGGGCACCGGCAGGGCAGGCCGCGGCTTCACCCCCCGCGCCGACCGGCGGCCGCAGCAGCCGGGCCTCTTCTTAAAGAGACAGGCCCCTTCCCCGCCCTGCCCGCCGGATGCGCCCCGCGGTACCGGCGGCC